>NC_088796.1:60229819-60531652 GCF_011386835.1 Chrysemys picta bellii
CTGCTTTAACCTGATTTAAGCCCCAAACATGCAAAGACTAATGCACATGATATAATTAACTTTTGGTTATTGGATAGTCCTATGGTCTTCAGTGCAGCATTGGGGCTTTAATAATTAAAATGTCTCCAGAGAAGCAAAGTTTCTAGAGAGCTATAACAGAGGACACTTGTGTCTAGAGAATCTGTGATGCTGAAGTGTGGGTATAAACATTTTATCAACATAAAGTGGTGGTTGCTTTGCCATTTTGTCAGTAATGTGTAAGTTACTCAGGTCATCCAGGCCAAGTGCCAATAAAACCTATATGCCACATGACATCATCATGTGTTCAGTAAGCATACTGTATAGAAAAAAAATGATTTAATGAGTTTTTAACATGTGTATTAGTACTTCCTTTTAGCCCATTCTGTCTGTGAAGCCAGGCTTTCAGATGAAAAGTAATACATGCTGGAAACCTCTAATATTTACCCAAGGCTGCTTTCCCATGTATGATAATGCTGTGATTTTAAGGTCTGAGCTGGTAATGATTTACACCTTATGTGCACAGGTTGAAATGGTTACAGAAGTGGAAGGCCATGGAGAATCAGACCCCTCTCTCTAGCCTTGAATGGTCATGAGGTATTGTATCTGTCATTGATCCAGGAGTGTATAGCCCAGGGGAAGGCAAATTACAGCCCGCGGGCTGGATCCGGCCCGTCAGGGCTTTCAATCCGGCCCGCGGGATTGCCAGCCCCGTGGCACAGTGGGGGTAAGGCAGGTTCCTGCTTGCCCTGGCCCCGCACCGCTCCTGGAAGCGGCTGGCACCACGTCCCTGTGACCCTGGGGGAGGGAGGGGCAGAGGGCTCCGTGCGCTGCCCTCACCTGCAGGCACCACCCCCCACAGCTCCAATTGGCCAGGAACGGGGAACTGTGCCAATGGAAGCTTTGGGGGTGGTACTCGCAGGCAAGGGCAGCATGCAGCAGAATCGCCTGCCCCCTTCCCACCCTCCCCCAGGAGCCACTGCCAGACATGCTGGCCATTTCTGGGAGTGGCACGGGTCCAGGGCAGGCAGGAATCCTGTCTTAGCCCCGCTGCGAGCCATTGCCACCCCGGTGCCGCTTGAGGTAAATGGCGCCGGGCCAGTGCCTGCACCCTGAACCCCCTCCTGCACTCCAACCCCCTGCCCTGAGCCTCCTGCTGCACCCTGCACCCCTCCTGCATCTCTACCCCTTGCTTTGAGCCCCTTCTTGCACACTGCACCCCCTCCCACATCCCACACTCCCTCCACATCCCAACCTCCTGCCCCATCCCTACATTCATGGCCCTGCATACAATTTCCCAACCTGGATGAGGCCCTTGGGCCAAAAAGTTTGCCCATCCCTGGTATAGCCTGTAGTTCAGCCCAATGGGGGGACATGGGAATAATTGTCTCTGACAGTTGCTTTGTTTTTAACATGGCAGCTGTATGAAACAGTTCAAGTGATCAGAAACATTAGCGGTGGGCCTGAGGAGGTCAATTCTTAACCAGAGGCCTGGTGAGTGGTCATTGATAACATGAAAAATAGAATTTGTCACTGCATATATGGAACATATTCACTCGTTACCTAGAAATGTGGTGGTGTTTTAACTGAAGAAATTTAGAAAATGAATAAGGTATAAAGAAGAGAGTTAAGATCTGATATCTTACTATTGCAAAGTATGTACAATAGTAACAGTTAAAAATTAATGTTCTCAAATGTTTGAGAGTTAGAGGTACTGTTGCATATGAATAAACTGATAATTGAAAAATAGATATTTAATTACTTTAGTGCAGATGCACATCGACTATATCATTTTAAAATAAATGTGTGTAATTTACTGGCATCAATTTAGCAGCATGAGATGTTCGTCGGTTCTAACTCATAGGACATGGCGTATAAAAGAATAAGGAATGTAACTAAAATGCCAGTTAATACGTAACCTATTTATTGGCTGACCCACTAGTAGCTGTGCAGTGTGCTGAGCTGCTGACCCAAGGATCTGACTTGGGCTTCTCGTTTCCCAGGCCAACAGGGACAGGATGTTCCAAAGAAGCAACATGTTTGGTTCCTGTTGCCTCTGTGCTCTAACTCCCTTCTCGCCAATGCAAGGCACAGAATTGTCAGTCACACTAGGAAGCTGTGTCCCATCCTTCGTCAGAAGGACGGTCACTTAAACACAGGCCCTTTGAGGGGGGAGAAATTAGGAGGGAAGCATCCTGAGTGGGGGGGAGGGGAATATGTGTGGTGTTTAGATAAGCTAATAACTACTGCGATAGACGCATATTGCATAGATTGCTAAAAACATCTGCCAACTATTAGTATTCAGTGAACATCACAAAATCCACAAGGCAATGACACTAGCAGGCATTGGCAATGCTTTTTATTTAATATGCATCAGTGATCTTATAGCTAAAGGAAATTTAATATTTGGGGATCTTAATTTGAAACATGGCCTATATGCAAAGCCTTTGCTGTTTCTATAGCAGTGATATATACACAGCATGCAGCGCTCAGAGGGGATTTACTAGAAGAGCAGAAGGTGCAGTTCCTTTGTATTATGTTACATTGTCTTATTTGCCGACTAGCAGGTCACATTTCCCTGTGTTGTGTGAGCATGAAATGACCCTATTGTGATTAGCAATGGGTAAACCTCCAACAGTTCAGAGGTTTGCTTTGGTTAGGAGAAGCATTTCAAAATTCAAATGGACCCCATGCTGCTATAGTCTTTTCTCTCTACAGCCTTTCTATCACTCCACCTCCCTACTGGTAGCTGCCTATACACCCCTGCCAGCGTTGTGCACCTCACAAACATCAATGAACACCTCCCAGATAGCTGAGGTAGGAAAGAGTTATCACAGTTTACCACTGGGGAACTTAGCCCTAGAGACAGATAAGGTGACATTTTCAGGTTCTCAGCTTCCATCATTGAGGGTAGATTTTTTTTTTTTTTTTTGTAGAGGGGAAAGATTGTCCACTGGTTAGGACTCTAGCCTAGGCCTCAGGTTCCCTGCTGTGTCACAGGCTTCCTGGGTGACCTTGGGCTAGTAATTTAGGACCAGGTTTTCAGAGGTATTTAGGCACCTAAAGTTGCAGGTACGACCTACTGGAATTTTCAAAAGTGCCTAGGAGCCAAACTCCACTAGGCATCTATCTGTGTCAGTCGTTGCTAAAACACTTTTAAAAACCTGCTCCTTAATCTCATTGCACTTCAGCCCCAATCTGTGAAATGGGGATAATAGCAGTGCCTTACCTCACAGGGAGTTTTGACAATCAATACATTAATGATTGGGAGATGCTCAGATACTATGTAGACTGGGCCATATAACTTAGGCTAGATACATTTTTTTCAAAAAAAGCTCAGATCGCATTCAGGCATCTCCATGAGGTGGCCAGGTTTTCAGAAGTGCTCTGCACCAGAGCAGTTCCCATTGAGAACAGTGGGGGTTGCTGAACACTTTTGAAAATCCAACCACTTCATTTAGGTATCTGAACGGGAGCTGTAGCATGGTGAATACTTCTGAAAATCTGGCCCCATGCAACTTGGCCAGGAACATCTCCTGAGACCCAGCCTAGTGCCTTAGCCTCAATACCATCCCTTCCTCTCTCTTTCTGGGGTTGCCCTTCCCCCACTTGTATGTTCTATGGCTCTCCCTATTAGCAGCAGGTGGTAACTAACCACTGGTTCCTATTTTGAATTTAGCTTGGTTTGGAGCTGCCCTGGCAGAGAAGACTAGATGGGAAGCTTAAAGCAGGGAAATGTAGCTCCTCCTAGATGCAGTGTGAATTCCGGGGGCTTCATTCTGCACTGTCATGCATCTTGTGTAATAATTTGGTGCAAAGTGAATGTAAAATGCTACCAGATCAGACTGGCAGTGTTCTACCCCCACTTGGCATATGAGTAAATGGCCACACAGTGGCAGGGTAGTGGCCAATCAAGCACTGTGAGATAAACCCTATATAGGACAGGAGAAGCCAGAGTGTTGGTGTCTTTGAGGCTGGTGGCTCTGTTATATGGTAGTGCAGTGTCAAGCACGTTGATGGAGCTCAACGAATAATAATTTTGCATGAGATCCCAGCCAGAGGTAGGGGAAAGGGTTAACCAGGTCACTTCCAAACCTCCAAAAAGATTTGGCTTTGATGTGATCTGAGGGAAGGGCCAAAGTTTAGGCCAGTTCTTATTTTGACAGAGCTATTTTGTCCCTCTGTAATTGTGATGTGCACACTGAAAAATAAGGACAGGTAAGGTTGATGGTGGAACATTAACTGAAAATTTCCTAACAATTTGCAGCTGATTCTCATCACTTACTCTGATTTAGACTGGCGTATTTTCATTGACTTTTATGACATTCCTCCTCATTTACGGAGGCATGAAAGCGGAACTGAGTCCTTCAGGTTTACATTCTCCTTATATTTTCAATTAACAACAGTTACAAGTGCTCAGCACTTCTCAGGATCAAGCCCTTTTGGGTTTGGTGGAAACTTAATAAACTGTTCTGATCAGCTTCTTTATTGCCATACACAAGCTGTTAGGTAATGATGTCTCTGTGCTATGCATGCTGTCCAGCAGGTAGCAGCATCACATTAGTAAATAACATTCATTTCTTTTTGTTAAAAATATTAGCATGTGTGGCTGTCTTATTGCCAATTCACGGTCAGTAAAAAATGAGTCAGCCCCTTTCAAGATCTCATCGGTTTCCACGTATTGTGTAGGTCTCATGGCCCAATCAGATGTTTCACATCTAATGAGAGAATTAGAAAAAGGAACAACTCAGCCACATAAAGCTGTGCTATTTCTGAAATCAACTACCCTGTACATTACATTAAATGTAACTGATTAAGGGCCTGATCCAGCGCCCGCTGATGCCAATAGAAAGGATCCCATTGACTTTAATGGGCATTGGATCAGGCCCTACGTGGTCAAATTGAACAAGACACAATTAGAGTTTATTTGTCCCAGTTACTTCTTTCCTCTACTGAAAGAGCTAGGAGACACTATTCCCATTTTCCCCGCCCTTACCCTAAAACTAGAGGCCCGAGCTTTTAAAAGTGGGGGTGAGTGGCTGAGAGCAAGAGGATGACAAGTGGTGGTAGAGGTTTGCTCCAGGGAAGCAGGGGATGTAGGTATCTTCTGGGAGGATTTCCCAGCTGGGAACAGTGACATCAGGTTGTACTTGGTATAAGAGTGTTCATAGATTCTGAAGTCAAAAGGGACCACTGTGATAATCTAATTTGCCCTCCTCCATAACCAGGTGCTCGCTGTTTGATGAAGGCAGCTTGTCAGAGGGTTTGGCAGCCTGGGAGAAAGTCTCAGAAGGGCTGCATGCTAACTGGAGTGTATATATGAGGGCTCAGCAGCTGGGTCAGGGGGGTCCTGTGAGAGCTATTTATCACTTGGACGTTAGGAGATTCTAGTTAGGGGTGTGTGGCTGGGAAGGCATGTTCAGCAGTATAGCAGGAGAGAGTTTTCTCATAGTGTGCACGCCCCACACCCATTTTTGGGGAAGGAAAAGTTAGGCTGCCTACTGCTCCCCTTCTTGCAGCAAGACCCAGCACCTAGTTACACGAGATGTAATTAAATGGGGGCTTGGGCTCAGCAGAGGGTGCTGTGCTTCTGCAGTATCGGTGAGAGGCGATGAGTCTGTTGGAGAGTGTGTGTGTGTGTTGGCAGTCAGCAGAGCTCTGGTGAAGGCATAGGGATAACAGAGTGGCCATGTTGGGTCCAAACACATCCCCTTCTCTGTGGCATGTACTTTTAAAGGGTGACCTGCAAAAGCTTGTGTCCTTTATTGCTTCTTTACAATATATAAAGAAGGAATTATTTTTCTTAAGGTTATTTTCTACTTGTTTTTTTTCTGTCCGCAGATGAGAATCCTCATCTGTTGACTTCAAGAGTTGCAGGTAGACAACTGACACAGTGGTAAGTCCCCTAGAAGCTCAGGTCTTGTCTACCCTCATTTATGCAGATACTAGAAAAGTGAAATCTGATTACTTGAGATGTGATTTCTATTCTGTTCAAAACACATGGCTTTTCATTAATCCTGATTTAACTAAAAAGCCTGAACATCTCCCAATCCCCTTCTCTGATTCCTTTAACACAGTGTTTCTCAACAACTGGTCTGTTGTTGAGGGACTGGTGCTGGTCCCTGAGATCTCCCTCACACAGTTTAGGAAGGCAGCAAGCTGGTCCTGCGTATCAGAAAGGTTGAGAAACACGGCTCTAAAGTAGACCTCCAGCAGAAAGCAGGGGTGAAAAGACTATGTATTCTTGATATTTATAAGGTAAAAATATTTAGGAACATTTAACCCCCAAATCTTCCTGGTATTTCTTCTTTCTCTGTCATAAAGTATTAAAAAAGGCAAACGCCCAGCCTGTTCTCCTTCCAGGTCACCTTGAAGTGCTGAGTTAGACAGTGGGTATGTAAGGCATGTCAGATGTCCTCACTTGAAGAGCTCATGTTCCATGCAAGAGCGAATGGATTTGAAGCAACATGGGATGAGTAAAAGTCTGATTCTTCTTTTAGGAAAACTGCTTCATCCCTTCCTTCATACAATATCAGATAACCTCAGTATTTCACAGGCCTAAATTTTATTTACCATAACTATATTCAAGCCCTGTATCTGTAGACACCTAAATATTGTAGCTTTATGGATTTTTACAGTACTCCATTTGAACACCTCACTACACTTCTCTGAGGTAGGGAAGCATTATTATCCCTAGTTCACAGAGGGAAGAGGTTGAGAGATTTACCAAAGGTCACACTGGAAGTCTGTGGCAGAACCAGGAACAGAATCCCAAGATCCTGTCTCCTAATCTGAGCCTTAAACACAAGACTGGCATCCATCCTCTCAAATGAATTTGGAACTCTGCCTGTGTGTACAGATCATCTTTGCAGTGGTTTCTGGTGAGGGAGCTTTGTGTGTGTTTGCTCATCATGATAACAATCACTATGTTGTTTTAAAAATGGTCTCAGTGCTGTTTACTTATCGGCTGAGAAGCCATTGGTCTTACTTGGTCACGCAGAAGAAGACAGGAGATCAAGTTCATCCTTGGTGTATTGACATGGACTTCAGTGGAGTGACATCAGGAATGAATTTGGTCCAGCATCTTCAACTTAACCATGGCTTTCATTAGTAACGTTTCTCCCTCTGTTCCTATTGTATGTTTGCACAGCTGAGTAGATTTCCTGTATTTGTATTTCTCCAGCTGTAATTTTCCCTCATTGCTCAAGTATTGCTCATTGACTCCTACTACAGCAGAGATGCTGCTCAGTCATCTGTCAACTGTTGTGT
The DNA here is from genome assembly GCF_011386835.1 of Chrysemys picta bellii. NCBI lineage: Eukaryota > Metazoa > Chordata > Testudines > Emydidae > Chrysemys > Chrysemys picta. The sequence continues at coordinate 60,237,107 of NC_088796.1, forward strand.
GGATTTAAATGTATTTCTTTTTGCCTTTATAATCCCACTGGAAAAATCAATGTAACGTCCTGGCGCTAGTGATCCTGCTCAATTGTTCTTACAGTTGAGGTGATATTATGAATGTATTCAAGCTTCTAAGTCACTACAGTGCTCTCAGATAAATAGAGCTTTCCTGTCGCTTACACCGGTGTACACTCAGTGTACACCAACCCTTGAGGTCAGTGGGGTTATTCAGGTATAAAACTGGTATGAGAGAAAAATCAGGCCCATAGGTTTTATAATTAAAAGAAAGAGAATTAAATGAACAGAATAAGAGGAAGGGCCATCAGAAGGAAATGACTTTGAGAAAATATAAATCACATCCACGTCACAGTGATTCCTGTTTTGATTACTGCACGACAGTTTTTATATTTGGGTGTACTGCTCAGAGCATCAAGTTTGCACGCACAACTGTTGTGCAATTTAGGCTTCTGAGCCTTATGGTTAAACAACTGAGTCAGAACTCTGATTCTTTGCTGCTATGACAAAGTGTATCACTTATTCCAATATTAGCAGGGGTGTTGGTCTGAAGTGAAGCAGAGAAATGTAAAGGAGGATTTGAATTCTGAACCACAGAATAATTATTTTAACTGATCCAGGCTCTCCTCCATAGTCTGTAATTAGGGTTGGGAGGATAAAGATTCTTGCTTGTGCTATCCATCTAATTTAGATAACTTCTTCAGGGTAGGGTAGGGAGCTTGTCTTAGGTATTTGTAAACTGCCATGATACCTATGGCACTCTATTAATACATTTTAAAACAAAAGTGGAACAATTTAAATCCTTTTTAATTGAGAAGAGCAGCTGCAAATCAAACAGAACAAATCTATACGATGTACTTATGAGCAGAACTGACGCAGCTACAACTTTTAAATAACTATTACTCTCCTGTTAACAATAATGCCAGTTGGCCAAAATTAATCTCAAGAATAACATTTGACTTCTCAATTCTGACCATTTTAATACAAATTCAGGGTTTGAGTTTGCCACTTGTACACACCTGGACAAGTACTTGCTTGCATAAGCAGCCTCAGTAGATCTACTTGCATAAGTCCTACTAATTGTAAGTGAAGGTTGCAGCACTACACCCACAGTTCAAGCCAAAACTTCAATATAAAACAGCGTTAGGCACTGCATGATGCATCTTCCAAAGGAGGTGACACTACTAAATGCTAAAGTAATTATTGCCATTGCGTGTGTAAGAAAGCAGTAGCCAAACAGCTCCTGATAAAGTTCTTTATTAGATGACAAATCCGGATGTTTATATTACATGGTTGCCACTAGACACATCCTGCCTGAACAGGTATCCAGGTAACTCAGCTAGCACAGATTCTAAAGGAGGAAGAGTAGGTGATAGCTCATGGCTTCTGAGAGTGGCTTTCAAAATATAATAGTATCTAAAATCTTTTTAGAGTGGAAAAACTTGTCTCCTCTCCTCCCCCACCAAGGACTTTTTATTTAATTAATTAACATTAATTCTAGCTGAGAAAGTACCCAATCCCGTGAGGTACTGAATGTCCACAATTCCAAACGAAGCCAGCAGTTGTTGGGGGTGCTCAGTAGCATCTCACAGGTGCAGGCCCATACAGATGACGTAGTAGCACTATGAGCTAAGAACATGTGTAGTATCACTAACCCTACACTTTCAAAAATAGACAATGGCTAGGCTGTGTCCAATGCTTGGGTGGAAGATCTCCAGGGAAATCCTAGATGGTGCAGGAAGTGGTACATTTCCTTGTGAGTCAATATGGATCAAGTATGTTCTTAGATTTTCAGCGCTAGCCCTTAGCTGGCTTGAAAACAGGCCTTTGACTGACTAAAAGCAATTTAAGTGACCACCACCACCACCAAGAAGTTGCTGCCTGAACTCCTGCTGCCATTATCAGAGATGTGCCACTACAGTCTCTCTCCAATGCTGCATGTAAATATTTCTGTTATAACTGGAGTAAACACACAAGGAAGCAACACTGAAAGTCGCACTGACAATTGAACTGATGACGAACGTATACACAGCCATGTTCAAAATCTGTTTCATGGTTTGGAGAAACAGTAACATTTTACATAGCCTCTGATGTCCCCCCCCCAGCCCCAAAATTAACCATTCCAAAACTATGGGGCCCTGCAAGGGCTACTTGGCACAGCTCTGGAGGCACAGAACAATCTTACATCAGGTGGATATGGGTCCTGAGGTTTCTCCCTACCCATGGAATCTGCCTATGGTGTAGGGGATAAATCAAGAAGCATATTATCTACTTTATGCCTGAGCTGTCCTGGCAACCAGATGGCCCCAGGATCAGGTTTACCACCACCAAAATCTGGGCCAAACCTGAGAAAATTGAGATTGCTATTACATTGTTTCAACAAAAAATATGAATGAAAGATTCCCAAAATACTATTTCTAAATTGGCTTCTTCACTTCCTATCAAACTCCTGAGTGACATTGCTCTGTCACTCCTGACATGTGTCAAACACGTCCTACAAGGGGTTGAGTTCCCTCAACATCCATTGACATGAATGCCAGGCCAGCGCCATCAGTGTCTTGTAGGATTAGACCCTTAAACCTGCTGATAGATTTCATTTTGTGGCAAAGTACACTAATATGTATTGTGCATACAAGCAGTGACAAAGGTTGGATAAAACATGGATTAAAAAGGTATTTTACCGTATCAGTACACAATTATTAGTTATATTTAATTTTTCAGGCTGTGTTATTTTACAGTGGTATATGACATAATTTATAGCGAGGAACTTAATCTAACCTACGATACATATCTAATGAGTGCTCCTTATTTTTAATCGTGTATAATCAAACACACAGCCTTGTTTCGCATATCAGCATTTTTTGCTTTTCCAACTTAGTGTAATAGGAGTCTTTAAAAAAGTTAGCAGTTTTGTAAGAGGCGTAATAACCCTTTGCATGCTAAGGCAGACGATGCCTGAGACATTTTAATAGGACACAGCAAATTTCAAAGGAATGAGGAAAATATGACACATCCTTAAGGTGGGTGGTGACACAGGGAATTTTATTCCCCTGAACAGTTTTGTACTCAATCTTTTTAGAGAGCAGTTTCAATAGACTTGGTATAAGGAAAGAATTATGTGCTGTGATTAATCAGTCTGGAGATGTAAGAAGCACTTATTACCTTAGTATCTCAGTTTCTGCTATAAGTCAAAGTCTTGAGTTCTTGTGGAGAGGGAAATCTAGATTCCCACGTCTATTTAGGCACTTCAGTCCCAGTTTTGCCTCCACTACAATCTACAAAACTCCCCCGGATGCCTATAGGCAGCTAAACTGACTTGATGCTTAAAATTTCAGTGAAAGTTCCCTACGAGCTTATGTTTCTGCTTTTGAGCATGTGCACTGCCCCAGAGCAATCCACAAACCAGGGTCATATGCAGTGCTTAGTCCGGTAGGCATGCTCAGAGGCCATCTACGAGATTGGGTCCCATTCAGAATTCTCCCACTACTGCCAGAGGAGATGGGGCCCATCTTACAACTTTTAGCCCAGTGATTCAAACACTTAGCTGGGATGGGGGAGACTCGTGTTCACTCCCCACCTCTCTGCCAGAGAGGGAAGAAGGATTTGAACTGTGGTCTCCCACTTCTAAGCAGGGTACACTAATCACTGAGTGATGGGATACTCTGCTGTGAGACTCCCTCAGTCTCTCTCCTGTTGAAGCTGTTTCACTGTGGTTAAATATTTAAATGGCCATTGGGCCTGAGCGAGGTGGAAGACCCCAGGTCTACCCCCCTTGCACCAATCCCTCTTTCATTCTTATCCACGGTGGGACAGCTTCAATCAGAGAGACTGAGAAAGCACCCCATCAGACTATACCCTAGCCCCCTGGTGAGAGCACTCTCCTGAGAAGTGGGAGACCCCTGTTCAAAACCTCTCTCCTCCCCCACAACCCTCAACCGAGGGGGAATTGAACCTGGGTTTCCTACATCGAAGCTGATTGTGATAATCACTGGGATAAAAGTTAAAGGTGAGCCCACCTTCTCCTCTTTTGTATTAAGTGAAGCAGGCACCTAACTCATTCCTGCAAGAAACTACAGAACTTAGGCTCCAAAGACACCTGCTACAGACGGTGGCAAGTTCCTGTTTGTGGATTGCCCAGCAGAGAGAGAGGTCTCCCTGCAGCCTGCACTCAGGCACCAATCTCAGAGAGGGGTGGGGCTCTCGCACATCTCTCGATGGCATCTCCCATTGGATAGCTTAGGCAGCTCCCCCACCTAGCATTCTGGCTTTTGTGGAACACATTCCAAGGCACCGCTCTCTCTCCATTCATTGTACAGGGAGCCTGACTAAGGCTTTTTAGATAGCAGTGTTGGTTCTTGTGATTTTCTAGGTGGCTAAAAATTTGGCGCCCTGACGTTCAACATTGCAATACCTAAATCCCTTTGTGGATCCCACCCTATGACACTTTGATGATATAGTGACAGGCACTTTAGACAGATACTCAGGTGATGCAACTTTTGAAGAGATGGCATCACAAGGGAAGTGATTTTTTTGCTCCGGTTTGTTCATATCACCTCACCACCCCATAATCTCAAATGACTGGTGATCTCCTCTTCAAGAGAGGCCAATGAGAAGGATAGTGGGACAGCCCCAAGTTTATTTTAATAGCAGATATAAGTAAATGTCCATTTAGAGCTACAAGCCAAACATAATCTGAAATCATATCAGAGCAACAATGTAGTCATAATTGCAGAAGAGTGCAGGAAGACAGGGACACAGAGTTTCGGCCACACGCAACAACTTGCCTGTTTGCTCATTACAAGCAGACTTTCCTGTCTTACACCCACTTGTTCAGTGAAATTTCCTGGACAATAAGGGATGAGCACCCATATAAGGCTGGATTTTACAAAGCTATTTGTTCAAGTACTTACAATTGACTTCCCTTATTTTTGCTGCAATTCTTTGTATTTAAAGTGCTGCATCTCTACTTTGACTGTTGACAATCAACCAGTCACCCTCTTTAGGCAACGGCCAAAGCTAGAGATATAAAACACTACTTGCCTTTCCTAGGTACCCTAGCCCCTGTTTTTTGGATCAGCTCAGAGAGAAGCTTCAGACTTCTAGGAGGACTCCCATTCTCTCTATGTATTTAGTGTGCTCCCTGCCTCTACCTTGTAGCAAACAGCACATCTTGCTTATTGTGTGATGCCACTTCAGTGTCTGTTGGTAACACATGATTTGCGTGGTATAAATCATTAAGGGTTACACCTAATTGTAAACAGACTAACATCTCTGGATGTGGTTTTTGTAACACTTTCCAAGTGAACCTGTGGCCATGCAGTCTCTGTCTGTGATTCTGATATCTCATTAGCTCAGTCAGGGTCAGGCTTGGTCAGTACTTGGTCTTTGAAGGTGTTACCGGAAATGGAGTTGTTGTTGATTCAGTAGGCAACATTGTTCCCCGAGTTAATACTGAATCTGTGATTAACATGGAGTGCTGCAAGGCTGGAAAATGAGACAAAAAAAAAAATCAGGATTCTGACTACTGCTAGTCTTTAAAGATCCTGCGATGTCCTTCCCAACCCTTAGAAGCCTTAAGCCCAGTGTTCTGGCCTACTTATTCTGGAAGCAATATTTGCCTACCGAAAGTTGCCCATGGAATGTCAATTGCCAGACATGCGTCACTTCTCCTCCTATAAGCCAGATGATTTTGGACTTGGCTTATACACACTGCAACATATATTCAAGTCTGAACTTGCCTACTCACAAACAGTACATGTGACATGGCACAGCCACCTGCTCCTGTCTTCTTGTAAAGAGCTTTTGATACCTCCGGTCTGTGGCCACCGCTGTGTGCTTTATTTGTGTTTTTAATCACCCACCACCCTTTTACAGTCCCATGCAGAAATTCTTATTAACAGTGCTATACAATCATAAGGGAGGGAAGAGATCTCTCCAAGGAGAGATGTCCCTTTATCCTGGCCCTGCTGGCTTTTCTCCCTCTCTCTCTCCTCGTCCCCTTGTGTTTCCTATCTGTGCTCCTTTTCTATCTTAACTCTTACAGTTAATAGGCTCATTGTCTCCTTGGTGCTCTCCAGTCTAGGCTGATCTAGTAAGTAGCCATTCCTTCCCTCAGTCAGGCTTTCTACAGGGGAATTACTTGGATTTACAGTGACCAGAATGCTGGTTCAACTCCTGGTTCCTAGCCCTCTGTTATACACCTCCCCACCTTGTCTGGGGGAAATGTTTCTCCTTTTATGGGATTCCCCCCTGTTGCTGGAGATGCTGCTCTCATTGAGTCCTTCTTTGCCCCCAGGCTCCCCTTATGGGGCCTACCCATTCTCCACCCACAAAAATCACCTTGAGGGGCAATCCCTGCCCACGTAAGTCCGTCTCAGCCCTTACATCTTCACTCCAGGCACAGCCTGCTGAAACACTCTCCCCAATCTCACACCCCCTTTGTTTTGTGGTAGGGCCCATTGCCATCCTTCACCCTCCTGGTTATCTGGGGTCTCAGGTTCTCTCAGGCATCCAAACAGCTCATGGGTTCCCGCCTCCTGTTTTGGGCAACCACCCAACCCGTCAACAAGTACAGGCTGTCCTTATCCTGCAAGACTAATTTTGTATTTTCTTCCTTCTCCCCCTCTATCTCTAGGGGGGCCTCCCTTTTCTTACTTTCCCTTGGGCTTGTGTTCCTGTGTCTAGTGTTTTCCAATTCTTCTAGGTCAAGTTTCTCCTTTTGATTCCCTGAGGGCTTTATTCTTCCCCCCAGGGGACTCTAGGCCACAGCCTGCTTCCTTAGTGGGAAGGGGCTCCAGTCCATGCCTAGTATGATGAGGTGGGACGTGTCCACTACCCCAACCTATTTCCATCTAAACCTGTATTTCCAGGGATACCGTGGAAGAGAAGCTGCTACTTTGCATGGGCTTGCTCTTGAGTAAAGTCCCATGGGCTTTTCTGTTGCAAGGACCGTCTCTCCAGGTGGTGGGACTGCTGGATCTTCTGCAGTTCTAGGAGCCATTGCAATATTTCCTCAAATGCTCGGACCACCAAATCTTTGCACCGGCTCCATTGTCAGGTTCTCCATCAGCATAGAGACAGCAGATCTGACAAGCCCCTACTTATGACAGGGTGCAGCCCTCTGCTCCTGTCTTCCCATGTAAATGGCTTTGACACCATTGGTCTGTAATTCCCCACTGGGTACTTTGTTTTATTAACCTCCACCCACTTATAGTCCTGTGCAGCAATTCTCATTTACAGTTATACAATCACAAGAGAGATCTCTCTGCACAGATCTCCCTTCACGCTGCCCTCCCCTAGCCTTTCTCCCTCTCTCCTCCTTCCCTTGCACTTTCTTTGTCCTTTTCTACTCTTGCAGTTAATGGGATAATTAGCTCCTTCCAGCCCAGACTAATCGAGTAATTAGACATTCCTTCTCAATTAGGCCCTCTCCAGGGGAATGAAGTGGATTTACAGTGACCAGAGTGCTGGCTTTCAGAACTCTGTCCCACAGCTACACTGCAATTAAAGAACCACAGCATTGCTGTGGGTGGCTTGGGTCAGTTAACTTGAACTTGTGGAGTGGGGTCAGCTGACTTGAACTTGGGCCATGGGGATATAAAATTGCAGGATGGACATTTGGGCTTGGGTTGGAGCCTGAGCCAAAATGTCTACACTGCCATTTTATATCCCCGCAGCCTGAGTCAGCTGACTGGGGTTCAGACTTGGTGCCGCAGATTTTGTATCATTGTGTAGATGTACCCGAAATCTTTCAGGAAGCAAATTTCTATCACAGAGAAGAGGCAGAAAGGCAACCTAAGCAATTAACATACAACATACTAGGTAACTTAGAAATAAGAACCATGTGCCTATAAAATTCAGTTCTGACATCATGTGGCTTCCCTGCATTCAAGATTTACACTCGGGGTAACTTTAGATCATCTTGCATAGCCAAAGATAATCAAAGTTCGTTTCATATTTGAGGCCCAATCTGTTAGCAAATTGAGTCTCAGTTTTTAATACAGTGCCATAGTAATGCAAGGCTCATTAGCATTAAGAAATAAGACAAGGTTATTGCCCTTAAAAACCTCACACTGTAATTTATACAAAGGACCTGAATAAAAATATCAGACTATAAGTGGGTTGGAAATAGCAGAGTGATGAATAAAGGGGAGAAGATCAAAACTTCTAAGAGAGGGTTTTTTAAACCACGGAGGGCCAGACCAAGATGTCTAGGTACCTAAACAAGCAGATAGGTGCGTAGGGATTTACAAAAGCACCTAACTCCCAGTGAAACTTAGGCACCTACCCTGCTTAGGAACTTCTGTAAATCCCAGTACGTACCTAAGTACCTTTGTAAATGTGGCCCTTAGTCATAATGTAGGCAGAATAACCATCTGAATTGTCCTTCTCTATTTATAGACACACTTTCACTGACAGGAAATCAAGTAGAATTCATGTTTTCAAGTTTGTAAATAAATTAATTCTTGCCTCTCTGCAATTTATCATGCGGCTGCATAAGGCTGATTGTTAGCCATACTGCATTGGGCATAAAAGTTCTGTCAAGTATTGGAACAGTGGGGACAGGGAGACATGAACAGACTTATTAGTATAAACCTTCCACTTCTGATATTATTGAAATATTTTGACTAGAAATCATGAAAAACCACAATTGTTAAATGATTTGCAAATATTTGCATTTCCATTTTCGGTTTAGCTCTTCCATCTCCCATCGTTGTAGCAGGTAGATCTGTTTTTCAAGCTCTCTACCGTCAGCATGGCTTGTTGAATAGAAAGGGCCACTTTTTCAAGGCTTAAGTTCTGCATCTCAAAAGCACCTGCCATTGCATAAGCAGATTGGGCAACTGCCACATGCAGATAGTTATGTGAGTCTCTCAAAACCCTTTTGCACCAACAATTCCAATAATTACCTGAATAACCACAGGGGCAGTTTTGTTAGTATACCTGCCTTGGCCTTTTGAAAAATTGTCTCAGCAAGCCCATTAACTTCAGGACCATCTGCTTCCTAAGTCTATCAAAGGCAACCATTACAACTTGCAATGTAAATAGATGGTGTTCTGGAAGCCATACTAAGACTGAGCTTGATCTCAAGCCATGTAGTACGTCTCCTAGACATTCTTTTTATAGCATTGTGCCTCTGAAAAACTTTGGAAGTTCTTCCAAGCAAACACTGGGTCACTATGTAAAACATTAGTTTCAGAGGCAACTTTTCATGTTCTGTAGCTATAAGAGAGGACTGCATATCCCCAAATTGTCGATCCAACACCTAAATTCATTTAAAAATAAAGAAATTATAATATAGATTAAAAGAGAAAGGGGAGAGCATATGGGTCACCCATTTGTGTGCCTTTTATTACATCTCAAAGGTTAATATTTGCTGCTCCTTTATGGGAGAATGAATCTCATGGTCTAGGAGGGTCGAGTTACACTGACTGTAGTAAAACACTATTTCTACCTGATTAGATTCAAAGATTCCCTGACTCTCACTGCTGAAAGCAAACAGATAAGACACAAAAGTACATATCTACGTGGAAAGAATTAGAGAACATACAGAACAAAGGGCAGGCTGTGTAACATCACCACCAGCACGTATGCATAATATTAAATCACCCAGACACCGCAATACTAATAGGGAAGAATGGCAAGAATTAGGGATAGGGAAACTGGCTCCGTTAAAGAACTGACCCAATCGTTCATTCAGTATTCAACCTATGGATCTGTTTTGAGGTTTGAAAAACTCATTAAATTTTTGCTTAAATAGTATTTTCATGAGTCTCTGCAATTCCAGGATTTGACCAGGATCAAAGGTAATTTTGCAACAGTTCTGACTCAGCCACAACCACGATATCTGTAAATCTTGTGAAAAGGCCTGGTCTTGGCCAATAAAACTTTGGATGGGCACTGGTTGAACTTTGGAATGCTGAGGAGAATTGAACATTTTGATGGTCACCTATTATCATTTGTGATCCAACAATTAGTTTACAAGTGACCGGCAATCCCTGAAAAAAAGTTAAATCGTTATAAACTGTTAATGAAGCAGCTCCTGTTTCCTGGATAACTCATGGAGAAACATGTAACATTGCTTATGTTTGCCTCCAGAAAATACAAGCTAAGGCTAAATTCAAGCAGGAAATATGTTGGCCAGCTGGCATAGGCATAGCCAACCCAGCTGAATTTTACTGAGTCACTACCCATTTACAGGAGGAGAGAAAAAAAAGAACTACAAATTTAAGAAGAAAGGAATCCAAGCTAGAGAAAGACTTTGGTTGGTTGTACTTTTCTCTTGTGGTTGGGCCTCTTCTTAGCTCAGTTTCTATCATTTCCTCTTCTTCTCAGGTACTTTTTCCTCTCTGCATTCTCTTCCAGGGTGCACCCTTCAGGAAAGAGAGTGTCATACTGGAACTGGTCAGCAGAGATTTCTTTATGGGAAAATTGTGATCTTTAAAAAGAGTGAGAGTTCTTTGAAAGAGGCTTCCTTCTTAGTATAGCATGGCACAATAACCCAGGCGCTTTCTATGTATACTTTCCACTAGCATACCAATAGGCCAATACTGGAGATGAGACACTGGCCTATACTTTACATAAGCCATTGCTAAGTGCTGTGTTCAAAAGCTGGTTTCTGATCAGTTTAAATTTTGGGGCTGTTTTTAAATGCACACTTCTCTCAGCACAGATTAAACAACCAGCAATCTGATTCCATTGAGCATAGTTAATATCTGTATTTTATTTCAGGGAAATTACTAGTGTTTACATTCACTTGTGACATAAAACTGCTTTTAAACCAATCAGACTGCTGCACTCCAACTAAATAAGATGACTATACACATCACTTTAATTAACAATCGACTCTGACTAATCATGCTACAAGTCCATTATTTCTCCTGCTGGCATCAGAAGTCAAAAATAGGATTTATTAGTCATTGATGTCAGACATTATTGATGTGAGAAATAATCATAAAACCTAATTACCAGTTTAGGAAGAGAGGAGGGTATTTAAAAAAAATAGACTGATCTCATGGGAAACGTATTAAATTAAAAACCCAAGAGAAAAGTCAGAAAAGGCTACTGTGTTTAACTGTGTGAATGTGTAGGGAGGTGGTGGGGAGCAGCAAATATAACAGAAAAAAGGGGAGATACATCTACAGATTCCTCATTTGTTGAAATTAAAACCAGAGATAAGAAACATTTAGATACTGCAGCAAGTGGGGTTGATCTTTCAGTAGGCACTCATTCCAGATAAGAGCATCCACCCAGAGCTATTCTGGAATAACTGCTCATGCAGACAAGCCTGTAGTTAACGCATTGTCCTGGCCAAAGTCTAATGCAGGCAACTGTATGCTGGGCTTACATATTTACGCTACTGTTTGAACTGGAAAATGATTCTTCCCTTTCTATCCTAAATTATTGTGTAATGATGCTGGATATTGTTCAACAATTTGTACATAAGGATCACTTAATTCACTACTGAAATAAGTAGTGCTGAGGTGAAAGTCTCTAGACTAAAACTTGCTTTAAGCAACTACTCGAAGCTGACAATTCAATTACTGTAACAGAAGTAGTCACTGTATACAGGTGGAGAAAAATAGAATTGTACTCAGTAAATTTGGGGATATTTTAGGATGGCCTCTGAAGACAACAGGTTGCCCAGTATAAGTGGTTGTTGGTACAGTTCCATTGTATATCAATTTGCACTTGATCCTTCTGGATAAGGGGCATTGTATAAGAGATAAGGAGAACTACCTGGCCTCCTTTCCCTTTTCTATTCCTTATCACAAAATTAATTAACTTAGTTGTTAATTTTCCCCTCTCTCCCCACACTATTGTCCAGACATGCTAAACCAATCAAAATCCAAGTCCTACAAAACGGACAGAAACAGAGAGGATTTTCTTCGAAAGCAAGAGCACCTAATTTCCCCCAAAATATTAATGAAGGGGAAAAAATCAACTCCAGGTTTATCATAATTAGTTGGACAAATTCTGGAAAAAAAAATCATGAAATCACTAATTCACCTCTGCTGGTATTCATGATCATAGCCCATGTTTGCTTTCCATGGACACTTGAATCAGAATTCTATTTAGTTACCAAAGCGAAGGTTAAGAGGTGACCTTAGTTAGTGACCTGATAGTGGAGAGCTCTTTGTTCTAGTGGGAAAGTACATAATGAGAGGCAATGGCTGGAAGCTGAAGCTAAACAAATTAAGAGTAGAAATAAGTTGCAAATTTAACATTTAGGGCAATTAACCATTGGAACAATTTACATGCACATGTGGTAGATTCTCCATCATTAGAAGACTCTAAATCAAGACTGCATATCATTCTAAGGGCAGGTCTACACTATAGGGCTTAGTCGACCTAAATTACGCGACTCCGGGTACGTGAATAATGTAGCTGGAGTCGACGTAACTTAGGTCGACCTTTTGAGGTGTCTACACCGTGCTGGATCAACAGGAGAAACTCTCCCGTCTACTTGCCTTACGCTTCTCATTCTGGTGGAGTACTGGAGTCAACGGGAGAGCGCTCTGCGGTTGATTTAGCAGGTCTTCACTAGGCCCATTAAAAATCAATCCCTGAAGGATCGATCACCACAGCGCCAATCCCCATTAAGTGTAGACATGCCCCAAGAGTTACTATACCTCAAATAGAAGTTATAGGCTTGATGCAGAAGTTACTGGGTGAGATTGTGGGGCCTGTATTATACAGGAGATCAGAGGACCATCATGTCTCTTTTTGAACTTAAAAATCTAAGAATTCAAGCTTGTACCTTGGTCTGGCTCTGACACATCTCCTTGCGAGACATCCAGCCATCAATTGAAATTTAACATGGCCTAATTGAGCTCTTGATCTTTCTCCCCAAGCCTTCCTCCCTCCCCTTTTCTCTGTTACCACAGATAATATCACTATCTTCCCAGTTGCTCAGACCCATATTCTGGGAGTTACTTTTGATTTGGCCCTCTCTCTGAACTCTCATCCATGGAATGTCACCACTCCTTCTTACATAATATAAGATTTAGCCTTTCCTCAGTCATCCAATAATGAATATTGACTACTGCAACCTGGCTTTGATGCTTTGCTGCCTATCAGTTAATTCAAAATGCTTCTGCTAAGATCATCATACTTGTCACCTCTTTTGTGTCATTTCATTGGCTCCCCCTTTGCCACACCACCAAGCACAACTGATTGTCTGCGCCTTGGTGACCTTCATGATTTAGCCCCACCCTACTTATCTGCTCTATTATTTCACTGTAATGTTTACCTATGACACTATTCAGCTAACAAACCCAGTGTTCATTGCATCTCCATCAAACACCTCTATGCTTCTTTCTCATGCCACCCCTTTAAGTGGGAAGAAGTGCCTGGAGTGGGGGGACACTACAAAGCCATTAGCTATCCTTAAAATTCCTCCTGGCTTGTTTGTCTCATTCATCATCTGTTACATCTTGTCACAGCCTAGATTGTGAGGTTTCTAGGCCAGGAATATTATTTTATATGAATGGTAGCACTTAGAGGCCACATGAAGATCAGGATCTCACTGTCCTAGTCACTGCACAGACACACAGTAAAAGACTCTCTGCCTTGAAAAGATCAGTCTCAATAAACAAGCCAAACAATGGAATTCTATTACATGACTATGACAAAGCAGTACTACTGGGGACTAACGAGGTGCTTTTTGGATTAGCAGTCTAAAGTTGTGGTAGAGATCCCTAAGTGATAAAAACAGTTGTCACAGACTCTGTATTCAAGCTGTCAGTACACAAACCGCACTTACTAGCAATCAAATATAACTTTAACCCAACAGCTAAGATAAATTTGAGGGTCTTGCACGTTGTTTGCAATTTCAAAATAAGGGTAAACAATCATCCCTATTTGGACTAATAAGTGCCAGAATTCTTTTATATGTGAGCCAGTAATATTTGTAGTAAGCAGGTCGTTCTGTAAAGAGGAACATGAGTTATCCGACTAGAATTCCATTTAATCCAGTTTGCTTGACAGTTGCTGTGATGGCATTCTCTACTCACCGCTGGGGTGCCTCCGGGGAATAGCTCCGCCCAATCTGATGTCCCTTCCCATCTCTTGCTTGTGCTACCCCTCTCATACAGTACTTACAGTAGTTTCCCCGAGAGCAGGATGCTCCTCTTCATGGCTTGGCCTTCCAGCCAGTTCACCATAGTTTTCCCTTTCTGAGGTATCAAGATCCCACTGGATGATTTGTCTCAGGCAGTATTTCATTCTATTGACCAGACTGTGCCCCTTCCCCAGTGGCTGGTAGGGGAAATCAGGCCCACCCACTACTCTGGGTTCCAGCCCAAGGTCTCAGACTCATAGACTTTAAGGTCAGAAGGGACCATCATGATTTTCTAGTCTGACCTCCTGCACAACGCAGGCCACAGAATCTCACCCAGCCACTCCTGTAACAAACCCCTAACCTATGTCTGAGCTATTGAAGTCTTCAAGGTGCAGAGAATCCTCCAGCAAGTGACCCGTACCCCATGCTGCAGAGGAAGGCGAAAAAAACCCAGGGTCTCTGCCAATCTGCCCTGGAGGAAAATTCCTTCCCGACCCCAAATATGGCGATCAGCTAAACCCTGAGCATGTAGGCAAGCCTCACCAGCCAGATACCCAGGAAAGAATTCTCTGTAGTAACTCAGATCCCACCCTCTCTAGTGTCCCTTCACCGGCCTTAGACTATTAGCGGTAAATATTCCCAAAGATCAATTAATTGCCAAAATTAGGCTATCCCATCATACCATCCCTTCCATAAACTTATCAAGCGTAGTCTTTAAGCCAGATATGTCTTTTGCCTCCACTGCTCCCCTTGAAAGGCTATTCCAGAACTTCACTCCTCGGATAGTTAGAAACCTTCATCTAATTTCAAGTCTAAACTTCCTGATAGCCAGTTTATATCCATTTGTTCTTGTGTCCACATTTGTACTACTGAGCTTAAATTATTCCTCTCCCTCCCTGGTATTTATCCCTCTGATATATTTATAGAGAGCAATCATATCTCCCCTCAGCCTTCTTTTGGTTAGGCTAAACAAGCCAAGGTCTTTGAGTCTCCTTTCATAAAACAGGTTTTCCATTCCTCAGATCATGCTAGTAGCCCTTCTCCGTACCTGTTCCAGTTTGAATTCATCCTTCTTAAACATGGGTGACCAGAACTGCACACAATATTCCAGATGAGATCTCACCAGTGCCTTGTATAGTGGTACTAACACCTCCTTATCTCTACTGGAAATACCTCGCCCGATGCATTCCAAGACCACATTAGCTTTTTTTCACAGCCATATCACATTGGCGGCTCATAGTTATCCTGTGATCAACCAATACTCCGAGTTCCTTCTCCTTCTCTGTTACTTCCAAGTGATGCGTCCCCAGTTTATAACAAAAATTCTTGTTATTAATCCCTAAATGCATGATCTTGCACTTTTCACTATTAAATTTCATCCTATTACTATTACTCCAGTTTACAAGGTCATCCAGATCTTCCTGTAGGACCTTATTATTAGCAGTCAAGATCTGCTCCATCCCAAACCTTGCTACTATTTCCCTGGGCTGCTTTCTGTTCTGTTGGTACCAGGCTTCTGCTCCATCACCCTTCTGGGCCAGGATCTCAGGGCTTCTGCTCTCCCCCTGGGTCTCCTCCTCTACCTCTCTAAGCCCAAAGAGTGACTGCAGGCCTCCACATTGCAGCCCTTTTCTGCTGCAAACTGCCTAGTTTTATACCAGCCTGTCTGGGCTCCATCTTATCAAGCTTAACGCTCCCTTCAGGTGTGGCCTATCAGGTTACTTGGCCCCTTCTGAGCCACATTAACCCTGTACAGGCTAGTGTGTGGTGAACACGCCACTGCACAGTTGCCAATACCAGATGCTTCAGAGGAAAATACAAGCAGCCCCATAATGGAATAACCTCCTCACAAAGTTAGTTGATTCCTAACTCACCATTAATAGTTTGTGGCCTAAAGTATGAGTCCTTACATTTTATAAATATTATTATCCTAGCTAATGTAACTTGTACTTTCCTGATGGAGCAGTTTTGCTGGAAAATGTTGATTTAACACAATCAAAACATTCCCTGGGAACATAGTGATTCTGTCAAATGTACTGACAGAAATCAAGCAGGCAGGTAGAAGTAGGTAGGTAGGATGGTTGGTTGGCCAGCTGCCTGGCTCCCCCCTACCCCTGAAGTTTAACTGGCAGGCTGCCTGGAATCCCTAGCTCTCCTGGACCCTGCCTGGTGGGCTGTGAGGTTGCCTAGGAGCCAAGCGACCTGCCCAACCAGCCAGGAGGGCAGCCCAGCAGACAGGCTCTGGGGGAACTGTAGATCTCAGGGAACCAAGGATCTTGGACACCCACCAGGGTGGGAACCAGCCAACCATCCTGCCTGACTACCAACTTGGTTTCCACTGAAAGTTTTGACCAATCTTTAAAGAGTTCTGGACTGTACATACATTCATTATGCATCCATTTAACTTCCATGTCTGCTCATCATCCACTGATTCAAGATCTTACTGTTTTTTCCCATTCATCAATGGTCAAGTTTCTCAAAGGGCTTCTCTGAATTATTCCCACCAATTCAAGAACCCACTCTGTTCTGGGATCTCAATATCAGTAATAGGTCCCCTCCATTTTAGCCACTACATGTTCTTTGCTACATCTCTCCATAAAGACATAGTAATAACCTCAGCTTGCAGAGTGAGTGTACTGCAGGTTCTTATGGTAGCTCCACCAAACACCCTCTCTTTCATAGAGGTAAGTTTACATTTAGGTCACACCCTAAGTTTCTTCCAAAGCTGGTCTCAGACTTTTACTTGAACTAATCCATATATTTACCAGTCCCCGCCCGCTCCTTCCCACACTCCCTTCTTCTAGGGAGAGGCCACTTTACAGACTTGGGATGTTCTTCAGACCCTATCTTTTTACTTACATAAAAACCAAAATCCTTTAGAGTTTCTCCTAGGTTTTTTGTTGCTTTTACTGAAATATCGAAGGGTCAGGCAATTTTAATTCAAAGGTTATCTAAGCGGGTCTCGGTGTTTTAACCTGTGTTAGTTTAGAACCCAAAGAGCAGATTAAAGCACACTCCATGAGAGCACAACCAGTTTCTGTGGCTTCTTTTAGAAGCATCTCCACAGCTGACATATGGAAGGAAGCTATGTAGAGGACCATACATATGTTTAATAAGCATTATTCCATCACAGAAGCATCTTGATCCAATGCTCAACTTGGCAAAGCTATGCTGCAGTCAGTCTCCACCTCTGTTTTTTGCCTGCTGCTTGCAAGTCACCAGAGGTGGAATACACAGAGAAGCACTCAAAGAAGAAAGGGAAGTTACTTATCTGTACAATAACTGGAGCTCTTCCAGATGTGTTCTCTCTATGTATTCCACAACCTACCCTACTTTCCCCACAACTACAGACTAACACCATTTAGAGTCTGTATTAGCAAAGAAACTGAGGGTTGGTTGGTCTCTGTCCCCTTTACGCCCTTAGGTAGGTGAGTTTGAAAGGCACAGGTGTGGCCCAATGGGTGCTGTTGCCCAAAAAATTCCAATCTCAAGCACACATGCCTCAGATTTTAACTCCATAAAGACAACACATCAGAAAGAACTCCAGATACTGTACAGGGAAACAACTTCCTTTTCTGGTATATCAAATTAAATTTTCTAGTAGCCTTATGAAAAATGACTGTCTGTATAGCCCTGGTGTGCACCTCACATGCTTTAAAAATGATAGTAGCACTTCAACTACATAGCTGCACTCAAGACTTATTAAATGCATTTATCAAGCATGTATCAAGCTATGTATCAAGCATTTCTACTTGGCCAGAGTCCTACAGCAAAATGTTATCACCGTATTTGTTCTTCAATAGTAAAAGCATGAAACTGAGGATCATTCTCAAGGCACATACACACATCTTTTGAGCTATTAAAGCTCATCCATTGAATAATTCCATTTTAAAAATCAATAAAAGGCAATACTTTTTTACACCATGTAAAAGTACTCTGTCAAGCTCATTGCCACAAGGTATTACTGCAGGCAGGAACTTAACGGGATTAATCAGTTTAGACATTTTTATATGGCTAATTATTAGAGCTGTCCAGGAAACTAAATTCTGCAGCAGAAATGATCTGGAGTTTCTGATCCAGAAATATACTCCCCAGAATCAAGTTGCCTGGGCTGCCCAGCTCACGGGGAGCCGGCTGCCCAGAGAGCTCAGGACCTGGGCAGGGGCTTTTGGGGAACATACGTTGGAAACACCGGAAAGTCCCTGCTGTGAAAGTTCATTTCCCAGCCTTTGACACTTTGCTTTCAGACATTGTATAGATTTAAAAAAATGGTGTTTTAAAACCTTTAAAAACCTTAGAGTTGATTATGACCAGCTAACATTTTTAGAGGTGCTAGCACTTAGGCCTGGTCTACGCTAGGAGGTTATGTTGAATTTAGCAGCATTCACTCGAATTAACCCTGCACCCGTCCACACAACGAAGCTATTTATTTCGACATAGAGGTCTCTTTAAATCGATTTCTGTACTCCTCCCCGACGAGGGGAGTAGCGCTAAATTTGACATGGCCATGTTGAATTAGGGTAGGTGTGGATGGAATTCGACGCTAATAGCTCCGGGAGCTATCCCACAGTGCACCACTCTGTTGACGCTCTGGACAGCAGTCCGAGCTCGGATGCTCTGACCAGCCACCAGCCACACAGGAAAAGCCCCGGGAAAATTTGAATTCCTTTTCCTGTTTGGCCAGTTTGAATCTCATTTCCTGTTTGGACATCGTGGCGAGCTCAGCAGCACTGGCAACGATGCAGAGCTCTCCAGCAGAAGCGACCATGCAATCGCAGAATAGAAAGAGGGCCCCAGCATGGACTGATTGTGAAGTCTTGGATCTGATCGCTGGGTAGGGCGATGAGTCCGTGCTTTCGGAGCTGCGATCGAAAAAACGGAATGCGAAGATCTACGAGAAGATCTCAAAAGCCATAACAAAAATACAGCCAGGATGCAACGCAGTGTGGTGTGAAAATCAAGGAGCTGAGTCAAGGATACCAGAAGACCAAAGCATCAAACGGACCCTCCGGATCCCAGCCCCAGACATGCCGTTTCCACAAGGCACTGCATTCCATTTTAGGTGTGGCCGCCACCACTACCCCACCACTGTCCGTGGACTCTGACAATGGGGTATTGTTGATGGCCGCTTCCTCGGAACTGTTCGCGGACGGGGAAGATGAGGAAGGAGATGAGGAGGACGAGGCAGTCGACAGCGCTTTCAACGCTGATTTCCGCGACAGCCAGGATCTCTTCATCACACTCACGGAGATCCCCTACCAACCCTCCCAAGGCGGTAACACGGACTGTGAATCAGGGGAAGGATCAGTAGGTAAGTGTTTTAAACATTTATTTTGAACAGAATAGGAATGGTATCTTAACAATGGGTTTTTCATTATTAGTTTGCCCTAGGCACTTTAGTTTTTAGTCCTTGCCAGTGCAGCTACTGGAAAATTCTGTCAATATGTCCGGGGATAGAGCAGAAATCCTCCTGGGACATCTCCACGAAGCTCTCCTGGAGGTATTGTGAAAGCCTTTGCATCAGGTTCCTGGGGAGAGCGGCCTTATTGTGTCCTCCATGGTAGGAAACTTTTCCGTGCCAGGCTAGTAGCAAGTACTCTGGGATCATTGCCTCACAAAGCATGGCGGCATACGGCCCTGGTGTTTGCTGGCATTCACGCAGCATGCGGTCTTTCTCTGTCTCCGAAATCCTCATCAGAGTGATATCACTTATGGTGACCTGCTTTGAATTAGGGGAATGTTAGTATTGGGACTGATTGCCTGTTCCTTTACATAACTGTAACTGGCGGTTTACAGCCACGTGGTGGAGGCGGGACAGGGGCAGCATGCAGGGATCTTTCCCGGGGACAGCTGCGAGGGGGGTGGGACAGGGGCAGAGTTCATGCTGGCCGGATTGCCGGCAGCAGGAACTGGCCAACGCTAGGAGCATTGCTTGGAACGTGAAAGGAGGGCACTGCTATAAATTAAGCTTTAAGCAGCCAAAAGTCTACAGCTTACCATGTCCGCCTGCTAGCCGAATTCCGTTGTCCGGCCCCGCTTGTGTGATCTGTACAGCAAGACCCCAGGCACTCAATGGGAAGGCCGAAAATTCGACCTTGTACTGAGTGCGCATGTGATAGGTACTGTGCACGGTCTTGTTCACAGAGAAAGACTATATTCATTGTTCACAAAACTGTATCTTTGTGAGGAATTCACTCCCTTTTTCCCATCCCACAGCTGTGAGTGTCTCCCGAGCTACCCCAGCATCCCCCTCCCAGAGGCTGGCGCAGATCAGGCGCCGAAAGAACAGGACACGGGACAAGATGTTCTCAGAACTTATGGGCTGCTCCTGAGCCAAGGCGGAACAGCAGACCCAGTGGAGGGAGAACATGTCGCAATACCAGCGAGCACACAGCGAACGGGAGGACAGGTGGCGGCAGGCGACTCAAACGCTGCTTGGACTAATGAGGGAGCAAACGGACACGCTCCGGCGCCTTGTAGATGTTCTGCAGGACCGGAGGCAGGAGGATAGAGCCCCGCTGCATTCTCTCTCTAACCGCCCACCCCCGCCACAAAGTCACATATCCCCCCCACACAGAGTCCCGAAAAGGAGGGGTGGCAGGCTCCGTTGAAACAACCAGTCCACCACTGCGGACCGCTCTAGGAGCAGGAGCCTGTCATTCCTCGAGTTTAGAAGCGTCCTTTCCATCACTACACCCGCTCCCCACTACAGTCTGCATCCCAGTTTCAACCTTTTACCGTGAAATCCTTAATAAAGAAAACGGTGATAATGAACAAAGTTTCATTTATTTTATTTTTAAAGGTGTGTTGGAAGGAGGGGGAGGGAGTTGGTAACTGGAAAGGATAGTCAACATTAACTGGGTAGAGAAACGGGGGCAGGTTCAGCTTCTGTTTAAACAAACTTAATAGTCACAGGTTACCCTGCTCACTCTAGAACCTAGTTTTCAAAGCTTCCCGGATGCACAGCGTGTCCCGCTGGGCTCTTCTAATCGCCTGGCTGTCTGGCTGGGCATAATCAGCAGCCAGGCGATTTGCCTCAACCTCCCACCCCGCCATAAACGTCTCCCCCTTGCTCTCACAGAGATTGTGGAGCACACAGCAAGCTGCAATAACAATGGGGATATTGGTTTCGCTGAGATCAGAGCGAGTCAGTAAGCTTCTCCATCTCCCCTTCAGACGTCCAAAAGCACACTCCACCACCATTCTACACTTGCTCAGCCGGTAGTTGAAGAGTTCTTTTTCACTGTCCAGGGCGCCTGTATAGGCTTCATGAGCCAGGGCATTAGCGGTTAGGCTGGGTCCCCGAGGATCACTATAGGCATCTCGACATCCCCAACAGTTATTTTGTGGTCTGGGAAGTAAATACCTTCCTGCAGCCGTCTAAACAGACCAGAGTTCCTGAAAATGTGAGCATCATGAACCTTGCCCAGCCATCTGACGTTGATGTTGGTAAAATGCCCCCTATGGTCCACCAGTGCTTGCAGCACCATTGAAAAGTAGTCCTTTCGGTTAATGTACTGGGTGGCCTGGTGGTCCGGTCCCAGGATAGGGATGTGAGTTCCATCTATAGCCCCACCGCAGTTTGGGAATCCCATTGCAGCAAAGCCATCTATGATCACCTGCACGTTTCCCAGGGTCACTACCTTTGTGAGCAGTAGCTCAACGATTGCGTTGGGTACTTGCATCACAGCAACCCCCATGGTAGATTTGCCCACTCCAAATTGATTGGCGACTGACCGGTAGCTGTCTGGCGTTGCAAGCTTCCAGAGGGCTGTGGCCACTCGCTTCTGGACAGTCAGGGCTGCTTGCATCCGGGTGTCCTTGTGCTTCAGGGCAGGGGACAGCAACTCACAAAGTTCCAGGAAAGTTCCCTTACGCATCCTAAAGTTTCGCAGCCACTGTGATTCATCCCAGACCTGCAGCACTATGCGGTCCCACCAGTCCGTGCTTGTTTCCTGGGCCCAGAATCGCCTTTCCACAGCATCAACATGACCCATTGCCACCATGATGTCCACGGCGTGGGGTCCCGTGCTTTGTGAGAGGTCTGTGCCCCTCTCAGACTTAATGTCCTCACCGCGCTGCCGTAGCCTCCTCACCCGATTTCTCAGCATCTGCCTCTGAAAAAGGTGGATGATAAGGTGCGAGGTGTTGACAATGGCCATAACTGCAGCGATGATCGCAGCGGGCTCCATGCTCGCAGTGCTGTGGCGTCCGCGCTGTCAATCACCAGAAAAATGC
This sequence comes from Chrysemys picta bellii, assembly GCF_011386835.1. Lineage (NCBI taxonomy): Eukaryota > Metazoa > Chordata > Testudines > Emydidae > Chrysemys > Chrysemys picta. The sequence goes on from NC_088796.1 coordinate 60,259,416, forward strand.
ACGAACTGATTGCCTGCTGGCCCTTTCACGGAGGGAGGGCAGGAGTGAGGGTTGAATTATGACAGTTACCCAAAACCACCCTCGACACATTTTTTGCCCCAGCAGGCATTGGGGGCTCAACTCAGAATTCCAATGGGCGGGGACTGCGGGAACTGTGGGATAGCTGCCCACAGTGCACCGCTTCCAATGTCGACGCTTGCCCCGTTAGTGTGGACTCACAAAGTCAAATTACTGTCCTTAGTGTGGATACACACCCTCGACTTTGTAATATCGGTTCCACAAATTCGCTTTAAGTAAAGTCGAACTGTTCTCGTAGTGTAGGCATACCCTTAGTGTAGATGGTTTTAAACAGTGCCTACTTAATTGGTTAGCTAATATTTTTTAAATTGCCTTTTTCCTTATCTAGACAAGGGATTACTAGTACTAGGCCCTTTGCTAATAAGGTTTATTTTCTTCTTAGTATCCTGACTAACCTGCCACCTAATCTGAACTGGTTAGTAACGGATAGCACTATACCATACTGCCTGGATTCAGAGCACACAACTCTACAAGCCCTGTCTTCTCCAACTGAAGCCAGCCCAAAAAAGGTGTTTTATTGACACACTTCATCTCAAGTTCTCGTTTTATTCTCTAAACCAGGGTGGGGTGTCAAGCATATGGGCTGGATCCAGCCTACTAGGCATTTTCATTTAGCCCACAGCTGCCTTTGCTCAAAGATACCCAGGCCACAGCTGCTTTTCTGCAGCTTGTCCAAAGGGACCAGGAAGGATCAGAGTTAGAGTGGGTAGAAATCAGGAGTGCTTGCCTACTTTGGCCCAGGCACCTGAGCCCTTCCTCCTCTGCATTCCCTTGTAGTCGTGGGGGCCTTCAGCCTGGGTGCAGACTGGAAGTGGCTCCTCCCCAGTCTCCCATGCCTTCCCACATCCCTGCCAAGCCCACTGGATTGTGCTGAGGAGAGTGGCTGCCTCACCTCCCGCCCCTGTTGGACAGAGGCCTGTCTTAAGTTGTCCAAGCTGATAGAAGTCCAGCTATCTAAAGTTTATGAAAGGAAATATCGGTACAAACAGGCTTGTTTTAGTGAAAAGAACTGCGATGGGAGTCTTTAAGGCTCTGGTAAAGTCATGAGTTGGCATAATGTTGAGTTGAATGATTCTAGAAATGGGAGAAGTATTTATAGTTGACATCCCAAAATCTTTTGGATTGAAGTTGAGGTTTTCCACCCTTTTTAGGGCATTCCCTATGTAGGCGTTACTGACAGAGCCAGTGGGATGGGCAGACTAGAAGGAGCAAGGTTTTCCATCATGCCTGCCTGCCTCTCCTGGGACCCGAGCATTCGCCACGCCAGTATTCAGCTTTCAGTGTCCTGATCCTGAAAGATATGTTAATCAGACCAAGCCAGAGAGAGGGCATCAAGTGACATCACCTCCACTGTTAAATTCTGAACATTAAAATGTGACTGACGTTCCTCCGGCTTCCGTACCTTGGGTATCTTTTTCCTTCCCCACCTTTTTCTCCTCTTCTCTCTTTTTGTCTTCTCATCTACAAACTGTTTTTTATACTGATTATCTATATTGGTTTACGCTCTAGTGTAGGTGCAGTTATACCGCCATAAGGTATGCACACATGTAAAATTTACTCCTGTACTGGAAATAAGTATCAATATAAACAGCTCTCTCTAAAGAGATGAATTTAAATCCGTACAACAGCTGTATGTAGACCAGCCCTTGCAGGAATCTGGCCTAGCTGGCCAAGACAACTCCTTTTGCAACACAGCTGAGTTTATAATCAGGAAAGCAAGCTAAAAGCAAAGCCTTAAAACAGCCCGACAATAAAAGTTTGCCAGGCCTCAGAACGGTTGACAAGTGTGTGTTGTGCCGGTAACTTGCCAGCAACGAGCGTGCTTCAGAGGCAGAAGTTGTATTTCCTATTGTTGCTGCTATTCTTTTCTCTCCCCCTTGTGTGTGTTTTATACCACCTTCCAAAGAACAGAATTACACTTTAACAATAGCAGCAGCTCAGAACTTGAGCTAGTCAGGAATTTTTCAACCAAACTTTTGTCAGAAAAGGCCAGTTCACAGAGGAACAATTTTTTTCACAAAAATGTATCAGTTTTGACTTATCTTTTGTCACGAAGATTTCTCAGGTCCAGGACGGAATTACTGGACAAAACACGGGGGGGTCCTAGGAGCAACTGAACATAGCTCTCAAATCCCTGCCATGTCTTGATTCAGAACAGAGACATGAAGCTGTGTCTTCCACACTCCAGGTGAGTGTCCTAACCAGTGGGCTATTCTGCAGTGGTTGCTCTGGTTCTTCACAAACTTTGAAAGGTCTCAGGTTGCCCCGATCCAGAACTGGAAGGTCTTTGAAATTACAAAAATTCACAGAAAGGTGATGGTGAATAGAGCAGTTTCCCCAAGTTAACTTTTCTCCCAAAAAGGAGAGTTAAATGTAGTTAAAAGGTTAAGGGGTGACAATCTATAACAGGGGTAGGCAACTTGCGGCACGTGAGCTGATTTTCAGTGGCACTCACGCTGCCTGGATCCTGGCCACCGGACCGGGGGGGTTCTGCATTTTAATTTAATTTTAAATGAAGCTTCTTAAATATTTTGAAACCTTATTTACTTTACATACAACAATAGTTTAGTTATATATTTTAGACTTATAGAAAGAGACCTTCTAAAAAGGTTAAAATGTATTACTGGCACGCGAAACCTTAAATTAGAGAGAATAAATGAAGACTTGGCACACCACTTCTGAAAGGTTGCCGACCCCGATCTATAAGTATCTACATGGGGAAGAAATTAGGGCTGTCAAGCGATTAAAAAATTAATCGCACAATTAATCGTGCTGTTAAACAATAATAAAATACCATTTATTTAAATATTTTTTGATGTTTTCCACATTTTCAAATATATTGATTCAATTACACCACAGAATATGAAGTGTACAGTGCTCACTTTATATTTATTTTTGATAAATATTTGCACTGTAAAAAACAAATAGCAAGTTTCAATTCACTTAATACAAGTACTGTAGTGCAATCTCTTTATCATGAAAGTTGAACTTACAAAGGTAGAATTACTGGTATGTACAAAAAATAACTCCATTCAAAAACAAAACAAAGTCCACTCAGTCCTATTTCAATCAATCACTCAGACAAACAGGTTTGTTTACATTTGCAGGAGCTAATGCTGCTGGCTTCTTGTTTACAATGTCACCTGAAAGTGAGAACAGGTGTTCTCTCATGGCACTGTTGTAGTCAGCGTCGCAAGATATTTACATGCTAGATGCGCTAAAGGTTCATATGTCCCGTCATGCTTTAATCACTATTCCAGAGAACATGTCTATGCTAATGATGGGTTCTGCTGGATAACAATCCAAAGTAGAACGGACCATCGACACGTTCATTTTCATCATCTGAGTCAGATGCCACCAGCAGAAGATTGATTTTTTAGTTTCTAGTGGTTCGGGTTCTGTAGTTTCCGCATCTGAGTGTTGCTCTTTTAAGACTTCTGAAAACACCCTCATCTCTCAGATTTTGGATGGCCCTTCAGATTCTTAAACCTTAGGTCGAGTGCTGTAGCTATTTTTAGAAATCTCACATTGGTACCTTCTTTGCATGTCCAAACTGCTGTGAAAATGTTTTTAAAACGAACATGTGCTGGGTCATCATCCGAGACTGCTATAACATGAAATATATGGCAGAATTCAGGTAAAACAGGACAGGAGACATACAATTCTCCCCCAAGGAGTTCAGTCGCATTTAATTAGCTATTTTGTTTAATGAGCATCTGGGACGCTGTACCCCATAATGCTTTATGGGAATATGACTGTTCATCCTATTTGTGCACATATTTTTGTACTTGAAGTTGAGAATATTGGCTGTATACTTGCTTGATTTCTAAGTAAACTTTGTAAGGTATTTGGTCAGCTTCTTTAGAAAGGAATTTGCAAAGTTAAGTGCCCAATCAAGAAGCACTTAAGGAACAATGGAGGCACAATGGATCTTGGAATGCTCCAATCCACATAAGAAGTCTACTTGAGGACGTTCAAGGTAGCATGTGAACCATGGCTGCTACCTGTAGTTCTGAATCATGCATAGACGTGTGACTTGCCCATGTGACTCCAAAACTCCATCTTGGAGCTGGACTTTGCATAGGAGAGAGGAGGGGGTCTCTAACCACAAGAGAAAGTCTATTTAAATGCCAGGAAACCCTTCCATTTTGGTCTTCCGCTGGCTAAAGAGATAGCCCCTCTACCCCCAAAGATACCTGAAAGACACTGGAACAAACGACAGTAACTACAGGCAGTGGTGTAGCCAGGTATAGCGAACAGGGGGAGCAATCACCAAAAAAGGCGCCACCTGCTGCGGCGCTTTTACTCACCTAGCAGCGCGTTTATTGACGGTGCGGCGCTCCGGATCTTCGGCGGCAGTTCAGCGGTGGGTCCTTCACTCGCTCTGGATGTGTTCGGCGGCACCAAAGGACCCACTGCCGAAATGCTGCCAAAGATCCCGAGTGCCGCCCCATCAGTAAAAGTGCTGCCGGGTGAGTAAAAAGGCACCAAAAAATTGAAAAGGTGCCACTTGTGCTCGGCGGGAGAGCGGCCGCTGCCCTGCTCCCCCCGCCAGCTACGTTACTGACTGCCAGGGGTGTGAGTGATTGCTGGACCCAGACTAGCAGGAGACTAGTCTGTAAAAGGAAGCTTACTGGAACTGGTGAAGTATTATTTGTATTAAGTTTCTTAGATATAGACTTACGTGTTCCATTTTATTTTACTTGGTAATTCACTTTGTTCTCTCTGTTACTGCTTGAAACCACTTAAATCCTACTTTCTGTATTTAATAAAATCACTTTTTACTTATTAATTAACCCAGAGTATGTGTTAATACCGGGGGGGGGGGGGCAAACAGCTGTGCATCTCTCTCTATCAGTGTTATAGAGGGCGAACAATTTATGAGTTTACCTTGTATAAGCTTTAAACAGGGTAAAATGGATTTATTTGGGTTTTGACCCCATTGGGAGTTGGGCATCTGAGTGTTAAAGACAAGAACACTTCTGTAAGCTGCTTTCAGATAAGTCTGCAGCTTTGGGTCAAGTAATTCAGACCCTGGGTCTGTGTTGGAGCAGATGGGCGTGTCTGGCTCAGCAAGACAGGGTGCTGGGGTCCCAAGCTGGCAGGGAAAGCAGGGGCAGTAGTAGTCTTGGCTCATCATTTGGCAGTTCCCAAGGGGGTTTCTGTGATCCAACCAGTCACAGCATTATCAGCATGAAAGCAGGTCCTCTGGAATGGTGGCCGACGCATGAAAGGGAATATGAATGTTTAGCATATCTGGCACGTAAATACCTTGCAATGCCAGCTACAAAAGTGCCATGTGAACACCTGTTCTCACTTTCAGGTGACATTGTAAATAAGAAGCAGGCAGCAGTATCTCTTGTAAATGTAAACAAACTTGTTTCTATTGGCTAAACATGAAATAGGACTGAGTGGACTTGTAGACTCTAAAGTTTTACATTGTTTTGCTTTTGAGTGCAGTTATGGGAAAGGTATAACAAGAGCCAATGGCAAGAAGGTGAAGCTAGACAAATTCAGACTGGAAAAAAGGTGTGCATTTTTTATGGTAAGAGTAAATAATCTTTGAAACAGTTTAACAAGGGTTGTGGTGGATTTTCTATCACTGACCATTTTAAAATCAACATTAGCTGTTTTTCTAAAAGATCTGCTCTAGGAATTATTTTGGGGAAGTTCTGTGGCCTGTGCTATACAGGTCAGACTAAAGACGATCAGAATGGTCCTTTCTGGCTCCGGAAGCTATGAAAAAGAATAGTTAAGTACCATCTAGTGTCATCTAGAAGGACTATTAAGCAGGGGGCGCCTCCTGTAGAGGCTCTACTGCTAATGTGAAAAGGAATACGGGCAATATTCAAATGAAAGACTTCATTCTTTTCATATCAAATGCTTTAATTGTGTGTTAAAAAAAGATTTTAGTGCTGACTGTTACCTTGGGAGTGAGAGACAGTTTAGTCTGTGGTTTTGTGTCAAGTTAACTGTTTAATGTCGTAACAATAAAACAAGGGTTTAACAATATTTTAATTTCTTTTTAGGCCTGGGCCAGCCCCCACTCCCTAATCCCTTTTCAACACAACAGCACTATCAAGCCCCACAGAAAGGCTCAGTTTCAAACACCACACCCCTGCTCCCCAATTTCTACCACCACCAGAAATGAAGGAAGAGAGGGAAAAGGGAGGGGGGAGATTTTAAGGTGGGAAAGAGTGGGGGAGGAGAGGAGAAATTCCCAAGGATGTAAAGAAGGAGAGGGGGATGAAGTGCCGAGTTGGAGGAATGGAAAATTCCTCTAAAGTAGAGAATGAGAGCAGGGGACTTGACAGCTGCATTTGTAGTACTTCCACAGCTAGAGTGTGCCTCCAATGCAGCCACTAATATAGTGAGCCATCAGAATACCATCTCCTGCATTGCCCTCTGAAGCATACCCATTAACCATAAGACACCATCAACGTTCCTGCCTGCCTGCCTATGTGATTACACCATAAAAGTGAGCAAATCATTCTGGCAATAGAACTGAGCATGTTTGATTGTTTCATTGTAAAGACGTAAATAATCAAAGAAAAAACAAGTGTCAGAATTGCAAAGTTTACATTTTATTGAACTTAAATGGTGTAGAACAGAGGGGCAACAATGGCTCAAGTGTTCATTAGTTAACAAAATGCCCCAGGGCATTTCACTTTATGACTCTTAACATAGTCTGTGTGGAATTATTGAAAAATAGTTGTTTTAAAACAACGCTTCAAAAAAGGCAGAAAGGGAGATTCCAGCCCTGTTTTTTTTCACATTACCACAGTGCTGTCTGACATTCCCTATCTTCCTTTAGTAATGTCAATGATATACTTCCCCAAAACTGAAAAGGCTACCAAACTGCTACCCATATCTCTTCCCATCAGGTACACATGAAGAAATTATTTAGTAACACTTATGAAAACAATTAGCTGTAAGGAGTCTTCCAAGTAGCAAAGGCAAACAGCAAGCCTAAATGGAATGAATGCACATTTACATTGCCAGAAAGAGACTGGCTGTGGTATTACTATTATTGCAAAGTAAAAGTTACAGTATCTGAACTGCTTAATCAATCCAATTTTTGTTTAAGGCCCATTAAGTAACGTGCCTCCAACACTTGTCTGCATATGCTTTACAATAGCATCTTAGTTAAATACTTTTAGGGGAAATTATTGTAAAACTTGCAAAATCAACTGGATACTTAGAAAAATTAACACCAAATTTAAAAAAATTTAAAGTAGCCAGCAAAGAGAGAAAACTTATTTCAACTGTTATGTTTTCAGAACAACCACTTAACCTCTACAATTTTAAAAATGCACTAACTCTCCTCCCCTCAATTCGTCCCATCAGACTAACAAACTTGTAACACTGAAAAACGATCCCCTTCGTGTATGAATTTTTTGCCAACAGTGGGCAGCTTTTTATTCCCTTTGACAGAAATTATCAAAATGGTGTTTCAAATGTTTCATCACAGTTTATTTAAATGCAAGACTCATTGGGTTCCCTAAAACCAGACACACTGGCTCCCCTTCACCGTTTCTCTAAAACCTACATAGGGTTTTAACAGACTTAACAGTAGCGTAACTCAAGCCAAGTTTTGCCACCATTTGCAAAAAGTTGAATCTGTTTGAGTGAGTGGGCAAATTTTGCAGGAAGGGCAATACTAATAGAGGCCTTACTTCAATAGGCTCTGACATTTGTTCAACAGGAATGTAGACTCCAGGGAAACAGCAGATATGTTGAATTTTGCCATACCTAGGCTATTGGGTATATTTTGCAAGGCTTGAGAAATGCTCACTGCAAAGAACAAAATTTAAATTAAGGGTTTTACAGTAGTTTGTCAGGTCTAATGATAAGCAATGCTGGACCTTTATGAAAGATTAACCTCCAGCTGCAATAGATACCTGTAAACCAGAAGATGTGTGCCAGCACAGGGGACTCCTTTTGCACAAAGAGACAATATGAATGCTTTAATTGCAGTAGGCTAATTTAGAAAGTGATGGTATTACAAACAAAGTAGGCACTGAGATAATTACTACACATACTATCACTGCTCTAGAGTAACAACAGTAGTAGTAGCAGCTTTGCCCTGCAGTTACATTTTAGATACAAGAACTTTTATTACCTAAAATAGCCCATTTTTAGAACCATACATTATTTGTTCAGCTTGAACAATACAGCCATTGTGATTTCATTTTTGCTGATGGACCAACATCTAAAGTTTTTATACCAAAGCTGAAGTCAAGTGACAAGGCATTGTGTTTACACATTACTTTCATAACATTTCTGGAATCTAATTCAGCCCTAAAAGACATTTATTTCAATGGGAGGCATGCAATTTCCTTTGCATCCTCTTACACTTTTAATAAACATTCAAGTAATTCAAAACTTAACATGGTGATTGTACCAATTACAATTAATCAGGTAAAAGCACCTGAAATCTCAACATATTGTGTTAGAGACTTCAACTATATACTAAAGTAGTGAAATCTGTACATATCTGTAGTGTAACTGTAACAAAGGTCTGATTAAGAGGGACTTGTCTTCCAAGCTATTGAATCTTTCTAGTTAATGAATCAGAAGAACTGACACTAAAGGTGAACTCCACTGTTCCAGTTATTTTACTGCATACTTTCTGGCAATTCTATAAAACATTTTCTGGTTTACAGTGATACACAACAATTGTTTTGATGCTGGAGATAAAGTTTATTAAAGATACTACCAAAATTTTGGCAAACATTCCAAAACCAGATTTGTAAACATAATGCTTCCCTTTTCAATTGGCAGCACTTTGAAAAGACAAATACAGTAAGACAAGTAAACAAAAATTAATTCAAAATGTTAATTTTTTTGACCAAATAATTTATGTTCCCACATGATAAAGTGATGGTTTAAATCAAATTAAACCAATAAACTGCATGAAATGAAAGTTTGTGCTGTTTGATGATCACAGTATTTTATAGTTAAATATATCTGTTCTGTGTTATATTCCTGGCACCCAGGAGAAAACTCTTTAAATATACATTTCATGTAGGCAATAGCTTCTTGGCATATCTCTCTTCAAAAAAATACTTTATAGCAGTATATAAATAGGTCACCTACATGTTTAATTTTATAATTTTGCCCCAAAACTATAGATCTGTTTAATTTTTGTAAAGTATCAATTTCCCCCAACATTAATAAAGCTGACAAACTGTTGAAATGGAAATGCTTTCATCTTCCACAATAGAAGTAGCAATTTTATAGGAAAAAACCTACAGCAACACTCGTCAGTTGTTTTAACCTGAGCGTTTGGCCTACTTAGAGTAGCAGCTTTTTTTCTCCCCCCATCATGCTCACACCCACACAACCTTGCACACATACAGTACAAGCACACGCTTTCAGACGCTGGTAGGCCACAGAATGCTTCCCGTTGTTTTAATAAAATGGGAAGCAGTGTAGCTAATAATTTAACTACACTAAGCACACACAAGCAAACACCTTAAGGCAACCATTGCAATGGGGGTTTAAGTTGCAGGGGTAAGTTACTGTTGTCGATAAAGAGGCTGTATATAGCTTTCATATATACAAACACCTCTTTTTAACCCTCCAAAACAATGTTTTCACTTTTTTAAAAAATTTTGTGCAAATTTTAAACCTTCTACCATTTAAGGCAAAGAGTTTGCATTAACAAGAAAGGTCAGAAAACAGGCTTATATTTATCCAAAAGCATTTCAACTTGCTACATTATTTATTTTTATTTATTTTTAAGTGTGCAGAACTTTAAAGTAGAGACACTGAGTCCCCAGTATCTACTGGTAAAATGATTTCCATGGACAAACATAAGTCTTAAAGAAAAGAAGGGACCAGAAAAAAAAGCAGCTTCAAATATGCAGAGAAGCAACCTCAACAACAAAAGTAGTAACTCAAGTCTGCTAATACTGAAACTTTTGTAATGCAAAAGTTTAATTTTTTTAGAATCTTAGAGCAACTCATTTGGAATTTTAAATAAATAAGCTTAAGTTTATTCACATCATCTGGTCCAAGCAGAGCTCTAGTGCCATGACTCTGCTTGTCGTTGGTCAAATTCACCTATTAGTCTTTTAATATGAGCCAGTTTGTTATGAAGATATTCACATCTGTACTTTTCCTCTTGATAGTTGGGACTAGACTGCAAAGAAAGAGAAACGAGTCAGGGTGCAGAAACATCTTTGCAATATTTTAATCTGAATGCCCGTCACTAAAAAGGGCATCCAGACCCTGCACGTAGAATGATTATGAAAGTGTTTAACATATCCATACTTCCCACCTCCCAGTTGTACACACCTGTTTGATCTTCCGATATTCCTGTAGGACTTCCTCATGAACTACCTGCAAGTAAGAAAATTGAAATAAAGACCACCTGAAGACCATTTCACTGTTGTAAAGTGCAATTGAATATTAAAAAGGGCTAGAAGAGTGGGATGAAGATTTTCAGTTTTACCACACAGACACTTAAGCCTTGTCTACACAAACATTTAGTTCATGGCAAGCTGGAGTATGAATCTACCCCGCACTAACCTGCCGTGGATTAACTGCCCGTGTAGGTCCTGCTGATGTCCATTAACAGTTCATTAATGCACTTTTAGTCCACATGGATAGTTAGTCTGCAGCAAATAGATTCACATCCCAGCTTGTCAAGAAATAAATGTTTGCAAAGACAAACCTTTATTCTCTGGTCACCCTCCTGCTGTGGAGAAGAGCAAGTTTGCAGACAAAGCTGCGATAAGGCCATGGAGGGGAAGTGGCTATGTTGAAGATCCTCTTGTATAGCCACTTTCTCAATGCCCCCTGAAAATATTGTGCAGCCACGTGCTACTTAACGTAAGGCCTTGCTTACTTCTAAGGGGAGGGATCTTCTCCCACCCTCCCAAAACCTGGAAAATCTGTAAGAAAAGTTGCGGAGTTAATATTGCCTGAGACAGTATTAACCTTCCTGAAAGAACAGCGGGCAACAGAGGTCAGAGAAACTGAGGCCAGTAACCAATAGCAGCATAGGTTATTGGTCCTATGGGGCTGCTATGGTTGGAGTAAAGATTATAGAGGAACAAATTCCTCTGCACAACAGGACTATATCTACAGTTTAGGAATACAGTTTCCTGGCCCATCTGCTGCCCATAACATGCCCCGTTGGGGACGCAGGTTATGGGGAAAAAAATTAAGAGTTGCTGTTCCAGAGACTATTCATTAATTTATTTATTTCCTCCCACTCATATATTCTAATCCTGCACAAGAGTGTGAGCTACAAACAGCACTAAACTTCTCATCTTGCAGAAACCTACACTGCCACATACTACACTATCCTAGAAGAATATACTTCAGGTCAACAGTTTGTTAGATGATCTGGCACCCTGCAATTTGTTTCAGTGATTAGCCTAGACCTTGGGAGACCTGGGTTCATTTCTCTGCTCTGCAACATACTTCCTATGAAATGGGGCGAGTCAGAGCCTTCCCATGCCTTAGCTCCTCATTTGTAAAATGAGGATAATAGTACCTCCCTACCTTGCAGGGGTGCTAAGGGGATAAATACATTAGATGGTGGGGCTCTCAGATAATTTGGTGATGGGATCCAAGTAAGTACCTGAGACAAAAGTGCTTCTGCCAAATTAAGTGTTTTCCTCTACCAAATTATACATTCATCTAAGGATTTTCTGTGAAGTCTGATTTTTATCTTATATATTAGTTTTTAGAAAGTTTGGAGTATTTGGCTATAAGCTTAAACATTTGGGGAGAGGAAGAAGAGAGATGTAAAAACAAAGTAAAAGGTAAAACTAGCTAACAAAATGCCTTCTATTCCTCTTTACCTGATACTCCTTAGATCCTGGAGAAAGGAGCTTACGTTGAGCATCAAGTTTCATAAATCTTCTAGTGACATTTTCCATCCTGGCATGTAAGCTTCTGTATTCATCATACTCTGCATTGAAGTCATCCTTGTAACTCTGGCGTTGCTCATATGAAACAATAGCTATATATTTTCTAATGGAAAGAGCAAAGTTACACTTATCTTCCATGAAATGCCCTTGGTATAAAACTGTTACAGTTCATTGCAAGTACTGACTAATTTAAAATATTTGTCTATCACAACAGGACAGAAGTACATTAAACTGTACACTTTGTTTGAAATGGTTTTTAGAGTCAGTGTATTACAAATGGTCTTTAACAGAACCTACAATATTTCAGTGGCAAATTTCAGTCTATACATGTATAAGTATTTTGCTCTATATGGTATTTATTCAGAAGTCATTAAACTATCTACAACTGTAGGTGCATACGCAGAATAGTTAACATGCATTCAAATTAAACAGAACCAATACCTCTGTTTAAATAAGAGTGGAGCTGCTAGCAACTCATTTCCTATGATGGCCCCTTAATTTCAGAATTTGTTTCCTGTATTGACCTGCTAGAGTAAAGTGCATTTAGCTTCTGGGAACGCTGTTTAAGCAGACCATTTTTTTGCTGGCATTTGGGAGGGTTTGAATCGATATAAGAATTTTTTTCAAGATTTAGCAGATGTGTCGCTCTTGAATAGGAAGTTAAATTAATATTTTATCCTAATGATTGTGCTGTATTAAGTAAGGGTCAAACTCATCTAAAGAATCTGCAGTACATTATAGGCAACATAAAACAAGCTGTGATGAGGTCTGCAGCTGAAAGGGACTATCACAACCTTCCCAGGGACAAAAAATGCTTCTGGCCACTGATGCTACCAGATCCTCAAAAGCAGCTGAGGACCTAGCAAGGACAAGTTGCCAACCTGTGTGTGTGATTAAAAGTAGGCAAACAATCAAAAGAGTAGATATAATCTGTCTTTTTTCCAGGATTCCCAAATACACTGTTACCTTTGGTCATGTCTGACTTTAGCCTCATCCAAACCTTTATTCTGACCAGACACTCGGAAAGCCCATCAACTACTATGTCTGTGTTGCCAGAGGCACTACAATCCCAAGTGCCCTACATACATTGAGCAGAAGGGTACAACAGCAGCATTTAGGGCAGATGAGACACTGCCCAGTAGTACACTCTCTGGATGCTCTCAGATAAAGTAATGGAGCAGGAGCACCTCCATCTATTCCGTTCATGATCCATAGGTATGTTTATCTTGTGATCAATGACATTAGAGACAGCGGTCAGATTTTTAAGTAGTCTGTTCTACACCCAGGCTCTAAAAAGAACAAGCAGGCTGACAGGGATCAAGGAAGTTTGACTCCAAAGTATCAGAAGAACTGCTCTGCCACCAGCTTATCTCACTCATTCCTCTTTTTAAGCAATTTATCTGCAAGTTTCTCCTGAAGGGGATTGACAGATTTGTCTCTGGTAGATATCAAAAGGCTAGGAGAACATGAATCACACAACTGGTCATAGCCCAAAAACTCCAGACTATGAGCACTGTTCAAGACCGAATCAGAAAAGATGCATATTTGTTTTCTCAACCACTACAGATGCAATCTGGTCCAAATTAAGAGCGATGTAGGGAGTAGTTTTCAAATGCAACTAACAATGTTGTTCTAAAAGCTGCTGCTTAATGTTCTTATAGAAGATGACCAATAGACATAGTTTGTACCCTTCAACTTTTCAGGAAATGCTGATGAAATGGTAATTTTGAATAAGATGAGAATAGCATCTTTCTACATTAAAATTCATATTGTAGGCAATACACAAAATCAAGACCAACTGTAATCCAACAAAGAATAAGGCAAGAGTTTTGAACTTTGTCTATACTTTTGCCTATCTACATCAGCTGGTATTCCACATAAAACATCCTCCACAGACTACTTTTTCTTTAAATTGAATAGGCTTGCTCTGTTTAGTAATACACCTCAATCCATGTTTATTCATCTCCTTTTGTAACGTATTTTTGTACAATCCTAGGTTGTTTTGCTAGAAGCAGTATGTTATACTACACATAGCTGGAGTTAGTATAGTCTATTTAAAGATAAACATTTATTGTTAGGTTCTATTGAATTTAATTGGCACAATAGATTGATCCACTGCAACTATGGTGATTTACAAGCAGGTATTTCATATGGGTAAATAAGATAGAAGCAAATTCTTATTTTGCAGTAATCACTGAATCGAGTGCTCAAGCAAAGTACTACCATTATTGTACAGCAGAAGGAGCCCACATGAAGAGGAGAATACACTAGAGTGGAATATAGACCTGTTTTATTTTATTGCTCCTAGATCTATGCAAAAGCAAAATGAAGTCACGTGGGTCTTATCAACTCTGATCAGTGTAGGAGTGTCATTAAGCTGGACAATATTTCTATGCTAACTCCATGCATGTGTTCTCATTGCTTTAATGTAATAATTACAGCTGGTCAGAAAAATGCCAACCACACAGCTTTTTAATAGAATTTGCCAATTTGTCAAAATCAAATTGCTTTGTGTAGATCATTCAATTTTGGAAACCAGGCTGGTTTCTGATGACACTGCCTGGTTTCCTGCCAGCTTGCAGCTCTGGTTCCTTGACCGCAGGGCTTCCAGGGTCTGCCAAGTGGACTGCTCCATCCCCTTTTGCAGGAAATTTCCAATTTACATTCTGAATCAGAACAGAAACAAATATGAAAAAAAAAGCAAAATTCCTACATGAAGTGGAATATCTCTTTCCAGCTGTAACAATGTTATTTGCACCCAACATGTCAAGTTGTAAGTTAGCTTTATCATCACCACGCTTGGGTGGTGGCTTTGTGGCTTCACCCTAGCCCCATACATGCATCTATTGGTATGATGGTACTTGTCTTGCTCTGCCATATTAGCTCTGAAGGAGGGGCAGGATTATCAATTGGTCCAGGGGGCAAGGAATTGAGAGAGAAAAGAGTTTGAAAGCTGGGCCAAATTTATTTTCATTCTTTAAGTTGAGGAATGAGTTGAAGAAAATCCATGTTGGCTTTTTTGTATTTTTTGGTATAAAAGAAAAAACTTCACAGAATAGCAAAAGAGTGCTTTGTTAGTAGCACAACTGGAACTGGGCAAGATATTATTTGATTTTTACATTTTGAAGAAAAATGTAAAGCCACCAATAAAACAGTAAAAAACAGCTACTGAGCAAATGCAGAAGCTATATGTAGGATTTTTAGAACTGTTTCAAGGAATTCTGGTAAATATTGGTTTTTAAATGTTCTAGGAATACGTATGTAGCCAACAGATTGGCTCTGCTACAATAGTTGTTTCAGTCTGAGACAAGTTCTTAAATACTCGAAAATGTTCAACATTCAGCTGTGCCAAGACAAGAGTTACACAGCTAAATCTTACATTTTTGGCATATAGAAAAATTTCACAATCTCCTATGGAATGAGTTAAGGAGCTAAAATTAAGATTTATTAGCAGTTTTTCACACCTATTTATTCATTTTAATAGGCTCACCACTCTAGTTTCTAGGTGCCATATGCAAGTGGAAAAATGTGTTTGCTGATACATTTTTACTTCTCACTATGTAGTCATAACCAAGGCTCTGTGTACTCTTCAGAAAGGTCAACCTTAATTTTAAATCAAGGTCCCCTGATTTTTGCAGCTCTCCGGTGAGCAGTTTTATGGTAAAATGGATATTTTCTGCAGCAGTTTCAAATTCAGCCTGTGGTCAGGATGCATCAAAGCTTTAGTAGCTTAACACAGTTTCTGAGTGGATGACATCTGTGACATAGCATTACAATAGTCTCTGAAGAGTCTTTTTATGTATTTATTTTTAAACCCAAGGCAAGTTTGGAAACTATAAACTATGCACTAGGTCACAAATCTCCCCCTTTAGAAATACATCGAGTACTGTGTTTCACTAAATAAGTGCTGACTTCCAACTATTTGCCTATTAAAGAAAGGTAGTGCTGCTTTAGTTTAGTTTAGAAAAAACAACGAGGGCTTCAGGCTCCTACAGGGCTAAAACTGTACATCACAGAAACAGAGAAGTGTTCCTATGATTTAACTGAAATTGGTGTTCTTTTCATGTCAGATAAGCCCAGAATGTTCATACAGGGAGCAGGGAATGTAAAGTTGTAGTTCGATATATGGAGCACATATTTCATGATCATTGCTAATGTGCGTTTTGTATAGATATTTTGTACACACGTTAGCCAAAGCTATATTATTTAACCGAAATGCAGCAAGGTTACAGTTTTTCTATATAACTGTATACACACACTATATATAATGTTATAGTGACAAAGACCATTAAAGAGACAAACGGTTGACAAGTTCAACTTTAGCATACTGTACAAAGGAACTTTTACGTTGGTGAAAGTATTCAAACATTCACTGAAATCCCTCAGTTACGTTTTAGTTTCTTACATATTTGTAGCAATACAAAAACTATATTTAAGCCATGATTTGTTTTGTCACAGCCCACCTTCTCCTGTTACTTAATCTTGCAAGGACGTCAGTCCTGCATTTATTACATCACAACCTGTTGTGGAAATTGTTTAGTCCTAAACTGTGTTATGACTTCACTGTAATATCAGAATACGAACACGGGTGGTGAGAAAGAAGACATCTTGCTCAGAACAAATCTCTGATATATTGAAAGCAGGGCAGAAAACCCCAAACTCCACTTACAGAGTGACAAATTGTTCTTTATCACAGAAAAAACATGAAATACTAGGCCTCAGATTAGGAGGAAACTCAGCAGGAAGCAGTATGCTAAGGTGTATGGCATGACTGGCCAGTTCCTTGCTTGGCCCAAACACCAGACAAACTTGAGCCACTCTACAACACAAGGCCCCCAGCTACGTGAAAGACAATACAACTCCCAAGGTGCACGTTAGCCTAGTGGAGCAGCGGTCCTCAAGCGCCTGCCATTGTTCTTTCAACATTTTCATCTATGCTGAGCGAGGAGGAACATTTTGTCTTGTGGAAATCTTTAGGAATAAATGGAATCAGTTTAGATGTCACAAAGTGAGGCTTCGCCATAATTTCATTGCAGGTAGGTTAAAAAGTTAGTAGACCATTTTATACGTATTACAATTAAACTGTTAAAGGCAAGGGCTAACAGCTGGGTACAAGTAAAGTAAATGTTATAGGGGAAAAAGTTTAAGTAAAAAAATGTTTTCATCTTTTCTATCAGTGCTTCATCAGTAGGGCCCTACCAAATTCATGGTCCATTTTGGTCAATTTCACGGTCATAGGATTTTAAAAGTCATATATTTCATGATTTCAGACACTGAAATCTGAAATATCACGGTATAGTAATTGTAGGGGTCCTGACCCCAAAAGGAGGTGTGTGTGTGTGTGCGCGCGCAAGGTTATTGTAGGGGAGGGGGTTGTGGTACTGCTACCCTTACTGGCAGCTGGAGAGCGGCTGCCAACAGCAGCGCAGAAGTAAGGGTGGAATGGTATGGTATTGCCACTCTTACTTCTGTGTTGCTGCCTGCAGTGCTGGGCCTTAGGTCAGCAGCCGCCACTCTCTGGCTGTCCAGCTCTGAAGGCAGCAGTGCTGAAGTAAGGGTGGCAGGTATAGTATTGCCATCCTTATTTTTGTGCTGCTGTTGGTGGGATGCGGTCTTCAAAGCTGGGCACCAAGCCAACAGCCGCCGCTCTCCGGCCACCCAACTCTGACAGCAGCGCTGAAGTAAGGGTGGCAATACCACAACCCCCATCTAAAATAACCTTGTGATCCTCCTGTAACTCCCTTTTGGGCCAGGACCCCCAATTTGAGAAACACTGGTCTCTCCCCCCCACGTGAAATCTGTATAGTATAGGGTAAAAGGACACAAGAGACCAGATTTCACAGGGGGAGACAGGATTTCAGAGTCCGTGACATGTTTTTCATGGTCGTGAATTTGCTAGTGAATTTCCTATTAATCAGTCATCTGTTTAGGGCTCCGTCCTGCAAATACTTGTGCACATGAGTAACTTTACTCATTGAAAGTTGCCTCACTGACTTCAATGATACTGCCCACGGGAAAAGGGTTACCCATGTGCATGAGCATTCATAGGACTGAGCTCTTTGGCTTTACGCAGGGTGGACTAGTTTAAATCATGAATTAAATTAGCAGGCAGGAAACATTGATTTAAATGTAGTTGATAAAACAATGATACTTGACAGTCATTTTGCTGTGAGAATAATTATATATCACAAATAGTAAATGAAATAATGAATTCACACTACTAAAGTTATTGTAATAGATCATAATTAAGGATCTGATTCTGTCACGGATTCCGTGACTTCAAAGGACCTCCAGGACATCTTTGGCTTCAGCCAGGGCTGGGTCAACATTGCAGGAAGAGTGTTGGGGCTGCAGGAGCGGCCAGCAGTCAGCCTCCAGTAGACTCCGACTGTTAATCCCCTGCCCACCCCCTTCCCCAGGATATTTTTAGTAAAAGTCAAGCACAGGGCATGGGCTTCCATGATATTTTGTTTATTGCCTGCGACCTGTCCGTGACTTTTACGAAAAATACCTGTGACAAAATAACCTTAATCACAGTAAGCATAGGACTTAATAGATTGTAAATTTCAAATATAATTTAAGGCAGATTTTTTAAAAATATATTTAAATTTTAAAAAATTATTAATTCAGTTTTTAATCCACCCTGGCTGTAAACTCTTTGATGCAGAGAATCATTTAACTATATACGTTCCATAAAAAGTATTTAATATAATAGTAAAAAAAATATTCAAAACCAAAGATTTCAATCCCTGCTGTCCAATCTAACCATTAAGCTGGGAGCAAGTCTACCACCCACTTTATTGCTTTATTTTAATACCCTGTCTGCTCAAGAACTTTATTTTTTTCTGAAGTGCTTTAAAAAGTGTTCCTAGATATTTAATGGCTCTTGCTCAAGAACTAAATGCACAAGCTCAGAGAAGGTTCAATAAGCACACCTGTGCTCAAATAGTGTGGCACTACTTTTAGAACCAGCAGCATTGACAGGGCCCTTTAAAAAGTTACATTTTGGTAACTCCATTTTCTAATTATGCAAGACCTTTCACAGTTGATTTTTGAACTGCCTGTTAGTGCACTGCATGGATTATGTCAATCTTAGGCATAATTTTACTTACACAAAGTAGTCTGGTAGTTCACTTGTTGATGAAGGATCTGTAGAGTCAGTGCAAGTCTCTTTAACACCTATATGGAAATAAAAAGTTGACATATAACAAGATTCTAATATACCAAATGTGAGCCAAATCTGAAGTGTCTGTCTATTTTTGTCTCACCATGTAATCATGAGTAAAACGCACAACTGAATATTTACAATAGGGGCCATATGACCAACTCTACAATAGGCAATACCAGGAGTTTAAAGCACACTAGCTACTGTAGAATCTGTACAACAAAATAATGCAATCTTAACCCAAGGTCAACCTTGTATTATCAAGATAAATTGTGGCATCTGCACAACAATTAAATCTGAGGTGGCAGATGTGGCCACACAATAGGAGCTAGAAGTTTTACATCAATATGCAACTCTCACAGGACCAAACTAAAGGACAATAGGATGGAAAGCCAAAGTGCTTTTCTCGGTGCAAGTTTCCCTACCCAACCCTCCCCCAACTATGGGTAAGCCAAGTTTATAATTTAATTTTAACACTTTCTATACAAAAGAAGTCCTTATAGCATTTTATGCAAATCTAATTAGCATTCAGGCTTTAATTTTGAACAGAAGAAGATTTCCTCATTAATATGGTGACATTGGTTTTTACAAGTAAAAAAAGCAAGACAATATGTTGCTCTTCAGGAAGGTGTTATGAAAGTAATGTAATCCCCAAATAATCCATCTGTTTGCAAGCAATAAAAATGGGACTATTTCCTCTACTTTAGGAAGAGCCTGTGTTTTAAATTCTTCTCATATTCCTAACAGAATGTTAGGAACCATTAGGAAAGGGATAGATAAGACAACAGTAAATATCATAATGCCACTATATAGAACCATAGTAGACCCACCCCATGCATTCTGCATGCAGTTCTGCTCGCCCCATGTAAAAAATGATATATTAGAATTGGAAAAGGCACAGGGAAGGGCAACAAAAATTAGGGGGATGGAACAGCTTCCATACGAGGAGAGATTAAAAAGATGTGGACTGTTCAGCTTAGAAAAGAAAATTAAAAGATAAGAGAGGTCTATAAAAGCATGAATGGTGTGGAGAGAGTGAATAAGGAAGTGTTATTTACCCCTTCACATAAGGCAAGAACCAGGGGTCACCAGATGAAATTAACAGGCAGCAGGTTTAACACAAACAAAAGCAAGTTCCGTATATACTCGTTCATAAGCCGAATAATTTTGGTAAAAAAAAAAAAAAAAAGACACAAAGAGCGGGGGTCAGCTTATAAATGGGTCTACACCAAAATTTGATGATTTTAAACTCTATGGAATCATTGAATTGAATATCTAATATAGGGATCAAAAACCTTTGGCACGCGGTCCGCCAGGGTCCGGGCCGGTTTGTTTACCAGCCGTGTCCGCAGGTTCGGCTGATTGTGGCTCCCACTGGCCGCGGTTCACCGCTCCAGACCAACGGGGGTGGTGGGAAGCAGCGCGGGTCGAGGGATGTGCTGGCTACCACTTCCTGCCACCCCCATTGGCCTGGAGCAGCGAACCGCAGCTAGTGGAAGCCGTGACCGACCGAACTTGCGGACGCAGCAGGTAAACAAACCGGCCCGGCCCGCCAAGATGCTTACCCTGGCGGGCTGTGTGCCAAAGGTTGCCGATCTCTGATCTAATACATTGTAGTTTTGTTTACCTGGAGCGTCTGCAGGCATGGAGCCCCTCAACTCCCTGTAGCTACGGTTCGCCGTTCCCAGCCAATATAAATATCAATTTAAGACACAATATAGAATTTTACTAGACATTTAGAATTCTGTAACTGACCGACAGTATCCTGAATGCTATCATATACTGGTGTACGGAGCACAAAGATTTTCAGTCTACAAGAGCAGGGATGCCCTCAAAGAGAGTCCAATCTATACAATCAGCTCTGTTTCCAGAGATGAAACAACAGTTTTAGACTAGGTGAGGGCTGAATCTGATTTCTGATTTAACAAAACCTATTTAAAATGTGCAATGCAAGATTAAAGGAATTGCTCTTACTCACACTTGATATTTGTTTATTAAATGTCAATATTAAAAAACTTTGTAGCTCCAACTGATATCTTATGGATTTTGAATTAACAACTACATTCCACAACCCCTCTCCCCCCCCCCTTTTTTTTTTAAGCATTAGGAAAGCAAATGTATTAGGTAAGCTTTTATTTGGTTTTGCAAGCAGGATTTTAAGATTTTTATATCTTCTCCACTACTGCTTAAAGTAGTTGTAAGAATAATTTCTGGAGCAGGAAAGAGGAAGGAGAGAATTTTCCAAATTGAGACTTTAGTACCATCTGAGTAAACTGCAAGCTTTTTTGTAAAGAGAAAACTGATAGTCTCTTCCCAACTCTCAGAGATCTGGAATACTCTGGAATGAAGATTCACAATGCTAGATTTTTTATTTTTTTTTTAAAAACACAAAATTACAATTGCTACTGTACGATAATTAAAAATAAATTGCAGTTAAGTGTATGTTATGCAACATTATCTCTTGCCTTTAGTGTATACCAGGGGTCAGCAACGTTTGGCACGCGGCTCGCCAGGGTAAGCACCCTGGCGGGCCGGGCCAATTTATTTACCGGCTGATGCGGCAGGTTCGGCCGATCGCGGCCCCCACTGGCCACAGTTCGCCGTCCCGGGCCAATGGGGGTGGCTGGAAGCCGCGGCCAGCACATCCCTCACCCGCGCCGCTTCTCGCCGCCCCCATTGGCCCGGGATGGCGAACCGCGGCCAGTGGGGGCTGCGATCGGCCGAACCTGCCGCATCAACAGGTAAATAAACTGGCCCGGCCTGCCAGGGTGCTTACCCTGGCGAGCCATGTGCCAAACGTTGCCGACCCCTGGTGTATACTTTTACTTGTTAATTTGCAAAATTCATTAATTTTCTGTGGGTTGGTCTCCCAGCCACTGTGAAATGAATCACACCGTACAATGTTCTCAATAACAATGTTTACTGTATGGACAGTCAAATTTCAGTTAGTTTGCTTTTTCTTTAGAAGTCATTTCACAGCCATGAAGCCACAGTCAGTTCTCTGAAGAATGCGGTAAACATCAACAGTACTGATGCCCATTGATAAATTGATTTGACCCAACACAGTTAATAATTGAACTGCCCTGCACTCAAAGTGGTATATGAACACCTTGTAGTTTGTAAAACAAAACCAAAGTAGTATTCTTTTTCGTTCTGTCCTTTTGATTATCCAACAATCCCTTCCAACAATGAATTGTTTATAATTTTTTAAAAATATGAATTATTCCTGTTATTCAAAAGCTGAAGTCAATCTGACCAAAAATAAAATTGAAGAACATTTTGTCTGGAGTGCCAATATAGCTGTACTTGTGTACATGTGTCATTCCTCCTCTTTGTTTTTATATAGCCTTAAACCTTGGTAAGGTAATAATTTGCACTTTGGTTCAGGTGAAAATTGCTATATGTAAAGGCAGGTAACTATCATTATTCCCATTTTACAGCTATGGAAGGAGGCAGCAGAGAGAGGTTAAGTAACTTGTTCAAAGTTTAGTAAGTCAGTAACAGATAGGAGTGGAACTGAGGTCTTATTTCTGGTCCATTGTTTTACCCACCAGATCAGTCTCACTTATCCATAAAGTAATTTAAAAAAGCAGCACTTTAAATACCTTCACTTGAATCCAAACTGGAATTTTTCAGCTTGACAATTTCTTCTTTCTTAAGGTCTTTCTCCTTTTCTTCAATACTCTCCATGTTATGTTTTTTGATTTGGTCCTTCTCCTTATGTTTTTTTGACTTCTTTTTGGATTTTTTGTGCAACACTGAATGTATCTCATCTGTTGACTTTGGACACGCTAACTCAACTGCAGTGGGTGCTGGCATTTCCAAAGGAGTCCTAGAGGTATATTTTTCTTGCTGGTCCTCAAAGATGCTGTTGCCATTCTGACTAAAACTATCAACAGGCAGGTCTTGAGTCCCCCGGCCTTCAGGAGTGCTAGGGGAATTGGAGTTAGAGTTTACAGGCTGAAGAGGATTTGAAACAGGAAGGCGAGTTGAAGGAAGCGTTGGAGGAGCTGGGGTGGCAGCGACTGCAGGGGGAAGTGGTGGTGCAGCAGCAGCTCTCTCGTTGGAAGCAGTCAAGTGACCATTTAATGTTGGTTGAACTCTATTGGTAAGGTGAGATATTCTTGGTTTTTTATTCATTAAAGGATCAATAAAATCTGAATCCAACAGCCGTTTCTGCAATAAAAAAAGACCATTAGTTTCCATTTAGTCCAATTCTAAGGTATGTCTAAAATAAAATGATTAAAAACTAGTCTCTTATGCTTGCTAGTTTATTTTAGATAAGATGAAGATCATGACGGCTACATGTGCTTTGTTTCATGCTTAAAAAATAAATCTAGATAGCTTTAAAAAAAATTGTCATCCTGAGAAGCTCCCCTTCAGATCTGACCAAGACTTTGGAACCACATAAGACATTGTCTGGGGAAGTATCACAGTCCATGCTGGAACATGGCAGGTTAGTCAATACTCTAGATATTTGTGCAGTGCAGATACATTCAGTTAGTAAACAGTTGCTGCCTCCATATAGTCTGTTTTATTCAAGCAGTTCCAACCAACGTGGAACAGTGTGCTTATCAGAAATCCTAAACCTCAAAAAGTGGCAAGGAAAAATCTAGTTTCTACTATAGGGAGCCTGGGTTCTAAATTATCCTCAGAGAATACTGGAGTTCTTTTGAAATACTAATCTGACTCATGTCAGTTTGCTTAACAATCATATATTGCTTATGTTTCAGTACAAAGCAGTGCCTCTGACCAGAAGTGCCAGGCACAGCTCTGTACCACACAGCTGAATTACTTCCAGATTCAATGTGTGTGTTGGAGCAGATGAGAAGACAGAACCACACAATTTATACTATTTCACTGTTACCATGAGAAACAGTAGCCAAAGTTGGCAAGAAACAGGTATGTATTTTTATTTCCCCGTCCCGAATATGTTAATGGCCTCAGTAGTTTCACCCATCCTGAAACAGCAAATGAAAGCACCACCCAATCATTTTTAGAATGCTCTTCTACTGCCTTTCTCATAGTGCTATTTTATATTTTTGCTGCAATCACTGATACTTTATTTTAAATAGTGGTTTTCATCTGCAAGTCTCCCAGTGCTTTATTAAAGTGGATATTATCTCAGTTTTATAGATGAACAAGAGAAGCACAGAGAAAAAAGTGATTTATCCAAGGTCTCTGACACCTGCAGTCAGGCTGAATCTAGAACCCAGATCTTCTAACTCTGTTCCATCCTTTAACTAGTGGACTACACTTAATCATAACTGATCTCTCAATAACACCCACAGCAAAAATAAATTCAAGTATATTTTGCAGAAACAGAGTATTGCTACCCTAAAACACCTTAGTTCTGTCCTGTCCAGGCTAGATACTGCATTTAAACTAAGGGTTAAAAGGCTGCAGCATAAAAATGCCTGCATGCCAGAAATATCAAAACAATATGACAGTACAGAAGGACCAAACACCCACAGCATGCAATGGGGTACGAGAGTTAAATAATACAAATACCTTGCCTTCATTTGAAATACCAAGACACACCAATATAAACTGTTTGGCAATATATGAGGTATATTTTTTGTCTAAGTATTTAACAACCAGAAAGTGACTGACACCTAAAAAGTTAAGCCTCTGAGGACAAGTTCAACCCTGAGTAAGGACACAGCTTTTGCCAGCATGCTATTAATAGTTCCATTTTGTATGGTCACTTACGAGTTCCATAGCAATAGGCACAGTTTGAGAATCTATGTTTGCAAAACATTTTATGAGCCATCTATGTAGAAGTCTGGTTTACTACAACGCTATCTGCTCTCCAAATACAGTAACTCCTCACTTAAAGTTGTCCCGGTTAATGTTGTTACGTTGCTGATCAATTAGAGAACATGCTCGTTTAAAGTTGTGCAATGCTCCCTTATAATGTTGTTTGGCAACTGCCTGCTTTGTCCACTGCTTGCAGAAAGAGCAGCCTGTTGGAGCTAGGTGGAGCCAGGGCCGGCTCTAGGATTTTTGCTGCCCCAAGCAAAAACAATTTTGGCCACCCCCTCCACCGTTTTTTTCTTACCCCACTCCCGGCCCCACCTCAGCTCTGCCCCTTCCCCAAATCCCCAGCCCTGCCTCCTCCCCCCAGGCTCTCAAGCCTAGGAGGGAGGGAGGGGGAGAAGCAGCGCGTGCGCCGCAGCCACTCGGGGTCTCCCCCTCCCTCCCTCCCAGGCTCTCAAACTTGGGAGGGAGGGTGAGCAGCGGCGCGCGAATCAGCTGTTTCACGCACCGTGGCCGCTCGGGATCTCCCCCTCCCCCTCCCTCCCAGGTTTGAGAGCCTGGGAGGGAGGGCGAGCAATGGCGTGCGAATCAGCTGTTTTGCGTGGCGCACGAGCGGCAGCAGCAGAGGTGAGCTAGGGGGGCCGGGGAACATTTTTAGGGGTGGCATGGCCGCCGCCAGAATGCCGTCCCTAGAAATGCGCCGCCCCAAGCACCAGATTGTTTTGCTGGTGCCTAGAGCTGGCCCTGGGTGGGGGCTTGGAACCAGGGTGGACCGGCAGCTCCCCTAAGTTCCCTGTGCAACAGCCGGCAGTTCAGCTTAAAGAAGCAATGCACATCTCTCTCTCTCTCTCTCACACACACACACACACACACACACAGGGTGTGTGTCTCCGTCTGTCTGCCATGCTGTCTCCCCTCCCTCCATTTGTGCTGCCTTGTAGAGTGTGAGGCAGCATCAACAACAATGTGTTAACCCTTGAGGGCTCAGCCGAGTGCTAGTTCATCATTTAGTGGTAAGGCATTCCCTGGGAAATATCCCACCCTCTTCCATTCTCTGACTCCATCGCCTCAACCAAGCTTCACAATCATCATTGCTGTGTACAGTATTAAATTGTTTAAAACTTGAGAGAGAGCGCAAGAGAGAGAGTTTTTGTCTGGTGAAAATAACTTCCCTGGAACCTAACCCCCCCTATTTACATTAATTCTTATGGGGAAATTGGATTCGCTTAACATCGTTTTGCTTAAAGTTGCATTTTTCAGGAACATAACTACAACGTTAAGTGAGGAGTTACTGTACAGGGTTATTAAGTTTAGAGGTTCTTAGGAACTACATGACAAGAATTTTTTTCAAAAACCCACACATCAGTTCCACAGTCTTCCATGGTGCAACTATTTTTTTTTAAGTTATATTCTATGCCACCGTCCAATTATATAGAAATAGTTGCTTCACCTTCTTCATACATTAGAAGGGGTATTGGTTCCTTCTCATTACATTATTAAAGCTTTCACACCAATATAAAACTCGTATGTATTAAGTCTGACTGCATCATATTGCAATGTAAAGAAAAAATCACAAATTAAATACCTGGGAAGGAGAAGCAGATGCAGCATCTTTAGAAGAACTTAGAGGAGATTCCAAATGACTGGTGCTGGTGGCATTCTGAGATGAATTTAGTTTTCTGTAAAGATCACCCATATTCCAGGTTACAAGGAAAAAAATCAAGAAAAAGATGTTCTAATAGATCTTACGTTATTTGGGAAGAAAGAAGCCTGTTACTTCTCAAACAATGTATTCTTTTATTGCTACCTTTAAAGAAAAAGATTGAACTTACCTAGAAAGTACTAACTCCAGTGACTGTTTGTCTATCTCATTGTATCCAGGCCAATCTTTTTGGATCTCTTTAAATACATAATCCTTCAGAGTGTAAGAGTTGTCCTTGGGATTCAGGTTGGCTACCTACAAACATATATTTAAAAATACAAATATTAAAGCTATCTACAAGTTATAATACTAGATTAGATTGGACAGTTTAAATACAGGTTGAAAATATAACTATGAAAAATGTATTCTGTATTTACTAGCCTTCACCTTTAAAGGCAATAAAGGACAGATCTTTCATATAGTGAACATTTTTGTATGCCAAAATTTTCAATCTTGGGTGTGTGAATTTAGGTACTTATAAAAGAATGGCCTGATTTTTCAAAAGATCTGAAGGTCAATGTGCATTAGTCAGGCTTATTCATATTTACGTGACTAAATACAAATGCAGAATTCTAACTTTAGGCATTCAAGTGCATTATAATTCCAGTGTTTATTATATATATATTATAACATTATAATTCCAGCATTTATTTTTCCTGTATTTCTAATGGAATAGCAGCCAACACAGTTCTGCTGACATCAATGATGCTAGATCACAAAAAAAAGAAAATTGGCACAGCACTAAGAATAGTGGTAACTCATGCTGCAGTGCCAGTAATAGCAGTTTTACCTAGCCAAATGATTATGACAAAAATAGGTAGCCATTCTTGTTTCCCAGAGACTGGGTCATGGAGTTTAGTACATGCACACTTCCTAGAAACCACATGAAGTTGTAGCATTCCACTGGAGATTGTCAAAATAGTACAACACTTGACCCGGCACTAAATTTTCCCTTTAATGAAAAAGGGACAAAAACTGTTGTAAGTTTAATGAGTTGATTTTTTTTTTTAAGTATACCTAAAAAAGTTTTGGTTTAATGAAGATGTAAAACAATTTCAGCCATGTACATCAATACATTTTAGTCATGCAATAAGGGTACAAGTAAAATTTTGCACAAATGTAACTGAAAAAGGATGTACATGCCCTGTTCCACACCTAAATCTATGATAAGCTCCAAGCGTACATGCAAAACAGATATCCATGAATGCCAGGAAAAAATGTTGTACTCATAATTCCATACTAGTTAATGCCTTGTTGTTTATTAGCATATACATCCTATTAGTGCTCTGCTTTAAGACAGCTTCTGATAGGTCCCCCTTCCTTTCCTTATGTATTTGAAAAAAGTCATGTTGGTAAAAGTCCGTGCTCACTGATGCCTGCCACATCAAAGCATTAATTTGGCAACTTTTCCCCTTCAAATCCCATTTCAGATCTTCAAACTGTACTATCTGTAACAGACCTCTGAAGTTGAGAAACCGGCCCTTTGCCTGTTACTCCTAGTCAAGATATTAAAGAGCCTTGTACACTGAAAAGCATATGGACACAATCATTGTGATTTATGCAGATTTGCCTTCCCCCCAAAAAATTTGGACTAAGTCTCAAAGAAAGAGGGTATCTGAATGTGTGCTAGTGGATCGAGTACATTTATTAGATATCAAGTATCAGAGGGGTAGCCGTGTTAGTCTGAATCTGTAAAAGCAACAGAGGGTCCTGTGGCACCTTTGAGACTAACAGAAGTACTGGGAGCATAAGATTTCGTGGGTAAGAACCTCACTTCTTCAGACGCAAGTCATCTGAAGAAGTGAGGTTCTTACCCATGAAAGCTTATGCTCCCAGTACTTCTGTTAGTCTCAAAGGTGCCACAGGACCCTCTGTTGCATTTATTAGGTATGTTTTGTATTATTACAGGTCTCATTTTTAAAGTGTTTTATGTATTCTGTCATAGCTGGTTGTGATATTGTATTTCAAAAAACAAATACTAGGACTTGTATATGCCTATATTTTGCCTGTAAAGCCTTTTAGTGATCCACCATATTGTCTGAAACAAATAAAAGTTACCCAAATCAAAGACAGTAGACCCATTTGTTAGGAACAGCAAGGTAACAGTAGTACTTTCAATAAAGAATGCTTTCTTACATGTGCAAACAGTAACTACATTTAGGCTCTCAGTTTCAGCCCCTAACTAAAAGTGAATATATTTCGTACTCAAGACCATTTATGGCAGGGGTGGGCAAACTTTTTGGCCCGAGGGCCACATCAGGGAATAGAAATTGTATGGCGGGCCATGAATGCTCACAAAATTGGGGTTGGGGTGTGGGAGGGGGAGCGAGCGAGCCCTGGGGATGAGGAGTTTGGGGTGTGGGAAGGTGCTCTGAGCAGGAACCAAGGGTTTCGGAGCGGGATCAGGGCTGGGGCAGAGGTGCAAGTTCTGGCTGGGGGTGCAGGCTCTGGGGATGATAGATTTGGGGTGAAGGAGGGTGCTCCGGGCTGGGATCGAGGGGTTTGGAGAGCAAGAGGGGGATCAGGGCTGGGGTAGGGACGTGGGGAGAGGATCAGGGCTGGGGCAGGCTCCGAGTGGCACTTAGCTAAAGTGGCTCCCGGAAGCGGTGGCATGTCCCTTCTCTGGCTCCTATGTGGAGGCACAGCCAGGTGGCTCTGTATGCTGCCCCGTCTGCAGGCACTGCCCCTGCAGCTCCCATTGGAACGTGTAGAAGCTGGAGCAGAGCCATGCCGCAGCTTCCGGGAGCCGCGGGGTGTGGCCCCCAACCCTGCGCCCTAGCCAGAGCAGGGCTGAGCCATGGGCCATAGTTTGCCCACCCCTGATTTATGGTATAACACTTTCTAATAAAAGGTCTATTAGAACTCTGCTGATGAAATGATAGCGAACTGAACTAAAAATAAAAACTTTGTAGTGTAGAAATAAGATGAGTTAGCATTATACTGAACCAGCAACTATCCTTGCTGGCTTCTGAAGGCCAAGTAGTAATTCAAGCACTTTGCATGGCACACTTTTCTGAGAGGTGCATGCGCTGGGGAGGTAGCAGGCATTGAAACAGATATTCCATACCGCTATCATGGAGGCGGATGGATTGGAGAAAAATCATTGAACCCTTCTCCCCCTTCCCCCACTGTGCACTTACACAGGCCTGGCCTTTAGAATTTTATATTAGCACCAGTAGGTTATACAAGGGAACTGCAGTGTCATAGTAAAAATAGGGTGACCAGATGAGGGAAAGAATATTGGGACACATGGGGGGGGGGAAGGAAGAGGGGCCGAGTCCAGCCGGCTGAGCAAAATAAATAAATAAATAAATAAATAAAAAGTGCTGCCGGCAGATATCGGGACAAAATGCGTCCCAACCGATCTTCGAAAATATCCCGAAATATCGAGATGTCTGGTCACCCTAAGTAAAAAAGATACAAGTACAGATTATGACTAAACTATGCAATTAACTGACACCTGACCTCGGACATTTTAACAAAAGCACTATTCAAACTTTCAATTTATTGTTCTGGCAGATGTACAAAGTTTGTTAGTGATCCCTTTCTTTGATCCAGGTTAAAAAGGTGTCAGTGTTTCATCTAGGTCCAATTCCTTTGCTACGCAGCTACACCATGGCTGAAGTTTCAGAATCTGTCACCCTAATCTTTTAGAACTATTACAGTAAGCTACAGAAAATGACAATTGCTAACACACTTTAACAGTTGCATAAAAATACTTCATACACTTAAAATTTACATAAATTTAATCTTACTGTCTGAAAAACTGATTTAAGCATATTTATTATTGCTCAATTCACAAATGGACACAAGACACTTATTCCTGGTTTAAAAGTCAATGACTTAACCATTATGGAGATAGAAGTTACAGTAAATATGTATGAAAAGAATTCTGTAAGTGGTGGCTTAAGCCATACCAATTTTTTTTTTTTTTTTTTAAGAGATGAATAAAATGAAGTGAGACTAAATTTACAGCCTCCTGGTAGCCAATATGGGGATAGGCAAAGCAGAGTGTTAAAAAGGTATCCTAGCAAGCATTTTTTTTCACAACTGTTTATAATGGAACATGAAATGAGAACTCAACTCTGAGTCCAGGAGTCCAAGAGCATGCCTAAAATTACAGATCGCAAACTTAAGGATAATTTTGGCGAAGGATAAAAATCCACTACCCTCTCCAAAAGAATTATAACTCCACTACAAAAAAAAGTTACATTCATGGAGAGAACAAAAGATGAATATAATATGTTGGGGAAGAGTCAACATGGCTTTTGTAAAGAGAAAGCATGCCTCTCCAATCTATTAGAATTCTTGGAGGGTGTCAACCAATATCTGGACACGGATTACCCAGCAGATATAGTGTATCTGGACTTTCAGAAAGCCTTTGTCAAGGTCCCACACCAAAGGCTCTTTAGCAAAGTAAGCAGCCATGGGATAAGAGGATCAGTAACTGGTTGAAAGATAGGAACCAAAAGAATAGATGGTCAGTTTTCACAGTGGAGAGAGATAAATAGCAGGTCCCCCCATATTTTCTTTTGCAAAGAGATATGAAGTTCCTTCTAAAATATCATTCATCTTCTTAGGGAAGAACCAACTATTTAAATAAATTTTCTGTGACAGAACACCAATATTTTCGTTTATTGTAACATTTAAATAAGAGTTACAAAATATTTAACTAGCTATCCTGGAACTGAAATAGAACTCAATGTGGTTAGGCACCAACTTATAGTCCACTACACTTGTTTAAATGAGAAAAAAATCTGCATAATTGTTACCCCCAAAACAGCTTTCCTCTTTATAAAAAGGGCTAGTAAACTTGTCAATGGAAACATAAGTAGTTCCTTAATGAATTAGTCTGAACAGTTAAGAGAAACTATGTTCACAAATTAAGCAGCTTGGAGTTACAAGAGTAAGCCTCCTGGGGAAAAAAACAGCAGTAGGAACAAGATAGCTAAAAATATACCCAGCAATTGTTCCCTAACACTCATGAAGAGCTTTAGAAGTCTTCAATAGTACAAACTTCCCCTATAACTCATTAAACTTCCAGTTTGTTTTGTTTTAAGTACTTACAAAACAGGGCAGCTTTTCAAGAAGTCTGTCAAACAGCCAGTATCAATGAATGTGTCCGTCATTCACCAAAGTGAACCCTCGCTTTTCTAGGTGAAATATGGCAGTAATGTCCTGAACTATATTAAACAACCAGGAGAAGGAGCAGAAAGAGCAGGAAAGACATCCTGTCCAGATGTTCTCACCTGCTGAAGGATAGCTGCAAGGGAGTTCTTGTCTTTTTGATTAACGCCATCTCTCTGCAAGCGAGCAAGTAGCTCTGGTTTCTTGTAGGTCTTCAGTGCCAGTAAGTGAATCACCCTGTCTCTATATGGTCGCTGAGAAACACTGTTGTTTACGTGGGTCTTTCGTATTGTATTTGCAGGATTGATGGGTGTTGACCTTTTCCTCTCAGGCACTGCATCTGGAATACTTTGTGGTGCTTTCCGAATCTGTACTCTTTTACCTAAGTCCAGAATTTAAAAAGGGGGGGGGGAAATTAATAGTTTTTGTATGATTTATTAACATCTGATTTTTCCCAAAGTTTAACTCAGAGAGTTATATGTACAAGTACTGTTTAGTCCAAAGAGGGTATCATAAAAATGCATCATTTCAAGAACTCAAAAAGTTTGATATGAAATTACCCAAATGTAAATGATATTGCTAGGAGGGCAAGATATGTTGCTCTGTTTATACAGATACATGCCTTCAATATTTTAAGTAATTTACAGGCTGAGAAAAGTTAAACATCAAATTAATGGGATATTTTAATGTTTTAAATGAGGACAAAACTCGTATGAAAATAAGTACTTCTTGTGAGTAACATGTTCTCCATTGGTGCCTAAGGAACCCAAATCTACATATTAACAGCACCATAACTTGGAAGTGAATGTACAAGCCATATGGTTGTGAAATTTATTGGGGGGGGGGAAAAAAAACAAAAAAAACTTACATTCAACACCAAGTACTGAATTAATTAATGGAGTGTCAGAGCCAATCATTGGTGCCACACAATTTCAAAAAAAAAACTATTTTACCTCCAGTACCCAAACAATCCATGTAACTGACCTGACATTTCTCACTAGAAAGAACCTGTCAAATGCAACACCTTTGTTCCAAGGATCAAATCCATAGAAGTTTCAAAAATGCTCTTTTTAACGAAAAGTTTTACATGCCTAGAAAACATTGTTCCCCAATAAATTCAAGTGATACTGCATGTTGGTAAAGGCACCCTCCAAAGATAATGAAGTAAACATGTTCAACAGCTTATTTAATCAAACAGGCTATTTTTCCATAAAGATAAATGGTTAGTAGCAATAGCTCTTCCCCACCAAAATCAAAGCAAAGTGGCCAGGCATTCTTTTTTTAGCACTTAAATATTTACCACTATAGTCAGGACTCAGATTTATTGATGCTAAGAACTTTACTGTAATAGGTTTACTATTTTGGCTCCCATCAAGGAGTAAAGTTGAGACTTGCTAAAAGCTGAGCGTTCCTCCAAACCCAATTCCTTATAAGTTTGGTACATAGAGATTTTCAGGGGCACAATAGAGTGGTCCCACCCCCAGTCTGACAGCTTCTGTGCTGTTGAGGAAAATGAAAATCTCGGGGGAAGAGAACATCAAGCTGGAGCGGAGGGAAACTCTCCGGTAGTTGGAACCCTCCTTCCAGATGATGTCATGGTATCCTCTCACACTGAAGATAACTGGAGTCCCCTCCCCCAGAAGGCTATTAGAATGAGACAGGCAATAGTAAAGGTGGATACGATCATCACAAATATAGACAGTTGGGTTTATGATGATCGGGAAAACTGCGTGGTGGATTGCCTGCTGGGTTGCAAACCTTTAGACATATCTAGATGTATGTGCAGTGTTGGGGAGGAGCAAGTGATCATGATACACATAGGTGCCAATGACATAAGGAAAGGTAAAAGAGGTCCTGAAGGGCAAATTTAGGCTGCTGCATGAGAGAGTAAAGTCCAGGACCTCCTTGATAGCGTTCTCTGAAATGGTTTCAGTTCCACACGCAGGGCTAGTTAGACATGCAGAACTGCAGGGTCTCAATGTGTGGATGAGATAATGGTATTGGGAGGAAGGTTTTAAATTTATTAAGAACTAGGGAACCTTCTGGGAAAGGAGGAACCTATTCAGGAAGGATGTGCTCCATCTAAACCAAAATGGAACCAGATTTCTGGCATGTAAAATTAAAAAGATTGTAGAGGAGTTTCTAAACTAAGGGCTGGCGGAAAGCCGACAGGCATAAGGCGCATGTGATTCAGATGGACATCCCTTAGGGGAGGATTTATTAAAGGGGATACTATATATCCTAGGAAAGAGGAGAGGATAGAAGTTGATAAGGTACAAACAAACAAACAAAAAAAAGAGTCCCATTCAATTACATCACACAGGCAGACAACTAAATATTGACAAATATTATAAGTGCTTATATAAAAATGTAAGTCTAAATATTAAAGGGGGTGAACTCGAGTGCCTGCTATTAAATTAGGATCTTGATCCTAACAATAGGCATCATAGAAACTTGGTGGAATGATGATAATCAATGGGACACAGTAATACCAAAGTACAAATATATAGGAATGAGAGCAGGTTGCCCTGGTGGGGGAGTGACACTATATATGAAAGAAAGCATAGAGTTGAATATACTGAAAATCTTAAATGAAGCAAAACTTCCATAGAATCTCTATGGATAGAAATTCCATGCTTGACTAATAAGAGTATATCAGTAGGAATGTACTATCAACCATCTGACCAGGATGGTGACTGACTGTAATTGTGCAATGCTCAGGGAAATTAGACAGTCCACAAAACCAGAAACCCCAATAATAATGGGGGATTTCAACTATCACCATATTAACTGAGAGTACATCACCTCAGGATGGGATGCAGAGATAAAATTTCTAGACACCATTAATGACTGCTTCTTGGAGAAGTTAATCTTGGAACCCAAGAGGGGAGAGGCAATTATTGAGTTAGTTCCAAGCAGAGCATAGGACTAGGTCCAAGAGGTGAACATACCTGAACTGATCAGTATCAACCATAATGTAATTAAATGTAACATCCTTGTAGGGAGGAAGAAACCAAAGAAACACACCACAGTAGCTTTTATCTTCCAAAAGGGGAATAATAATGAGAAAGCTAGTTGAACAGAAATTAGAAGGAACAGTCACAAGAGTGAAATGCCTGCAAGCTGCATGGCAACTATTTAAACACATCAGACCAGAGGCTCAAAGTAAACGTATACCCAAATTAAAACAAAAACAAACAAAACAAAAAAAGTAAGAGGACCAAAAAAGGCCACCATGGCTAAGTAGAGTAAAGGAAGTGGTTGGGGGGCGGAAATCAAATTCTACTAAGGAAAGCAGAAAGGCGCATAAACTCTGGGAAGTCAAGTAATAATTAGGCAGGCCAAAAAAGAATTTGAAGAGTAACTAGCAAAAGATGATAAAAATTTGTTGTTAGTTTTTGTAAGTACTTCAGAAGCAGGAAGCCTGCCAAACAATCAGTGGGGCCACTGGACGATCAAAGTGCTAAAGGAGCACTCAAGGAAGACAAGACCATTGTGGAGAATCTAAATGAATTCTCTGCATCAGTCTCCACTGCAGAGGATGTAAGGGGACCCACTATTTTTATGGTGACAAATCTAAGGAACTGTCCAAGAATGAGGTGTCAATAGAGTAAATTGATAAATTTTACAGTAATAAGTCACAGGCTCTGATGGTATTCACCCAAGAGTTCTGAAGGAACTCGTATGAAACTGCAGCACTACTAACTGTGATCTGTAACCTATCGCTTAAATAAGCCACTGTACCAAATGACTGGAGGATGGCTAACGTAAAGCTGATTTTTAAAAAAGACTAGAGAGGCGATTCTGGCAAGTACAGGCCAGTAAGCTTAACTTCAGTACCAGAAAACTGGTTGAAACTATAGTAAAGAACAGAATTATCAGACAACACATGAAAGAGGGGTCACCCAATGCCATTAATAAGCAGCAGATTCAAACAAACATAATGAAGTATATCTTCACACAACACACAGTCAACCTGTGGAACTCATTACCAAGGGACGTTGTGAAGCAAAACAAAAAACAAAATAAAAAACAACCTAGATTAAAAAAGAATTAGAACTGTTCATGGCTATGAACATCAATGGCTAACAGCCAAGATGGTCAGAGACGCAACCCCATGCTCTGGATATCCCCAAACCTTGACTGCCAGAAACTGTGAGTGGATGACGGGATGAATCACTCGATAACTGTCCTGTTCTTTCCCTTCCCTCTGAAACATAAGGCACCAGCCACGGTTAGAAGTCAGGATACTGGGCTAGAGGGACCAATGGTTTGACCTAGTATGGCTGTTCTTATGTAGGAAAATAGAAACCTGAGAGTGTTAAGACTCCTGAGGCTCTGGCCTCTTCCTTAATACAGGCTAGACACTCTGGAATCCAGAAAACAGGTTCTTAAATACTTTCTTTGACATCAAAACTTCATACAAAACCACTCCATTTATAGTATGAAAATCAGCTATGTTGGCTGTCATCTCCTGGAATAATACAAAAATTTCCATTTTGCAGTGTAGACTAACAACCATTTTTAACTATTCCTAGAATCACATTAATGCCTTAGATCTTGCACTTTTGGTTTAAAAAATAACCATAACTATGTGAACAGATAAATCTTTGCATTTTTAGAACAACAGTGTTAAATAGTGAGTCATTTTAGTTGGATTAGTTTCACACAATTGTAGTCAGTTAAATTCCTCATTGCAACCTAGTTTTAAATTTGTAGTGTATTAAGATCCTTCCATACCCATACTAAACTTTTGGCCTGTCTTAACAGGAATTAGAACCATCCCTGTCTCAGCTTCTTCAAGAAGGGAATAGCTATGTGAGGTTGAAAATTCAGTGGAGTTGAATACATCCTGAGAGACTGACATAGGGCTATAGAACCTACTTTTTTATTTTCTTTGTGGTAAGCACATTCTCATCTTAAAGCTTGTTGATATGAATTAGAAGGCTTAGGTAGCCAAAGTGAATGATGTGTTCAAGAGAACATAATTTTAAGTAAATAGGTGAATATCCCATCAGAATGTTGAAAATGGAATAAAATAGTAAAAAACCCACCGGCATCTCAGTCAGTAAAGCAACAAAAGGCTGTTCTTTGAAGGCAGTCTACAGGAAGAAGGAATTTTGATCCTCACTGTACAGAGGAGCAGCAGATATAGTTCCAGTATAAGCAAATATGCCTTCCTGGAGTCTACAGTTCACAGACAGCATATATTCAGTTTTGCATTTCAACAGGCCAGGTAGGTACCTATTTAAGATGGCTTGCTGTAGGCCAACACGGCACTGCAGTATAACTGGACTTGAATGTTAAATGCAGGCAGCTAAGTACTGTTGTAAGATTTAAATATCTTGCTCTTTCTTTCCAGATTTTCAGAGGTCACTGCTGGATAAAGGAGGAGGAAGAAGAGTGTGTAAGCTGGAGCACAACATGATGAGTGCTTCCTGAGGTCATTTGCACTATAAGTGTAAAGGGAATTCTACATTCCCATATGGCAAAATTCACATCCAGATATTGTTATTACAGAGGGTCACTACAGTTGACTGGATCACTAATACGAATAAGGGAGCAGGGACTTCAGGCGTACCTTATTAAACAATCAATTTGTAAGCACCTAAAGGATAATAAACTCGTAAGTAATGGTCAACATGGATTTGTTAAGAGCAAGTCATGCCAAACAATGCAATTTCCTTCTTTGATAGCGTTACTGATCTAGTGGATGGGGGGAAGCAGTAGACATGATCCCGATTTTAGCAAAACTTTTGACAGTCCCACATGACATTTTCATAAGCAAATTAGGGAAATGTGGTCTAGATGAAATGGGTGTACAACTGATTGGAAAAAAACACTCAAAGAATAATTATAAATGGTTTACTGTCAAATTGGGGTGATGAAACTTCTAGTGAGATCCTGCAGGTGTCTGTCCTAGCTCCAGTACTATTCAACATTTTAATTAATGAACTGGATAATGGAATGAAGAGGATGCTTATAAAATTTGCCGATGTCACTAAGCTGGGAGGAGTTGCAACCATCTTGGGGACAAGATTAGAATTCAAAAGGACCCTGACAATTGGAGAATTGGTCTGAAATCAACAAGATGAAATTCAATAAAGAGAAGTGCAAAGTACTTCACTTACAAAGGAAAAATAAAATGCACAAATACAAAAGGGGAAGAGTTGGCTAGACCTTAGTACTGCAGAAAAGGATCTGGAGGTTACAGTGGATCACAGACTGAATATGAGCAAACAGTGTGATTCAGTTACAAAAAGGCTAGTATTCCGGGGTGCATTAACAAGATTGTCACATGTAAGAGACAGGAAGTAACTGTCCTGCTCTAGCCAGGAGTACTGTGTCCAGTTTTGAGTGCCACACTTTAGAAAAGATGTGGACAACCTCAAGAGACTCAGAAGAGCAACAAAAGTGATGAAAGGTTTAGAAAAACTGACCCATAAGAAAAGGTTAAATAAACTGGACATGTTTAGTCTTCAGAAAAGACTGAGGGAGGGACCTGATAACAGTCTTCACATAGTGAAAGGCTGTTGAAAAGGGGATGCTGATCAATTGTTCTCTTTATCCAATGAAGACAAAAGGGAGAGGTAATACCTTAGTCTGCAGCAAGGGAGATTTAGGTCAGATATTAGGAAAAGTTCTCTAACTATAAAGTATAGCCAAGTGCTGGAATAGGTTACCAAGGGAGGTTGTGGAATCCCCATCATTGGAGGTTTTTAAGAAAGATTTATTTGACCCTGCCTCAGCATGAGGACGGAGGAAGGGGATAGACAAGATGACATTTTGAGGTTTCTTCCAGCTATACATCTCTAGGTTCTGTGATCTTGGTACTATTTCAAACCGACTATAGACTCTGCCTAACTATGCATGGAATGGTTTCTATTGTCATGGATCTCTATATAATAAAAACAGACTATTTGGATTTTAAAAATCAAGATACATTCATCACACTGCATACAGAATTCACTTTTCTGTAGCTCCTAGGTTTATGATCTTGTATACCAAAACTTCAGTGTGTCACTTTTCCAGACTACAGGTTAAGGCAATATTGATAGCTTTATAAATTGAAACACTGTAGGTCAATCCATGAACAATGTAATATTTAAATAACTTGTAATGATCGTTACAAACAATGAGAATATTAAGTGTCTAAGAAGGGAAGGAAATAATCAAGGAGCACAGGAAGTAGTGAACTGAGGAAATGGATGTACAGGGTTCTGGGAAAGAATGGAAATCTAGGCAGCATGTGCTAGGGAACAAGGAGGAAGCATAACAAGAGAGAAAAAGGAGAAGAGGTGAATGGGGCAGTGTGAATAGATGATGTGAAACTGTACTACCAAAAAAATTGAGATGCTCTGATGTAAACAGTGTCAGTAGACTAAAAAGTTATGCTCTTGAAGACGGTCAGAATTACTACCTTCTAATTGTCTATTAGAATAAAAAGTTAGATACAACCATACCTACAAATGGCCCACCAGGTTTTATGACCTTTGTACTGCGGTTGCGAGATTCTTCTTCTGCCTGGGTCATACGTTCTCTTGTCATCTGATA
This sequence comes from Chrysemys picta bellii, assembly GCF_011386835.1. Lineage (NCBI taxonomy): Eukaryota > Metazoa > Chordata > Testudines > Emydidae > Chrysemys > Chrysemys picta. The sequence continues at coordinate 60,298,690 of NC_088796.1, forward strand.
AGAATCGTTTGTTGCACATACTGTAATTTTATCCTGTATAAATCCCAGACAATTGAGCTGCGAGACTCCAGAACTATGAAAGTATTAAAAGAAAATACAGTTTCAAAAGAATAAGTACTTTATTCTTAACTTAAATGTATCAATACAGAATAAAAATTAGGGGTATTTTTGCTCATTAAGATTTGCCATAAAGGGTGCATTTTTCAATCCCACAGCTAGCTGTCATCTAACAGCTTCATATGTGTTTTATGGCATCTCTTCACAGACATTATACCACTAACTATACAAGTACAGTTAAATGGTAGAACACCGCCCCCCCCCACCGCCCCATCCTCTCCCCCAGTGGACACAGTGATCCTGTATTAAGACAACCTTATACTGCTATTAGAGGTTGTAAAACAGTATAGCTATTTCAATAAAAAAAAAAAGTCACCCCTCTAACCTAGGGTTACCATTCGTCCGGATTTACCCGGACATGTCCTCCTTTTTGTTCTAAAAATAGCGTCCGGGGGGAATTTGTAAAGCACTCAAAATGTCCGGGATTTCCCCCCTCCCCCGGCAGAGCAGAGCGAGCAGCTGGGAGGGCTGCAGGAAAGTCCCGGGCTGGACTCCGGAGCAGCTGTAGAGGAGCCGGATCCGCCCTGCATTCTGAGCCGGCAGCTCTCCCCTGCAGCCTGGTCCAGCAGCACTGTGCAGGGCCAGGGACCGGGTTTTGTTGTGCTGGGGAGCGCAGCCACGTGTCCGGCTCGGCTCGCACAGAGCCCAACACCCTGTTCTGAGCAGCAGGGTAAGGGGGTCAGGGGGCAGGAGAAGGGGCAGGGAGGTTCTGGAGGGGGCAGTCAAGAAACGGGGGGGCTTTTTGGGGGGGAGTGGAGAAAGTTTTGGGCAGTCAGGGTACAGGTAGGGGGTAGGGTCCTGGGGGGGCAGTTGGGGGGGGTCTTAGGAGGGGGCAGTTAGGGGACAAGGAACAGGGAGTCTTAGGTAGGGGGTGGGGTTCTGGAGGGCAGTTAGGAGCAGGGGTCCAGGAGGGGGCAGTCAGGGGACAAGGAGCGGGGGGGTGGGGGGCTGGGAGTTCTGGGGGGGGCTGTCAGGGGGCAGGAGTGCGGAGAGGGATCGGAGCAGTCAGGGGACAGGGAGCAGAGGGGTTTAGATGGGTTGGGAGTTCTGGGGGGGGGGCTGTCAGGGGGTGGGGAGTGGTTGGATGGGGCGTGGGAGTCCCAGGGGTCTGTCTGGGGGTGGGGTGTGGATAAGGGTTGGGACAGTCAGGGGACAAGAGGCAGGGAGGCTTAGATAGGGAGTGGAGTCCTGGGGGGCAGTTAGGGGCAGGGGTCCCAGGAGGGGGCAGTCAGGGGACAAGGAACGGGGGGAGGGTTGGGGGTTCTGGGGGGGCGGGAAGTGGGAGGGGCAGGGGCGGGGCTCCTCCCGTCCTCTTTTTTGCTTGCTGAAATATGGTAACCCTACTCTAACCAAAAGTTACATGGTACCAAAACGCTACATAAAGCATGCCTAGCTGGTGTCTTAAGCATTCAGACGACTTTTCAAATTATGTTAAACTCACTCAACTGAGTTCACATAAGTGAAAAAGTGATATTTTTTTGTCTGTTGTAACAGAGCCTTAATCAACCATCAACCTAATTCTCAGTGTCAATTTTACCATCATTACTCATAGCCTAAGATTTCTCTAACCCTTCAGTTAAACAATTCTGTTTCTCAACTTGCTTACTTTCTGCATTTGACTGCACACCAGAGAGTCTATTTTCATAGTTTCCACATTTGTTTGTGTGGGTCTTACATGTAAGAACAGGGGACAAACATTTGAAAAAACAGTGAAGTGTGATAATAAAACCACAAAAACTCAAGGGCAGGTGTAGTGTCTTGTAACTTGTGTATTAAAACACTGACTAGATGTGTAGTTCAGTGTCCCTTCAAGCCTTAAAGCACACTATAACAACAATGAAGCCTACATACCTGGATTAAAATTGTGCTACACCTGTAAATATTTATAGAGACAGTTGTTCCTCAAAGAGTTTTAATATAAAAGTTCCTGTTCTATACTGGGCAGGGAAGACTATTCAAATTCAAAACAATGACTATGTTTTTAACACTTTGTGACAAGTACAGCATAAATGCCTAGTTAAAAGCATACTAGTTACAGTGGTATCTGAGTAGCTCTGATCCCACAAAGGACAGTGACTCTAGCTGACCTGCAACATTTTTGAAAGCAACCCCACAATTCTCTGCTTAATGTTCCAAATAGAATGGGTAAGGAACATTCAGCACATCATTTCTCCTTCACTTACCATTTTATTTTTAACTCCCCTGAAGTCATGCCAGCTAGGTCAAGCTCAGCTTTAACATCCCAGAATACATTTAAGATTTCACAGCTACAAGAGTGCCCCACTGGAGTAGGGTGCCATTTCTACTATGGACAAAATTAAGTTGTATTTTATAATACTGTGTAACTTCCAAGTTCTTTAGTTTGTTACATCTCAAAGAATGCACTAGGATATTGAAAAGCCAAGGTACTATCCCTTCCATTCCATTACCCAAGGCAAACTGCACCCCTTGCTTGACTCCTTGAATGCAGTCTCCAGCCTTCAATTGGGCACAGTATTTTTTTTTTCCAAAGTAAGATTCAGTTTATCCTTTGGCATTTTAACACCAAAATGTTCATGTTAATGAATTTCTCGAGACTCTTGATAAACATGTTAGTTATGTCTTAAACAAAAATAAGTAGGGCACGCTATCACTTACAAAATGGCCACTAATGGTTAATAGTTTTGGGTGGCCTACTGGAGTGGGAGAGAGAAGTCAAGGAGACAAGGGACCAGAGAAGAAAAGGGACTGCTGGGTAATTCTGCAGCCTGGGTTGACCAGTTGGCAACTCCAAACCACTGCAGTTTAAAGTTTAAGTTTCTCAACTCCAGTGATGAAACTTCAGGAAATTTTTATTTTAAAAAGTGTCAGTTGCATTTTCCATCATAATTCATAGGATCTTCTCAAAACTGAACAAATTAAACACTGTGTGAAATTTCAACAAGAAGTTTCTGCACAACTGTTCTAAAACCATAAAAACTGGTATTTTGATTCTAGTAGTTTCTCCACACAGGTTTAAAAACTTCAGACTTTTAGCACTGCCTAGCCTGAGAGTAGAACTATGTCATCTACACCCATGTATAAGCATGGATGTTTATTTGCAGTTTTAGCTCAATTTCCCTGATCAGTATGCATAGCTGTTTGTCTGAGATACATGTTCTAACATTGTAAATTAGCCAGGGAGTTGGTCTATAAGACAGGATTCATCTACAGTACCAGAAACACCATTTTCCTTGGCCCACTTGTAAGTTTCTACTCCAGCATGGTACAGCCGTCTTGCCTGCATAGATGCAAGTGAACAGTATAAGCCTTGTTGCAAACCCAACTGTACAGTGTCAAGGAATTGCTGTGTTGCAACCAGAGCCTGGAACAGGGTAGTCATACAATTGTGGATAAGATTTTTGACTAGTGTAGTAGTTCTTAAAATCCTTATCCATCATGGTCAGAGAAACCATGCTAGAATGCTGCCAGGTATAGCCATATTTAAACAGTAGTAGCACAGATCTGATCCAAGCATTGACAATACTGCCTACTTTTCAAGTATGGCACTAGTGAAGTGAGAAAGTATTCAGAGGTTAGTTTTTGGAAAGCAAAACAAAAACAGTGATATGTAAAAACAGGTATTTATAGTTTTTAAGAGACCATACTATTTTAACTAGAGGTTATACTTTACTGTAGTTTGAAGAAAAAAAAGAAGAAGTTTTACAACCTTTCACTGTTTCTGTTCTAGACCACACAACCAACGTAGTATTTTCTTTCAGGACAAATTTAAGTATTGCTTACCTTGAGACAGTTTGCTGGACACAATCAAAGCTTCCCTGAGGATTATCTTTGCCAACATTTGACAAGTAGAAGTTAAAGTTATGCACTTCGTTTGGGAGATCAGCTTTGGGAATTTTGACAAGCTAAAAGATAAATATAAACTGAAGTTTTACATGTGCCCATCAATGTGATTTGTATAGTACTTTCTTTTTTACTTTAAATCCAAGTGCAGTGATAAAGTGTACTTAATATTTGTGATATGACGGCCACTCAAATTATGAAGCATATAATAAAATGAGTTAACGCTGGCACACTTTCCTCTCAAAAATAATCTTATCAGGATACAAGACTATACCTGTAGTTATACAAGTTGAACCCTGCTCAGGTCTACAACAAACAGCCCTAATTCAGCATGCACTTAAGCACTTGTTTAACTTTAGTCACGTGTAGAGCCCAACTGACTCCAATAGGACTATTAGTGTACTGAAAGTTAAGCATTGATTAGGTGCATTACTGAATAAGCAAAAGCCTTACTGTTTGGCCAACCAAGCAAACACAGAACAACGTAAGTAGAACCTACAGTACCTTGTTTCCTGGCTTTTAAATGACAGTTAATCTTAGTGGAATTTAGACAGGACTAGATTTCTAGAATAAAAATTAAGGCACAAACCTTAAGGAGGAGGATGGGAGGAGAGAAAACAAGAATATTAACCAAAATAAGACTGTTAAAAATAGCTTAGTTATATGGATTTGTTTAAACTCTCCTGGACTAAAAGCCTCTCAGACAAATACTTTTATCTATTTTAAATCAAGTTGCTTGTAAAAATACAAAATACACATAGCTTTTTGTACAAGAAATCAGAAGTCAGATGATAAAACTTGCTTTCCTGGTTCGATACACTCATCCTATGCTTTGTGCATAGTACAGAACATGTTCTGTATTCTGTAGATTTAAAAAGTATCCGTTTCACATGCTCAATAGAATAGCAAAACCATGTGATGCATGCTCTAACATGCCGTTCTACAAAAGCAAAAATAAAGCAGATGTTTTTGAGTACTGTATATTTTAAGTTAAACTTATTTTGCAGTTAGACAAACTCTTATCCAAGAGATTCTTGTGGAATCTATTTGAAGGTTCAACACATTAAATAACCTATTTTGAAGGAAAACATTTATTTATTTAAAAGCAACATTCACAATGCCCTTTTTGGAATCCTCTTCTGGTACACACCTTTTATTTTGCTTACAAAATTGGCCAGTAGACATGATTGGTGTTAACTTAAACAACTAGTACAATGTGTGATTTTCTTCCTTGAAATGAAAGCCTAGGAAAAAAGTCACTGCCATTTATGGTTTGATCACCAATGTTGGACAGAGCACATCAGCAGCTTGGGACAACTGCTGGCCTTCAGAGAGAAAGATAGGGACTAAACCTGCACACCACTCAGCTATTTAAACTCAAAACATGTGTATTTGTCCCATTCAATAAAAAGCTATACAGTAAAGAGAAAGGATTTAAGTGAAGTAGTTTAATTAGAAGATACAAATCTTGGATTATGTATCTGAACCTGTTATAACACTTTATCTTCCCAACTGGGAGATTAATAATAAAACATCAGCTATAAAAAGACCTATTGTAGAGGCCATTTTTGATCCTGTATCACAGATTTATCTTAAGAGTCTGCAAGGCTATTATAGAACACTAAAAATATTACTATGCAGAATTTTTTTCAGTCTACTATCGTTCACGAATTACTATAATTGAAATAAAAATACTTCCCCAAGTTTACTGTGTGTATCTGACAGCATTGTATCGAGTCAGTTTCATGATTTCCCATTTGTATCGTCTTTTTCATATTTTAAAGATTGATTGTAAACCCACAAGAATTGGCAAAGTTCAGATGCAGGCATGGTACCTGAAAATATTTAAAAATACAACTGACTAATTTTCATGTATGTGTCCCTTGCATGATTGATAATTCTGTATGAAATTCTGTGAGATTTTGGCCCACTAAAGAGTAAGCCTCCCCCTCCCCACACAGCTCCATGTACTTTGCAGACTGTTTTGGCTTTCTCCAAACACTCCATTGATGGGTATCTTCCTTCCATTTAAAATTATACTTCAAGAGTATTTCCGCAAAACCAATTAAATAGATTGAAGCAGATGCCTGCAGCCACATATGCTTCAAGTTTACTTTGAAAGTGTATACACCTTAATGTTAATTGACAGTCTTAAAAAAAAAAATGCCTGGTGGAAGCACCACATTACATAGAAGCATTTACATACTTAATATTCCAAAATAGTTACTGTGGATAGTACAGAGGACAATACCAAGATGACATATCTATCCATTCCTTCTATTACAGTTTGAAGGTTGATACATTTACTAGAAAGGACAGTTATGCAGGAGTTGTTCATTAGGTTGCTTCCCTCATCTCACTAGCACTACTTCAGTCTCATCCACATTAACTGTCAGCCAGCTTCTCTTCATCCACATGATGATCTTAGCAAGAAAAGCTTGGAAGTAGTATTTTCAGACGTAGAGACTACACAGAATTGGGTGTTATCCATGTACTGCTCACACTTCAATCCATGTTGTCTCACTAGCTCTCCCAATGGCTTCATGTAGCCATTGAAAAGCTGGGAGAGAGAATAAAGCCTAATGGGACACCATAAGGCAGAGCAGTTGCCCAGGACAACCCTTTGGATTAGCTCAGGTGCCACTTGACTCTGAAATGTCACTCTGGCTCCTTCTACTCCTCCCTTAAACATGCAGTTGACTTCCATATCTCTAAGCAGCATTCCCAGCTGCCTCTCTTTTGTCATACCTCCAGGCTCTTTAGAGGGTACCACCTCACCTTCCTCACTTCCAATTCCCTTCTGACTCTCCTATCTGGGATCTGGTACCCCAAATGTTATATTTATCTTTTTACAACTTCAAAAATCTTCTCTGCCTTTGTACCCTCAGGTAAAACAGAAACTTTACTACACTTTTTTTTATTAGTCCTGCTTTCTTTAAACTAAAATTAAATAATCCTCAGAGAACTTCCATGCACAAGTCAAGGACTTCTGGGTAATCAGAATGAAAGTGCAATGTTTCAACTCAAGATAAACTTTTGGACATTTATAATGTTTGTTTTTCCTATTTGATGTACACTTAGCAGAAGGTCAGAGAGCCATAATTTAAGAATTCTTCAGTCAACACTTGTGTTAGCAGGAACAGCTTGCATTTTCTATTCCTGGCTATCAGGAAGCAATATGGTTTTTTGGTTTTAAGTTCTATTGAAAGGTTACAGTATATACCCAACTCTGATTAATCTTTTTTACAATAAAATGCATCCATGTAGATAGTATGCAATGCATTTTAAAAGAATGTCGTCATATTCCCCTTACATCTCATTCCCACAGATTTCCAAATCAGCAAGTACTGTATCTCCATATGTCGGAAAGCATAGATCCAAGGTGGTACAACCAGCAAAATACATTCTCTTTACCTCCTTCTGAAAACAATGAAATCCTTGCCTCAATACTTCATTAGGTCTACTTTGTCCTTACTAGTTCCCAGTCCCCAAAAAAGGCAATAAAAGATTAGAAAGCTCTGCAAAGTCTCTGGATGTATAATTCCACACAATCACCAAGGTCTTGTCTAGACTAGGAAAATAAGTAATATTTATATACAAGTTAGCTAACATGTTTTAACACCTTTTCCCCCCTAGTGTAGATATGGGCACAGTGAAATTAACGATCTACCTCTCTACTACTGTCTTCTCCAGTTCATACTTCAACAGGTCGGTCTCTTCAAGGGAGAATTATTTAATCTGACACTTTTCCAGCAAATAAATACTAGTGTGGGAGACCAGAGCCTTTATTTTTTCCTCCCGCATCATTTCCTTGCATCCCCACAAACTAATAAGTGGGATATATCTTCCTTCCCATTGTTTTCAATAAACATGTATTCCAAAGCATGGAAAATTCCTTCAGTTACCATGGTGTACAGTGTACAATGCAATGTGCAACTGCTACTCCTCACAGAGATTGTGCCTCCATCAAAGTACCAGAGGAGAGCGCTCATGACCCTTTGCTCTCCTTGTACAATCTCTAACACTTGAAGCAGGAAATTCAGCCTTTTTGTTTCCAGCTGCTGCCGCTGCCTCCTCCTCCAGGCAAGTAACTCAGCTTCTCTTCCATATTCAGCCCAAGACCACTTGACAAGACCTGGTCTAACTGCTTCTTTCAGTTCATCTCTTGTAACTACATTGTCAGCTAAACTGTGCCCAACAGCACCAAATGCTGAAAAGCCAGGAAATTTTCTTAGACAATGCATGTAAATACAGAAGCAGCTTAAGCAGGTACTGCTGCACTGGGGTATGTGAGAAAAGGTAAAATTGGGCCTACCCTACTTTGGGACTGAGAACTATATAAGGGAGACACCCATTTTAGCCTCAGACCCCATTTAGTGCATCCCCTCCCCTTAGCTATATGGTGTTTCAGAAAGACTACATGGAAGAGCCAACCAGAGACTGAAGCCAGCACAGCAGCTGCAGAGGCACCTTCAGGTGGGACCAATGGACACATTTTCTAAAATTTTGACAGGACTTTTTCTGCCCTGTGCTGATTGGCTGTTTGCTTCAACCCCCCCTAACCCTGTCTCAGGCTTGGTCTACATTAGCAACTTATGCTAGTATAAACTGTGTTGCTCAGATGTGTGGAAAATCCACACTCCTGAGCGATGCAGTTATACTAACCTAACTCCCAGTGCAGATAGCGCCGCTTAGGGAGGTGGATTATCTAAGGCTAGGTCTACACTACCCACCTGAATCGGCGGGTAGAAATCGACCTCTCGGGGATCGATTTATCGCGTCCCGTTGGGACGCGACAATCGATCCCCGAATCGGCGCTCTTACTCCACCAGCGGAGGTGGGAGTAAGCGCCGCCGACAGAAAGCCGCAGAAGTCGATTTTGCCGCCGTCCTCACAGCGGGGTAAGTCGGCTGCGATACGTCGAATTCAGCTACGCTATTCACGTAGCTGAATTTGCATATCTTAAATCGACTCCCCCCTGTAGTGTAGATGTACCCTAAGTAGTATCTTCACTGACATGCCACATCAGCTTTTTAAGTGTGGACAAGCCCCCAGTCTCTTTACCCTAGCCTCATTCCACACCTCTCTTCTGCCTTCCTTCCCTCTCTTTTCTCACCTGTTTTTTCCCCATTGCTCCGAGTCTCCCTTCTCCTTGTCTTTCTGTTTAGCTAAATCCCTCTTAACGAACACGTAGTTAATCAGTGGAGTAAATGTGGAAGGTAAAAGAATCTTGGGCTGATTAAAGGTGGTGTCTAAACATTCAGGGATTACTAGAATCACAACTATTTTAGACCATTTATTTATAATTAGGTAGCAGTGGCAGGAAATGGTTTCTGGTACCACCCACTCCTAAAGCTTGCAATTTGAGCAAGGCAGAGGAGAAAGGAAGGTAAGATTCAGTCTGCGTTTGTATGGAGATTCACCACACCAATTAAATTAATCCCCTATTTACTCTCACCTACGGGAAGTGCTGAATTGGAGGAGTGAGTTTCTTGGTTTAAAGACGCAAATCTATTTTCTCTGCATGACTTAAGTCCTTTTAGAAATCGAGAGGGATGGGAGGGTGGCACACAAGGAGATTGTGTGGTGGAACAGAGGAATTCAAGGAGCCCCTGGTGTATGCCATAAGATCATCCTACAGAAACTACAAAGTGTGTGATCCCCTAGCGCAGTGCAGGGCTGTGAGTGAGATTTATCTTGGAAAGGTAGGAGTGTTTTAAAATGTAGACAAAATTGGAGGGTATAGTGGATAATGAGCAGACCCTCCTTTTAGTCATCTTACTGCACAATACTGTAACAAGGAGAATAATGACAATAGTTAGGAGTACTCACTATCATAGGAGATCAAAAGAAGCATAACTTCTTAGAAGTCTAGATCAACAATGGCATAAGAGATGTGGGTTTACTGATATTTCTTATTAAAAAGTTTCACTCTGAACCCTCAAGTTATGCGTACAGCTAGTCTTTGTAACTTGGGACAGTAACTCAACTTCTTTCCGCATAGTCTTTGTTTCGTTTGTTCTTTGTGGCTGCTTTCTCTGTATGTAAGAATTGCTGTACTAGATCAGCCCAGTGGTCCATCTAATCCAGTATCCTGTTTGACAGTGGTCAGTACCAGCTGCTCCAGAGGAAGGTGCAAGAAGCCATGCATCAAGCAGTTCGGAAACAACCTGCCTCCAAGGAAAGTTTTCTCCTAATCTCTATTAATAAGGAGTGGGTCATACCCCGATGCATGAATGTTTATATCCCTGACAAAACTCTTGCATATATAATGTTAACATTTACAATACAAACTCTAGAAATTCTTATCCATTTACTGATCAATGCTTTTTCAAATCTTCCTAAACTCTCAGCATCAATGATATCTTATGGCAATCAGATTTACAGGCTAATTTTGTGTTGTGTATGAAAAAGGATTTCCCATTATCAGCTTTGAATTTGCCATCTTTTAATATCATTGATTGTTGTTTTGTATTAGGAGAATGACTAGAAGTTGCTGTACTTTTTCCAATTACTGTGGGCTCTAGACTCCCTCGGTGCAATCAAGTTCTGCTCTTGAGCTGACATTTTGGTGGGGACTATGGCTGCACAAAAGGAGAGAAATATATCCGCTCAGATTCTAGTGTTAGGGCACCCTTTTGAAAGTAGGAAAGAAAGCAGGTGATATAATGAGTGGGTCTTATTCTTTTTGGTTCCTAGATTAAGGCCAGAAGGGTCCATTGTGACCCTAATACATAGAACTTCTCTAATGAATTCCTGTTCGAACTAGAGCATACCATTACTAACATCCATCTTGGTTTAAAAATTGCCAGTGATTAAGAACACACCACAGACCTTGGTAAATTATTGCAATGGTTAATTACCCTCACTGTTAAAAATGCGTACCTTATTTCTAGTCCAAATTTGTCTAGCTTTATCTTCCAGCCATTAGATCTGATTAAACCTCTGTCTGCTAGACAAAGGTTATGTAATGTGTATCATATTCCAGACTGCTCCTAAATTTGTGTGATGTGTCTATAAAGTATGCTGTATTTTACATTTATGTAAAATTAGCTAGTTATTATGCAGCCTATTATGGAAAGATATTAGCATGGCAGTCATGCTATGTTACCTCAAAAGTAAACTGTTTTCTAAATGACCGTCCTTATAATATCCCACTTATTACTATTACAAGTACTTAGAAGGCACTCATTGCCATGGCATCTAGGTGACTGTATGAACTTTATAATCAAAGAAATGTATAAGCTTTCTAGCAAGCTGAAAGGTTCCCTTCACTGGCCAGAACGTGAACAAGGCAGTTTATAATTAAACTGAAAGTAATCTGAGGAAAATCATCAGTTACAATGGCTTTCTCCCTTAAATTTGATTCTGCATCCATTGCTCATCCCCAGTTGTGGATAGGACTTTCCCTTTTCCTTTTCTTCAAGGAAAGCACCGATAGCCTCCAACAGTTCCACAAACCTATTTAGCACATTGCTGATTGATAACCACCTCACAGTACAGTAGAAAGAGACATGGTTAGGTTTGTCTTCAAGATCCAGCTCTTTGATTAAATGTTTTTCCCATTTGAGCAGATGAAATTGACAATTGTTAGGACCATTTTCATACTTGAAGTATCTGTCTGTGAGATATTCACACTGGATGATGCAATTAACAGGGATAAACTCCGGAAATTTGGGATCACTTTTCAAGAATCCGATAAGGCCTACTTTCCCCCCCACCATTGCAGGTGCTCCATCCATCGCAAAACGGACAAGTTTATCCTGCGGTACATCAACATTTGTCACTGCTTTGTCAAGAGCGTTCTTTATGTCAACAACATAAGCGGTTTCTTTTAGCGCCATTAAGTCCAACATTTTTCCTTTCACAATTACATCTGTGGAAACAGGGAACAAATATCGCTAGTTGCGGTTTATCTTGTATATCTGTGGATTGTTCGACAGGCTGAATGATAGAGAATTCTTTAGATTGTTTTGCATCTTGCTTGCAACATCAGCACTGATCTGGGAGATATGCCTCTTTACAGTGTGGCATGAAATTGGAATTTGCTTTATTAGTCATTGAAGTTTTGTGTTACTTGGATGTAAAATTGCAACCCCTTCTGCAATATTTTTCTTAACAAATTCTTCATCACAATATGGGCATTTTGCACGAGTGATATCCAACAACATAACAAAACTAGCTCAGGTCGTTGTGTCAGCTTCCTTACTGAATGCCAAAAACAGTGTCTGTTGATTGTTTAGGTGTAATTTTTATGCAGCTAGCTTGTTTTTCCTTAATTCTGATTCGGGAGGGTATTTAGATAAAAAAGTTACTGTGATACATTTCATAGTAACATTTCAAATTGCTTGCTTTGTAGTGAGTGAATGATGCATTGCAGATAAGACAAGGGTTTGCCATCTTTAACAGTGAATGCAAAAATCTTTCTCCCATTCTAGTTTAAAACTTCAGTTTTCTTCTTCATACTTGCACTTCTTACAATTTGCAGAGGTCATTGCCATCCATGAAATTAACGTAGAGTTAGCACTTTAATCTAAAACTATTCAACTGTGACTTATGAACAGTAAATGCAGTCTGTATTCTGTGGAATTAAAGGAGATTGCAAGCACACGAGGACCACACAGCACAATATCTGAATACAGAACGATGCAGTTTCCTGATAGAAAGAAAAGCTTGCATGTGCACGTTATATCTCATTTTCACAGTATCGGGTTCACCAGGGCTTAACTTCTCTTGAAGTATTTCTTGGAGCCCCCCCACACCTACCCCATTCTCCGCCTACCTGATAGGCTGGTAGGGCTAGGGGCTTTAGGCTTCTGTCCTACAGGAGGGCGGGGAGGGTGGAGGGACGCGCAACAGGGCTCGGGAGGCGCTAAAGCCCTGAGCCCCAGCACCCCCATCCCTGCGGGGCTAAAACCCTGAGCTCCCCCTCACCCCCAACAGTCTGGTAGGCAGAGAATAGGTGTGGGGAATGAGGGGCTCTGCGAGCTGCACTTTAACTGTAGAAGAGAAGCACGTGGTTCACAAGCTGTGGTTTTGCCACCATCTGGTCTAAAGCATTTAGTTTTGGGGGGAAAGGAGTAGATACCTACAACTAAAACCATTTTTACAATTTCTATTCTGTTATTGTATGAACGGTAATACTAAACTAAAATACCATCCCTTTCATAAGAGTATCTCCATGCAACATCTTTTTAATGCTTGCTAAAGCAAACATAGGAAACTTCTAGACCCTAAGTCAATGACAAAATACACATTAAGAACTTATTACAAATACATTTATAACGATCACCTGAAGTGCTTTTTTCTTGAGAAGCAAGCCCAGGGTTTTGTGCATATTTCTCCCAAAACAAACAGCTGAGGTATTTTAGCAGCTGCATTCTTTATTCTGTTTTAGATGTTAGCTCTGGCATCAACCACGTCAATGGAAAGAAAACCCCAAGTATGGAATTCAGTCACAGAACAATTAAGTGACAGATGAGTCCATTTTTGAACTACAGTGTTAATATTTGTTAAGAATGTTTACATCTGCATTACAGATTAGCAATCTTTGAATATTTAATATTTTTTTATATTTACTTAAGTGTCAGTTCAACTTTAGAAGTCTAGCAACTGCAAATCAATCAGTGCTTTTGCTGACTTAAAATGAAATTTGACAAAAACAAATGCTGCAGGATACTGAACAACACTGCTAAATCCCTTCTAAAAAAACAAAAAGGTGTAGAGGATTGGGAAGCTTTCAAAACACTTGCTGAAAGGATACATTTTGAAATAACTACCAGACTATCCTTAAAACATGCTTTATTAGTAATGCCTCACAAGGTAGTGTATCCTCGTGAATAGAAAATACTAGCACAAATTACATTCATTAAAAAAAAAAAAAAAAAAAAAAAAAGGATACCTTGAAGGACTAGAACAGTTATGTAAACATTTTACCTTTCCTCTAAGTGTATTTTACTGTTCTGTTGCGTGTGGAAGAGCATGCATTAATGGGGTCATACTAATAAGTACTACATCTACTTAACATGACTCTGGAATTTTAGTAGCATTCAGTACACAGAACACTCATTTTTCCTCCAGTGTACTGCAGGGGAAAGGGAAGGGCCTCCAAAACACTGTCTTTGATGAATAAAACTAAAATATACATTAATGTCTTCTGTCACCCAGATTTTAAGAAGAGCTTGGTGTAAGCTCATGGGTCTTCCACCAACAGAAGTTGGTCCAATAAAAGATACTCTCTCTCGCTCTCTCTATAATATCCTGGGACCAACATGGCCACAACACTCCATACAGATTTTAAGTGTTAGCGTTAAATGTATCACCAATTTAGTAGCCTCAAACCTTCCCACTGCTTCTTTGCAGCAATTATTTAAGAACAATCTCAGTAGTGCATAAGAACAAGTAAACATCTGTCACATTCGCTTCTGCACAAATGGAAACAGACAATGGAAGGGGGGGCTGAGGGAGAGAATAGGCAATTAAGTTTAGAATTTAAACACTAATAAGTCGTTAACTATATTGGCATGAAGTCCAAAAAAAAAAAAAAACCAAAAAAAAAACCCACCACCTCTGAGCCTGTTGTAGAACTACAAATTTATGAAATGTTTTTCCCTTGTGTGTCTGTTTTATAAACAGACAATCTATTTCCATAGAGGCTGGTTACTGTCCACCTTAAGAAAATCATCTAAAATGCTTCCACTGCATGATAGTATTTCTGGAAATCATAACCTGTACTCAAGTTTGTCTCCTGCATTAAGTCTCGGTTTCATTTAAATGGACCACTTCATAAGAGAAGGATCCTTTCATAGACCCCATTTCCACTCCCATCTTCAGCTCAACCATTCACCAGCTGGCTCCAAAAACATTTCATGTTACAGAGTTCCAAGAAGAGCTCAGATCACTGATAGCTCAGACACAATAATTTAAGAACTCGCCTGCCTACACTGTTCTCAAGCAGACTACATTTGTGATTTCTTCTGATTCCACTATTATTCTATTTAAACTGCTGATTTACAACACAAGTTAACTCCTCTCCTTCGTGTTTAGAGTTTAAGGGAAAACACATGCCAAATATCTAAATCTATTTAAAGGAAAAGGAGTTTACTGAGGAGGTAACTGAATCTTTTCTGAACTATTTGTGAGATATACATTAGTTGTTACTTATTGCATTAGTTGTTAATTATGAACACTTCTAGAAGAAAAAAGGCAGACGTGCAAGTAAGAACTAAACTTTATTTACTGCATTATCTGCCAAGTTAAAATTAAAATAAAACAACAACTTACCCCTTGGAGTCCTTGAAATTGGATTGAGGGTCGAGAAGGAATACGATTCTATAAAAAAATTAAAAAAGAAGTGAAAAACTCATTAATCTTATAATAAACTTCATAATTCCAACCCAGAACGGGGTTTGCCATTACAAAATAATATAAACAGACATTTACAAAGCTGTATTCCTTTTAGTAACAAGAGACAAAGATACGCTAAAAGCTACATTTTTATAAATGTTTTATAATCTGAAGAAATGTAAATACATTTGACCGTGAATTTCAATCCCTAAATGAAAATAGAAGTGTTATCAATAAAATGAAAACCTGAACCTTTAGGTAAAAGAAATACTTGTATATTGTACCAAGTTTGTTTAGCTCTCCAAACCTAGTGTATTTCTAAATTTATACAAGTTTGATGAAAATGTAAAACTGTTTCATAGATTCATAGATTCTAGGACTGGAAGGGACCTCGAGAGGTCATCGAGTCCGGTCCCCTGCCCGCATGGCAGGACCAAATACTGTCTAGACCATCCCTGATAGACATTTATCTAACCTACTCTTAAATATCTCCAGAGATGGAGATTCCACAACCTCCCTAGGCAATTTATTCCAGTGTTTAACCACCCTGACAGTTAGGAACTTTTTCCTAATGTTCAACCTAGACCTCACTTGCTGCAGATTAAGCCCATTGCTTCTTGTTCTATCTTTAGAGGCTAAGGTGAACAAATTTTCTCCCTCCTCCTTATGACACCCTTTTAGATACCTGAAAACTGCTATCATGTCCCCTCTAAGTCTTCTCTTTTCCAAACTAAACAAACCCAATTCTTTCAGCCTTCCTTCATAGGTCATGTTCTCTAGACCTTTAATCATTCTTGTTGCTCTTCTCTGGACCCTTTCCAATTTCTCCACATCTTTCTTGAAATGCGGTGCCCAGAACTGGACATGAGGCCAAACCAGAGCAGAGCCATAATCTGTAAATAGCTATATGTCATAATACCATTTAGAAACCAAAGGTTTAATATGCATTAAATAATTTTTCAAGATTTTCAGCCTGGATCCAACTTTTTTCCCTTAAGAGCTATTTGCTTTGTCAGATGTAACCTAACATTCTTCCATATGTTGAGTTGGTCACTGAACTGCACAGATACCAAAGGTTACATGGTTTAAAACCAAGTTATAGTTGCATTGAATTATCCTTCAAATTATATTAATTTTAGTCAGAGTACAACTGTAACTGAGGATCTCCTAAGATTACATATATTTAGGACCCTACCAAATTCATGGTCCATTTTGGTCAATTTCAGGGTCATAGGAATTTAAAAATAGTAAATTTCATGATTTCAGCTATTTAAATCTGAAATGTCACAGTGTTGTAATTGTAGGAGTCCAAAAAGGAGTGTGTGTGGGGGAGATCACAAGGTTATTGTAGAAGGGGTTGTGGTACTGCTACCCTTACTTCTGTGCTGCTGCTGGCGACAGCACTGCCTTCAGAGCTGGGCAACTAGAGAGCAGCAGCAGCTGGCTGGGATCTCAGCTCTGAAGGCAGAGCCGCCGCCAGCAGCAGTGCAGAAGTAAGGATGGCATGATATAGTATTGCCACCCTTACTTCTGTGCTGCTGCCTGCAGAGCTGGGCCTTCAGTAAGCAACTGCCACTCTCCGGCCGCCCAGCTCTGAAGGCAGCGCAGAAGTAAGGGTGGCAATACCGCGACCCCGCCCTGTAACTCCCTTTTGGGGCAAGACCCCCAATTTGAGAAAAGCATATAGCTTTTACCCTATACTATATCTGCATAGTATAGGGTAAAAGCACACAAAAGACCAGATTTCACAGGGGGAGACCAGATTTTATGGTCCGTGATGCATTTTTCATGGCTGTGAATTTGGTAGGGCCCTACATATATTATTAAATGATCTAAAAGGGCTAACTGCAACTCAGCAACATAGCAACCTCACCCAGAATAAGAAAAATAAGGGTTTTTTTTAAAATGCCTGTCACTCCCTGCTAGATATTTAGCTAATATACAGTAAGAAGCTAACTGCAAATCATGCTCAACAATTGAGTACTGAGGGGACTAAACTGACTGGGACTATATGACTGTAGAAACATGTTGTTCTTGCATGTCAAAAACCAAAGAGAAGCAGGTTACCCAACATAAAAGGAAGGAGAGTCTTTCATCATTCTTTTAATTGACACTTACTGAAGTTTGCAACACTGTGTTAGGAATACATTACTTGAAACCATAAACGAATTCCAAAAAAAGTACTGAACACAGAAAGTCTGTTTCAGGATTTGTTCTGAAAGAGTAGTTAGAGACAACTTAGATAGCATTTTGTGAGACCAGGAGTGGGGCAGTGAAGTGTCTGTTAATTTGTAAAACTAGAGTTCTTGTTTGAAGTTTCTCTCCATGACTTTTTAGTTCCAATAATTAAGTGAAAGTTAAAAGTACCAGCCAAAAATAACTCATTTTATAAACTGTGTTAAGGCCCATTCAAGTGTTCCATAAGTTTACATTTACATATTGCATCATAAAAAGTCTATAGTTTCTGGTTTCCTTAGATCAGAATATAACAAACTTAAAAAATTGAGAGGAGGTGCTTGAATATAGTTGGGCAGCAGCAAAATTTCACAGAAAAAATTATATTGCCTTAGTTGTCTGTCTTATAATAGCTCTGGATGCCTGTTAAAGAATAAAGAGGCGTGTGTTATGGTAATACATGTAATCATTAACTCTGATTCAGAACGTTTTAAATATTTTTAAAAGATGCTCAATGACACCCTGTTTTAACTGCCTACATACCATGGTTCATTTTAATCAGAAAAAGCTATAATAGAGAACCTAAAAAACGTTAGGCATCCTAACACTACATGAATAGAAACTCTGGGATTGATCCAAATACAGTAAACTAGAGTAAATAAGCTCATCACTGTAAAATAGGGTTACCATTCGTCCGGATTTACCCGGACATGTCCTCCTTTTAGTGCTAAAAATAGCGTCCGGGGGGAATTTGTAAATAACTCAAAATGTCCAGGATTTCTCCCCTCCCCCGGCAGAGCAGAGCGAGCGGCTGGGAGGGCTGCAGGAAAGTCAGGTGCTGGACTCCGGAGCAGCTGTAGAGGAGCTCCGCCCTGCATTCTGAGCCGGCAGCTCTCCCCTGCAGCCCGGCTCCGGCAGCACTGTGCAGGGCCAGGGACCGGGTTTTGTTGTGCTGGGGAGCGCAGCCACGTGTCCGGCTCGCACAGAGCCCAACACCCTGTTCTGAGCAGCAGGGTAAGGGGGCCAGGGGGCAGGAGAAGGGGCAGGGAGGTTCTGGAGGGGGCAGTCAAGAAACAGGGGGGGTGTCAGGAGTTCAGGGGGGGGGCTTTTTGGGGGGAGTGGAGAAAGTTTTGGGCAGTCAGGGTACAGGTAGGGGGTAGGGTCCTGGGGGGCAGTTGGGGGGGGGGTCTTAGGAGGGGGCAGTTAGGGGACAAGGAACAGGGAGTCTTAGGTAAGGGGTGGGGTTCTGGAGGGCAGTTAGGAGCAGGGGTCCCAGGAGGGGGCAGTCAGGGGACAAGGAGCGGGGGGGTAGGGGGTTGGGAGTTCTGGGGGGGAGCTGTCAGGGGGCAGGGGTGGGGAGAGGGATCGGAGCAGTCAGGGGACAGGGAGCAGAGTGGTTTAGATGGGTTGGGAGTTCTGGGGGGGGCTGTCAAGGGGTGGGGAGTGGTTGGATGGGGCGTGGGAGTCCCAGGGGTCTGTCTGGGGGTGGGGGTGTGGATAAGGGTTGGGGCAGTCAGGGGACAAGAGGCAGGGAGGCTTAGATAGGGGGTGGAGTCCTGGGGGGGGCAGTTAGGGGCAGGGGTCCCAGGAGGGGGCAGTCAGGGGACAAGGAACGGGGGGAGGGTTGGGGGTTCTGGGGGGGCGGGAAGTGGGAGGGGCAGGGGCGGGGCTAGGGCGGGGCTCCACCTGTCCTCTTTTTTGCTTGCTGAAATATGGTAACCCTACTGTAAAAGTACTACAAAGGTAGCCAGTCTTGCACACACTAAGTGGCAAAAAATATACTCAAATCTGTGTTGAGTAGTCCCATGTAATTTTTAAAGTTAGTGAAATTTAAGTTTTAATTTTAAAATTAGACAACAATGTTAAAGTGTAGCTTTTCTGCTAAAAAATGCAGTAAGGCATACCAACTAATGCTCAACATTCTACATAATAATGCCAACACCAAAAAAATCAAAAA
Organism: Chrysemys picta bellii; assembly: GCF_011386835.1. Lineage (NCBI taxonomy): Eukaryota > Metazoa > Chordata > Testudines > Emydidae > Chrysemys > Chrysemys picta. The sequence continues at coordinate 60,318,107 of NC_088796.1, forward strand.
GCTTGAATCAGATCCATGCAAATCATGAGGTTTTTTTAAAATAAAAATCATATTTCCTGGTCTGATTCAACTCCCTTCCCCCTCCAAGGAGATATTATCAGATTGAAAATTGCATACATTTTCCATCTAAAGTTATCAGATTGTATGATAATTACATTTATTTCTTCCAAACAATACATAATATAATACAGTCAGTAAATATTTATAGGTAGAGCTGGTAGCATTGCCTGTAGTTATGGCTATTCAATACTTTCTATAAGGCCTTGTTTCTAGTTGCTTATAAATTTGCCGACTTTAGCCATTCGGCTGAAATATTCCATGCCAGGTACGTTTCAGACAGAATTTGGGAAATTTCAGGCAAAATATTTCAGATGTTTCCAAGTACAGGGTTAGGGTAACAAAAGATTCTTTACCCATGTTAAAAAAAACCCTTTTAACCATTTCACTGGAAACCTCTAGGGCCCCATGTCTTGTAGCAGGAATTTGAGATTTGGTAGGAGAGGTCACCTTGGTGTCAGGTACGCACCTTTTGCTATCACTGACAATCTGTCCAAATTTGGCCAAGTTACAAGTCTCTGAAAACTGGAATTCACATATGCTCAGTAGAAGTTTGTTAGAGGCTGGTAACTAAATTTTCTAAAGATTTCATCCACAAGGATCATACTGCATCCCTACACAGCTCCAATATTTTGGCAGACCACTCATCTGTCATCACTACAACCGAGACGTGCCCCAACACAGACTGCAAGGGACTGAGCACAACTTCTCCTGAAATTGCTCTCTCTGTTGCCTCAGTGGCTGCTAGCCATAAGAACTTAGAGACAACTTTCCCCTTCATGCTTCCTGACTCAAGTGGGGGGGGGGGGAGGAGAGAGCAAAGAGGCTGAGAAGTGCAGAGAATGAGGGGTGACAGGAGTTGATGGGAGGGAAGGGCAGAATAGAAACAGAGGAATAGTGGCAGAGTGGGGTTTGGGGTGATAGGATAGGAGCAGAGGAAAAGACTGGATAGTAGTGGCTGCAGGGAGGGAAGATGAGAGCTTCCACAAGCACAGGGCTAAAGATTGTGGGAAAGCAGGAGCTCTTCATATTATCGTGAGAGTTCCTGCTGCAGGACTAAATCATATCACTCTGATTTTGTGAATGCTAGCAACACTGCTACAGCCAAAGCATTGTCAAAAAACAAACAAACAAACAAACAAAAACCCTTCATGTTGATGGAACTTTTATGCTGCTCCTAATAGTACAGTGTGTTCCCTATTACCCAACAAAATGAAACGGCCCACCATTTGCAGTTTAAGCTAACTTCTCAGACACAGTATTTCTTTTTAAAGTAATCAAATTAAGGGTATGTCTTCACAACACTGTTAACCCTAGTGATTGGCACTGGTATCTGATCATCTAGGTTTGCTATGGGGTTGCTTTGGCGAGGCTAAGCCTTATACGTTTTACCATGGCCTTACTATTTCTGCACTCACCTGTGACTCTGGGAGCATATCTCATGGTTCTTTGTGATGACACTATAGGGCTCCTTCTCCAAGTTAATTGTGGGAAAACTTGTCTGTCTTTTGGGAGGAATTATGGGAAGGGCATTGGAGAAATATCAGCAGTGATATTGTCTGCATCCTCACTTCAAAGTTGGCAAATTCCAGTCTGAGTTAGACTGGCGCTCATGTTCTATTTACACCCCAGCCACATAAACTAGCCTGATCTTAACGCACCTCAAACCTGTTAGAGGTTTTTGTGTGTGGATTGTATAGGGGATTGGGCTAAAACCCAGGTAAGAGTCTGGATTAACTGTGCAATGAAGACATACCCTTAGTCTGATAGGCCTGACGTTTCATTGTGGAAGCCAAGAAAGAGCTACCAAGGGTAAACAATTAAAATTTACCAGTTTCCTAATACAGAAGACAATTTAGTTGGTCCATCTAACTTCGTTTTGACCACTCTGAAACAAGCAACATGAAAAAAAAATTGAATGAAACCAAGAGAAAATTTGAATGACGCTAATAGAAATATTGCTTATACCATGTTCCAGTTTTGCTTAGCCGTATTTCCATCCTTGTAGCTAAACATATGCACCAAGCAATGTTTTGCTGACATAAAAGTTAATTTTAAGACTTCATTCAGGACTATGTGAAGCTTCCAAGGTCAAGGATCTTGCCTCCACACCGAGTTAAATAGTATCAAAGGAACTTGCAAAGTTTGTTGTCAAGTGATATGGGGCTAGGTGTCTTGTGAACACTTGAGATACTCCAAGCCACCTTGTTTAAACAACCCTCAAAAACTATGACCAGAATGTAATTGATGCAAAGATGTCTGCGACTTTGTCTTTACTTGGAAGAGATATATTCTTAATTCCAGTTAAAATCCTAGTGAAGATAAGGCAATTTGTAGTTTTCACACAAGTTACAGGTCAAATTAAAGACTCTGGGGGAACCTCGTCATTAACTCAACCTACTTGTGTGTGTTAAAATTAGACTGTTTTGTCTTTGGCCATAGCTTCACTGCAATAGAACAGGTCCTTTTACAACAGGTTAGCTAACTGAAATAAGCTATTTTGCTATAAAATCCTCAGAGATTAGACACAAGTAGTTTTTACATTCATGTAGCTAGTCAAGATCAACCTCAAATTAGTGGTATTCTGTTGAAATTTCCCATTCACAGAAGCCTGCAGAACTCAAAACATGGCTCATTTTAATGTGTTCTTCAGGTGCACTTTTGAATGAATATATCTAGTCAGCATATATTTATGGGTCCATACCAAGTATCCAACAATTCAAAAAATCCACTGTACTCTGAACAGTTTACATATAATTCGTCCTATGTAGTAAAAGTTCCTAATGTTGGTCTGTAGTAATGTTCCCTGCAAACTGCATGGCCATGTGGTAATCTTTTCCAGTGCTGCTTATGCGTGGGTGGCCCTGGCAAGAATGTGGTGTGGCCCTTTAAGAACCTGCTTCTCCCCTTCCTCCACTCCACAGGGTGCATGAGGCCCTGCCTCCTCGCTGTAGAGGGGAAGAGTAAAAGCACTTCAGGAGGACAGAGGTCTCACAGACATGCTTGCACAACTAGGAGAAGGCAGCAGCTCTGGGATGCCCCATGCACAGGAGTTTAGGGGAGAGGGCTGCCTGGGCTCTCCGCTGCCAATCCAGGTCAGTAGTGGCTCTGGTCTGAATGGGTCAAATCTTGCACCCCACCCCCTTGCCCAGCAGTTAATTTCCAGGGTTGTGGCAGTTGCTGCTACCACTGAGAGGCAGTGGAGAACCTGGCTGGAGGGTGTGTGTTTCTGACACCACCCCCAAAACTGACTCCTGGCCGATTTCCTAAGACTGCAAATGGGACAGAGACTAGTGTGATATACTGGAGAGGAGTCACCTTGGAGCAACCTCCCCACCCACATCTTTCCCCCTCTTCCACAGCATACCCCTCATCCTCATACAATCCCTCCCTCCACGCACACAACTTGTGCGTGAGAGGGGTGACAAATACAAGCTAACACTTGCCCAAGGACAAAAATGTAGTGCTCAGTGGAGTTAATAGCCTGCTCAGTACAAAGAAAATTTAGAGGAAACATTCCATAGTTTCATTTTCTGGAGTAAAATTTAGTTTAATATTCTAAGTAAAAAGTTATGTATCAAGGTTCCTCACAAAGCATTGAGCCAGATAGTAATGTAGTGACTGTGTAGGCTAACGCAATAGCCATATGCTCTTAGACGAGCTCACAGATTTTGAAATATAAGCCAGTTTTCAATTCAGCAAAGGTATGCTGGCTGAGACACTAGGTTATCTATTTCAACTGAGAAAATGCCACATAAGAACTTTTAGTTTCTAATCGCAGAGCAACCCAAAATAAGCAAATGAGACCATAACATGTTATCTAAATAAAAGGACATAACCATTCAGAATGCAAGCTTTCTTCCCTCAATCCCAACCTTCAAAAGAGTTCTGCACTGCAGTAATTTACCCAGTGTTAATCTCAAGTTCTGATATGACACCAGGACTTTCTGATCATGAAGGACCCAAAGTTCAAATCTTAAATTAGCGGACTTGCAGCTGCTAAGTGGAAGCCTAAGTAGGGTTCAGGCTTTACTGCTTTGCAGCACCCTTGCCAAGTAAAATGATCCAGTAGTTTGTGTGGTCAAACAAAGAAGCAATACATTCTATGCACTAAACGTAAGTGACCAATAGCAACAAGACAGACAGAAAGATCACTAATAAAATACTGAGGTATTAAGTGCAGTCTGAGTGTAACTCAGACCTGCTTGTGACCACAGGGAGAACCCCTCTGGCAGGACTGTTCATGCCCATACTTCTATGAGGGGCTTTATTCAGAGCATCACCACCTTAATGTAAAAGTTAAATCAAATAGCAATACAATGCAGCTTTTGTCTTTCAAACATTGCTGCAGTCACATTTTACCCTGGAGGGAAAAAAAGTAGTTTCCAGCTAAACATATATTTGAGGTAAAGAATGAATACAAGCCAGTGTAGCAGAATGTCACAAAACAACTGCAGTGGAACTGCTCCACTCAATTAGCCAAGGTCTAGTTTTGGGAGAAAAACAAAACCACCAACAAACTTGTCCTCTTCTAGATTTACTGTTTAGTTTATCAAGAGATCCTTTGGGCAGAGATCTTGTCTGCTCACATGTCTCATGCGCAGGTATCTCCCACTCCCTGAATAAGGTTAATTATGTTCCACCAGTTTTCTACCAAGTTGGCTCAACAGATAGAACAAAAGCACAGAGATTTTGATGCATAATGAAACCTTCTGTACTTTGACAGGTCTTTAAAAAGAAAACAGTCAAACTGGAGACTAAAGAGCAGAAAGCCAGATGAAGGTGGTTGAGGAAGCATGGACCACATCAATCAAACCAATCTATTAGGTATTTTGGTCCATGGTGGCAATTGCTACTAGTCTATTTTTGGAATCCATGTTCTCTATTCTCTCATTGGTCATGAATGGAATACTAGTGTGAACAGGGCTCAGCCATTTTCACTATCACGTTGCAGGATTACCTAACACAGCAATAAGAATGCCAGCAGTCACCTAAGCCTGCGTACACTAGTGCTCCCACCATTGCTACCAAACGTGGTAGTACAACAGTGCAAGATTTTATCCAGAAAGCGTGTATATACTTGGCCTTATAAAAATGCTAAAAAGGGCACTTCATATGCTCTAGGACAGGGTTTCCTAAACTTGGGACGCCGCTTGTTTAGGGAAAGCCCCTGGCAGGCCGGGCCAGTTTGTTTACCTGCCGCGTCCGCAGCTGATCGCGGCTCCCACTGGCCGCGGTTCGCTGCTCCAGGCCAATGGGAGCTCCAGGAAGCAGCGGCCAGTACATCCCTCGGCCCACGCCGAGTGGGAGCCGCGATCGGCCAGACCTGCGGACGCGGCAGGTAAACAAACTGGCCCAGCCCGCCAGGGGCTTTCCCTACAGAAGATGTGTCCCAAGTATGGGAAACACTGCTCTAGGACCTTTCCAGCATAGATTACTGCTAGCCCCATCTCCTACATTTTCATCCCAAGTAAAGAATCAGGATTTCCTGCAACATGAACCATGCTGAAGAGATTCAGTTAACAGTTTTGTTGCAGATATGACCGTTTGTTTTTTTAAAACCAAAACACAAAGAATCCTTGCATTAAGAATTCAGTTTATGTGCAAGGAGGCAAACTTTTAGTTTAATAGCTATGACAAGGTAGGGTGCTTTTCAGTCACTTTTTTATGTAAACTATTTGAGTATTAAACACAAGCGCAATACAGCTTTGCAGCATACTATCATGGTATCTAGACACTACAGTGACAGGTTCACTGGGACTTGACCCTGACCTCTCCTCATACTTCTGTAAGTTTGGCTACTGCCTCCTCTGAAATGTTGCTCGTGTATTACACAGAAACCTTCAAAACAAGAATTGGTAATATTAGGGAGAGCAGAGAAATTACAGGTGAATAGAATTTTACAGTATTCCTCAATTCTATGCAATACAAATTCTAAATTTTCAATAAAAAAGTTTCCTATTGCAAAAAATGCATTCCTAAACTAAGCTAGTGTTTTGGATAACGGACAGGTATTACCAGCTTAAAAAAACAGCAGCTGCAGGAGTGAGAACTCTTCATTCCCCAGCCATCTCAATAACGTGTGAATTGCAAGACATAATTGGGACCATTTAGATGTTGATTATGAAAAGTGGCTCCTTTTTTCTCCACCCAGAAAATGTAGTGATATAAAAAGATATTCTAATCAATTGCTAAAATACTGAAAGGCATGTCAAATATAATTCAATGATCAGGAAGCAGTCACTGACAGTCTGATGTAGAAGATTGCTTGGGTAGAAAAATGTCAGAGTTGTTATAAAATTATTTAAATTGATGTAATCATTTAAACTGGTCAGTTTTTTTAAACTTTAAACTACAAATTTCATTGACTAAACCAACTTGAAATTTGTTTATTCAAACAAAATTAGTATTATGTAACAGCTTTGTAGTTCTTTAACTTGCCATCTGTTCAAATGGTGACAGATCCCACCCTCATTTTCAATTCCTGCTGTATTAAACTGTAGCTAGAGAGTCAGTTTCCATAGCGAGAATCCCACTCACAGTTACAAAGATAATAAAAGAGCAACATGTACTTATGAAGACATTTAATTTTTCTTCAGATTTTTCATTGTTTTGTTAATACTTCAATTTTCCTTTAAACTGCAGAATAATGAAGAATGATAAAAATATTTTTCTAGGTATATTTCTTGAGAGACCACAAGAATTGAGAAACTGATTATCACTTATAAAACAATTAAGGTAAATTATAACCTTATTTTTAAGTCCCAGACAATTAAACCTCATTCAAGAAGCATTTACTTGCAGTGAGGAAAGCAGTTTTACTGCCACCAGCAGAGTGTCCAAAATGTCATCTGTTCTAACATGCAAGTGTCAATTTCAGATTACAACATTATACAACATATCTAGTTTACACACATGAAAATTACTTTTCAGAATTAAATTGGAATATAATATATTAACTTATTTAAAAGTTATAGAACTATCTTAAAAACCACATTTGAAATATTTTCCTTGTAGTCAAACTTGATCTGAGAAGTACACATTTCACCTGATATATTTCCTTCTTTCACTACCACAAGCAAGACACCTTGAATAATTACTTTAATTGTCTTTATGATTTTAACAACTTGGAATATGGTTGCAACTTCAAATATCAACAAAAACTTTAGTCATTTAAGTACACATGTGCATTGTGCAAGTTTGCTTTAAACCCTTTAATAACATTGCCAATAGATTTTACAGTCCTCCCACATACTTATTTAACTTGCTATGACTTTCCAAGCTCAGAAACAGTTTATGTAGGTAACAAACAATTTAGTCAGCAGTTATAAGGAAGAATGCTGTAACTTACTTAACCAAGTGGCACTAGATGGAACATTATAAGTATTTCTAAAGTTTTTCATTTAACATCTGGAAGTGTCCTTAAGCCACTGGTTCGCAAGGATAGCCATCCCTTTAAAAGTTTACAGAGTATGAGTGACCATTTTAACCCTGCCCAGACAGAACTCATTCTGGGGCTGTGAATAATGCATAAAACCCAAGGAAGCAAGGTTTACACATAGAGCTGCAGGAATTAAGTCCCCCACCAGACGAAAAGAAACCCCAACTATTCATGCCATAGTAATAACTGCAATTCCCCAATCATATATAGGACAAGTGGCAATTCAGAGTTTGATTCTTGCTCTGGATTTGGCAACAGTAAGCCAGTTTTACAGGCAAAAAAGACAAGCTGTGGTATAATTAGGTAGCACTGGAACCTAAACTGGCTAGACATTGCTAAATGGTAAGAGCGCAACATGAAAGCAAGCTGCCAAACATGTTAAAACAAACATAAGATGCCAGCACATCAGAGGAGACAGAGCACAGCACAGCACACTTGAACACCCTTTTAGAGTAAGCTGTTTATTATGGAGGAAGGAGAAGCAGCTATTAGTCATAGGGAAAGGCTCAATTTGGGGGTCAGTTCTGGGAAATCCAGGTCTGAGTCAGCCTTTACTGTGAAGGAGGCTGTAAAGGAAAAGAGTAGCCCAGGTTGGGAGAGCATCTGGTGTCAATCAAGAACCTGTTACTGACAGCCAAGTCATCACCCAACTTCATCTTTCCTTTTAGTGTTACCACTTAACTCTTTATATATATATTTTAAGAAGAGTTTCTAGAAGCTGATTCAATGAGTGAAAGAGGTCTTTTGGATGAAGGCCTGCTGGCACTTAAGAAAGCATATTCAGAAAAGAAAGGTTCAATCAGCACCTTCTCCTCCCGAAGTCCTGCATTACACACTACAAAATAAACTACACAGAAGCCCCACCAATTCTCTTTTAAACATAACAAAGTGAAGGGATAGGGGAAAAGACAGATATTTAGCTTGAAATCCAATGAAAGGACAGTCTAATTAGAGCTTAATCCTCCTCCTCCTCCTCCCGGGGACATACTGTAGCACGTAGCCACTTTTAACTTCCATTAAATGCAACTTGAGGTCTCAAGTTTCAACTGGAAAACTACAGTCAGGAAAAAAGATTATGGGCACCATTGCCCTGCTGCACAAGTCTCTAAAGAAGGGTTTTTTTTTGTTTGTTTGTTTATTTTTGGGTGTTTAAAAAAAAAAAAAAAAACAAGATGTAAAATGCTGTCTGAAACTTTACAAAACTTCCCATCCAGAATTTTTAATGTTTAACTATACCAAGACACACCTAAGATCAATTTCCTCCTCTAGAAAGAGATTTAAGGACAAAGAGACAAAAACAACAAGCCCCTCTCCCCCCCCCAAAAAGACAGGTCACCCCAACTAGCAGCAGATCTATTGCAACTTTAACTCTCTTGTGTTGAACAATAGCCCCTGGAGGCAGCAGCAGCCATTGCCACTGGAGACATGGGGCATATCAATCTCTCAGGGCCGCCTGGCTGCAGGGAGGCCCAGGGAAGGAGGGTGGAGGAGAGCTGCCATAAAAGAAAGTTTTCTTAGCAGCATTATAAAGATGTGTAATAAAACTGTCATGGAGGGCATTGTCACTTCAGACCCACAGTCAGCCACCCCCCGCTTTCCCTAGGAGTCAGGTCTGAAGGGGGGAGGAGGAGACTGGCAGAGCCAAACACAGACATGACAGCTCAGCGAAATCTGCCCCATCTGGGAGCCGCTGGCTCCGGTCACCGCTGACTCCAGGGACACCAGCTGGCACCAACAGGGGGGAAAGGGCTGTGTTGTTCCCGTGCCACGGGCACTGGCTCAGCAGCAGGCGACTTGGGAAGAGGGGCCGGTCTCACCGGGGCAAGACCCCACCGGTGGGGGCTTCAGGGACCGGAACCCCTGGGGGGGGGGAAAGGGGAGCCCAGCCGGACCCCTTCGCTGCCTGTCAGCCCCGCAGAGAGACGTTTACTCCTCACCAGGTGCCACCTCTCGCAGCGCCTCCCGGGGGAGCGGACAGGGCGAGCCCTCGCCGCCTCCCTCCCCCGGTTCATCCCCGCCAGGGATGGGAGCCAGCCCCAGGAGCGCCCCTCACCTTGTTGCCCTGGTAGCTCTCCAGAGCCCGGAAGGCGGTCTCGGTCAGCTTGACGTGCAGCACCGTGATGTTGTCCTGGGTGACCCTGCCGCAGGATACGCCGTACCTGCCCCCCTCCCGCAGAGTCGCCATCTTACACTGCCCCCCGCCCCGCTGCTACCACCGCCGGGGCTGCGCTGCCTGCCGCCGCTGCCACCGCCGCCGCAGCTACAGCCATCCTGCTGCTGACGTACCAGCCATCCCCGCCAGCGCGCAGCCGCCGCCACGCCCCGCCCACTCAGCACAATGCCCCGCCCTCTCCGGCGGGGACACGCCTAACGGCCCCGCCCACTCCGCCTATCGCGCCTCACGGAGCCGCAGCGGGACACGCCCACTGCACGAGCGGAGCCGCCCCGGCCGGCCAAGCCAGCGGCCCGGGGGGCCAGCACGAGCCAAGCTCCGCGCGGGGGGAGGTGCGAGGTGCTGACGTCAGCGGAGACTTATTTAGTCATGTTTGATGTCATTATTGACGTTCCCAGCCACTGGGATTGAGCCTCTCACGTGACCCGTTACTGTTCACACCCCCCCCCAGCAGGCGCTCTGCACCCCTTCCCTGAGCCCCAGGGTGAGGCACGGACATGGGAGGACGGGGGACAGAGGAGCACAACTGGGCCTCCCCCGCTGTCCCCGGGGCTGTGTCCGTGCGGGGTGTTAGTCACAGACCCGGTCGCACGTTTCGCACGCACCCCACAGCAGCCCTTCCCCATCAGTGAGCTCCTGTGAATCACCTTCCCCGCGCCTGCCCTGGCTGCGTGGACAAGCGGGAATCTCCCAGCGCTCAGGCCGGGGGGGGGGAGGGCTCCAGCCGCCACTGCTGACTGATCAAACAAACCCCTTGTTCCTCCAGCGTTTGCAAAGCTGCCTGGGAGCTGCAGCAACAGGAGGCAGACAGGGGAGCAGCGCCGTTCTTCGCTGCTCAAACTGTCGGTGTATGTTGTGACTCCCCATCAAAACTCATGCACACCCCCGGCTCCCTGTGACATGAGATCTGATTATCTGGCCCCTCTCTCTTTTCATGCTCCTTCCCCTCTCCTGTACTGTCTGCTGCGGTGTTGAATCATATTTGTGAATACAGTTGGCCCACCACCTTCTCCCACCCAACCAAGGTGGTGTAGTTTGTTCATGTGTGGCTGAAATGGAGATAGAGGACTGTAAACCTCCTTGGCCTCACACATCCATGCTGCTGCAACTCTTTGCTGCTTCTTCCTCTACATCTACAACATCACAAAATCCATGTCTTCCTCCCGAGACCCCAACCCAAGTGCCCAACCCACATCAGTAGTTTTGTAGTCTTCACCACCTAATTTGTCTTCTCCTGCAGCCATCTCTTTATCATCCTCTTGGGTTTCTCTAGACGTGTAATTTAACTTGGGTTAATTGAATAGTCTGCATCTACACTAGGGCTTAGGTTGATGTAGCTATCTCATTCAGAGGTGTGGATTTTTCACACCCCTGACTAATGTAGTTACGTTGACCTAAATATTGAGGCCTGGTCTACATTAAGAAATTAGGTTGGTACAACTATGTACACAGTTAAACCGTATCAACCCCCAGTGTAGACAGCACTAGGTTGATGGGAGAATTCTTCCATCAGCCTAGCTACTGCCTCTCGGGGAGGTGGATTTATTATAGCAATGGGAGTCTATGTGTCTATGCTGAAGTGCTACAGTGGCACAGACGTGCAGCTGTGCTGCTGTTGTGTTTTAAGTGTAGACATAACCCTAGATTGTGAGTTCTTTGAGGCAGGTGCTGTCTTTCTTTACATGAAAAAACAAGGAGGAGTCCTTGTGGCACTTTAGAGACTAACAAATTTATTTGGGCATAAGCTTTCGTGGGCTAAAACTCACTTCATCAGATGCATGGAGTGGAACATACAGTAGGGAGGTATAAATACACAGCATATGAAAAGATGGATGTTGCCTTGCCAAGTGGGGGGGTCAGTGCTAAGGAGCCAATTCAATTTAAGTTGGAAGTAGGCATTTCTCAACAGTTGACAAAAAGGAGTGGAAATCACTTCTGTAGTGTTAATGAGGCCAATGTAAACAAGGTGGCCCATTTGAAACAGTTGACAAGAAAGTGTGAGTATTTAGCAAGGGGAAATTAGTTTTTGTAAAAACAAGGAGTACTTGTGGCACCTTAGAGACTAACAAACTGATTTAGTTTCTGTAGTGACCCATCCACTCCCAGTCTCTATTCAGGCCTAATTTGATGGTGTACAGTTTACAAATTAATTCCAGTTCTGCAGTTTCTTGTTGGAGTCTGTTTTTGAAGGTTTTTTGTTGAAGAACTGACACTTTTAAGTCTGTTATTGAGTGACCAGGGTGATTGAAGTATTCTCCTACCGGTTTTTGAATGTTATAATTCCTGCTGTCAGATTTGTGTCAATTTATTCTTTGGCATAGAGACTGTCTGGTTTGGCCACTGTACATGGCAGAAGGGCATTGCTGGCACATGATGGCATATATCACATTGGTAGATGTGCAGGTGAACGAGCCCCTGTTGGTGTGGCTGATGGTTAGGTCCTATGAAGGTGTCCGTTGAATAGATATGTGGACAGAGTTGGTATCGGGGTTTGTTGAAAGGTTTGGTTCCTGGGTTAGTGTTTTTGTTGTGTGGTGTGTAGTTGCTGGTGAGTATTTGCTTCAGATTGGGGGGGCTGTCTGTAAGCGAGGACTGGCCTGTCTCCCAAGGTCTGTGAGAGCGAGGGATCGTCCTTCAGGATAGGTTGTAGATCCTTGATGATGCGCTGGAGAGGTTTTAGTTGGGGGCTGTAGGTGACGGCTAGTGGCATTCTGTTACTTTCTTTGCTGGGCTTGTAGTAGGTGACTTCTGGGTACCCTTCTGGCTTTATCTATCTGTTTCTTTACTTCACCAGGTGGTAGCATGGGTAGCATCTAGCGGATTGTGGCATTACTGAACAGGTGTCAATTTTCGTATTTTTAAAGAGGTCAGTCTCTAGGGTTTTGGAGAAACGCTCGGTTCACATTTTTGAGGCTAACTGAGGCTTGTCTATGCTATGGGTATGTTTGCACAGCAGCTGGCAGGGTGCTTACCAGCCCAGGTAGACAGATAAGTGCTATCTCTGCTAACTATGCTAGCCACCAGGGCACAAACCCACCTGACCCCCTGGGTAAGTACTCAGGCTGCTTTACAGTGTTTTAATTGAAATGGCATCCTCCCCCCAGTGAAAGCAAAATAAACTATTTCCATAGAAGGCAACTGATAACTATGTCTACACTAGGGTTTACGCTGGTATAACTTTTTTGTAAGAAAATCACACCTCTAACTGAAATAGTTATGCCAATATAACTTTTCTAATGTAGACTCGGCCTGACGCACAGATGTCTGTATAAGTCTGCAGTGAGCCTGGAAACCATTAACACAGCTGCCCAGAGTTGATCATTTAAATGTCATCTATTTAATTCCTCCTGTAAAAAAGGAGACAGAGAGTTACAGATCTGTTCTTCTTGTTTAGGTGACCCAAGTCACCCAAATCAAGAAAGAGCCAAGCACAAGGAACCTAGGCATATTTAAGCCCCATGGAGAACGAGCCTAGTTTAATGAGCCCACAAAAGGCAACACAAATCGTATTTAGAATATATGCACAGGCTACTAAGCAGCATATGATTTTGGTGGCTTATATTGGTGAAGCATATTTTGTGGGCAGGACTTGGAGGAGTACCACTACCTTATTTTTTTCTCCACTCTGACCCCAGTCCTAAGGTTCAACCCCTCCCCCCCGCCCCCAACTAATGTGATAAAATACAACTTACCCTGTCTGCACTAGGGTTTTAAAACGTGTTAGTTAAAATGTGTTAGCTAACATGTTTTTAAAATATGTCTTTTGTCCTAGAGTAGATGGCCCTTAGTGTCCTTTTGTTAGCTCTGAATCTCCTTCCACGTCAAATTCAACTCTTTGTCCTCTTCATCAAGGTCCTGCATAACTTGACTTTTACCACTGTCATGATCAGACACTGCACACTACTAATTCTGCTTTCTTCTGCATCCCCTTTGTTCACTTCTTCCAGAAGAGGCTGCACTTTCGTCTAAGCTGCTCCCTATCTCTGGACCGTCCTTTCTGATCCTCCATGTCATACAATCTCCCTACTCAAAATTCTTCCTCAATACACAGTTCTTTTGGCTTCTCTTGCCAATGACAGACCCCACTCCTGGGTCAAATTAGTAAAAATAAACTTTAGAATAACACAAACACACATACACACAAATAGAACTAACACAATACATATGTGAAAAGAAATAAAAGAAATAACCTCTTGAATGTATAATGTGTAATTCTCTGCGTGTAAGTGTTTATCTCATTAAGGCTCCCTCTCAATCCTCCAAAGACCTTTTTGTTGGTATGCCTCCATGCAATGCCCCATTGAAATCAAGTCTGTCAATACACATCTCTTTGCAGGACTGATTCCCTAGAAAGAATGTAAATCTTAGCAGGACTGTGTCACTTAGTAAAAATACAGGGACAAATAGGATATAGGTAGTAGACAGCCAGTGGTGTCTTATAAACCAGGGGTTCTCAACCTTTTTCTTTCTGAGCCCCTCCTCCCCAACATGCTATAAAAACTCCACGACTACCTGTGCCACAACCACTGTTTTTCTGCATATAAAAGCCAGGGCCAGCGTTAAGGGGTAGAAGCAGGTCAATTGTCCGGGGCCCCACACCACAGGGGGCACCACAAAACTAAGTTGCTGAGGCTTCAACATCAGCCCCGGGTGGTAGGGCTCAAGGCCCTGCAATATTCCTTGCAGTCCTGCATGGTGGGACTTTGGCTTTCTGCCCAGGGCCCTAATGAGTCTAATGCCGACCATGCTTAGTAGACCCACTGAAACATACCTGTGGCCCCCCAGGGGGCCCTGGACCCCTGGTTGAGGACCACTGCTATAAACAACTCCATATATAGGTCTTGAAGTCATGGACTGTGTCATAATATATTTATGTAATGATAATACAGACCACAGATAGAGGAAGAGATAGAGGGAAAAAACACATTGCCAATGGGGCTTTTCCTACCTGGGAGAAGCCAGGGAATTCCCCCCTCTAAATCATCTGTTCCCTTACTCTAAACATTACTTAGCCTTGCACTGAGTGTATTTTCCCCCTCCTCCTCTTTCCATTTTTCTGTGGCTTGCATAATCATTTTCTCAACATTTTGGAACTATTTACCTCAGTTAATGACTTCGAGACTTTTCTGCTGCTTTTCCCTTTAGGACTCTCTCAAACAACTCACTGCAGGAGCCCTGGCAATAAGACAGACACGTTCTGTCCAACCCCCTCCTCTAAGGAAAGCAAAAAAAAAAAAAAAAAGCCTTGTGTGTGTGCTATAGAGCAGAAAATGAGATTTGATTAGATAGTCAGTGATCTTTGTTCTGATGAAAACAAACATTCTTAGCAATTGCAAAAGGAAAGCATGTTCCATATATAATCTGTTTTTGGTTTGTTTGTTAATTTCCCCATCTGAGGAGATGCAGTGATGTAAATAATCCTAAGCAGAAATGTGAAGTTTCAGGTCATTCATTCATTCACTTAGGGCCTGATCCAAACCCATTTAAAGTCAATGAGCTCTCATTGATTTCAGTGGACTTTGGATCAGGTCCCGAAAGCTCACAAACAAAGTGTGTCTCATGAATGGTGATGGGGACAGCTGGGAAAGCTGATGATTATATGATTGTATCAAAGCTTTTTGTTTTGTTTTGTAAAGTGAGACCTAAGGGCCTGGTCCTGTAAATGGATCCACATACGAGGATCCTGCACAGCGTTCCACTGAAGTAAATGGTCTTGTCTACTTTCTACCACAGATCCAGGTCTTCTTAGAGCTTCTTTGCACAAGGAAATAGACCAGAATAGCTATTGGAGAATAGGTTTCAGAGTGGTAGCCATGTTAGTCTGTATCAGCTAAAACGAGGAGTACTTGTGGCGCATTATAGACTAACACATTTGTTTGGGCATAAGCTTTCGTGGGCTAAAACCCACTTCATCAGCCCACGAAAGTTTATGCCCAAATAAATTTGTTAGTCTATAAAGTACCACAAGTACTCCTCATTGTTTATATTGGAGAATAAGTTTCCACAAGCTATTCTGGTCAATTTCCCCGTGTATCTAAGACTTTCCTAAGTTTGGGAGCCATAATTTTACGGCTATCACTGCTTCTTGATTTTTAATCACCGTCTCATCTAACTCTGCTCAGAGCGATTCATTTCATTAAAACACAGTGCTTAAAATGTCATTGGCAGCCTTTCCCTTTCAGTATAGCTAATGCTCTCACTGTTTTAACTGAATGATGGGGAACTTTTGCAAAAATTCCCTAGTGTGGACAGAGCTAATGGGACACTGCAAGGGAGTCAAGGGTCTTGTTTGTGGATCTGATTGCAGGATGAGCCTATGGTTTATAGGCTGCAAGATTAGTGCCATATGGCCTGGGCTATGTTTTTTATGTGTTTTATTTGATATCTACCCTTCCACTCTCTTTTTTCTTTCTAGGTTGTATTTATTTTAAGTAAGATTTTTTTTTAAGAGAAAGAATCTAAAGGCATAGTCTTCACACAAAGGTTATGTCTGTACAGCCTCTGGGAGGTGTAATTCCCAGCAGGGGAGATGTACACGCACTAACTCTGCTTGAGCTAGTGCCTAAAATAGCAACGTGACTGCGGCAGCACACCTGGCAGTTTGGCCTAGTCACCCATGTACAATCCCACCCAGGCCCCTGGGTACACACTCGGGCAGCTAACTGAATTGCCTCCTGTGCGTACGTCTACCCCAGCTGGGAATTACACCTCTCAGCTGCTTTGTAGATGGATGCAAAGTTGTACCAGTTTAAATAAAGGTGTGATCTTAAACTGATTTAGTTAAATTGGTGCAGCATTGGCATGGACACATAGAAGTTTAAAGTGCAACTTCTATAGGTAGATGAGCCCTAAAATTTGTACAGTCTCTATTCCCTTTCTAGTAACTGGTTATTTTTTTCATGAGATGGTATCATATAGTCACCAGAGTTAAGAAATCCACTTCCAGTTAAAAAAAAAAGAAGCTATATTTAATTGTTTCTTTCTAAAGGCTCTTTTTTATAAGTAGAGGGAAATCTCTTAGGATATTTCAGGCTTTTTTTTGGAGTGGGGTGGGGGAAGTATGGTTGAAGGGAGGGGAAAGAGTTAGGAGACATTCCTATACCTTCTCCCATCTGTTGCCAGTTTTGCCCAGAGAGAGCTACATGTTGTGGGGCAAGGAGCTTTTCAGTAAAAAGGTCAGTAGTTTGGTTACTGAGGCATTCCTCCAGTGCCTTCGTCTGCATGATAGATTAGTGCATATACAGAAGGGACGAGGGAGGGAATGTGGAAAAAACAGATGTGATCAGAGATGCATGATTATACAGATTGCAAATTAAAAAAAAACAAAAGGAAATTTCTCTTGCCAACTTTTTTCTATCTCCTTTTGTATTTTATTCAATACTAAAATAAGCAAAAAGTTTTAAACATTTTAGTTCATTTAAAAAAAAGGTGATGAACATGCAGTAACAACAATCATAAGGCACTTATGTTTTTTTAGTTTTCACTATCCTACAGTATTTGATTTACTTTACTGTCAGTAAGAAATAGGCTATAGTTGCTGCAGTGTCATTGCCACATGGCTACAAATCAGGATTACTTTGTTTATTGTACAGAATGGGACAAAGGAGATAGAATCCTGCTTTGGAAACGCCTTTTGTTTGTGGCAAGTGGTCCCCTAAAGTATTTTAGTTCTGAGAGGGAGAATTCCCGTCAGGAGAACATTGCTAAAGTCCCATTGGTGCAAGAGTGCAACATCAGGGGCTCCCAGGAGATTGATGGGACCATAGGAGACATTAGCCACAAAAGAGCTTTTACAATGAAAAGCCTTTGGTCCAATCCTCCTCCCTTTGAGGTCAATGGCAAAACTCCCACAGACTTTAATTCTAGCAGATCAGCCCCTGGTTAGTTAGCTGGACCTCTGGTCATTTAAAAAAATGTTCTACAGTTTTGTCACTTTAATCAGAAGCGAGGCCCAATCTTGCAAGTACTTGTTATTGTGCATAATCATAGGCCCAGTCACCTGGGATAGGGGGAATAGGGGCACAATCATTTTAAGCACTACCTTTTGTCCCCCGCAAGATTTGCCACAGTCCATTTCTCACATGGGTTTTGTCTACATTCATTTTTTAATTTGAGTTAATTGTCATTCAATCACTTTAAGTTAAAAATCCATAGAATGCCAAATCTCAGATGCACTTGAGTGAACAAAATCCCTGAGGTCCAGATGGCTGTCCCCTAATCTAACCAATAAAGGGTTTGTTTGTTTGTTTGTTTGTTTGTTTTAAATGTAAGGTAGTCTGTGTTGGGAGAAAGCTATGAAATAGTCAGTGTATGGATGGGAGGAACAACTGAGTATTACCAGAAAGCACCCCCTTTTATCATTTGACAGGTTTCAGAGTAGCAGCCGTGTTAGTCTGTATCCGCAAAAAGAACAGGAGTACTTGTGGCACCTTAGAGACTAACAAATTTATTTGAGCATAAGCTTCGTGGGCTACAGCCCACTTCTTCGGATGCATAGAATGGAACATATATATATCTCCTCAATATATGTTCCGTTCTATGCATCCGAAGAAGTGGGCTGTAGCCCACGAAAGGTTATGCTCAGATAAATTTGTTAGTCTCTAAGGTGCCACAAGTACTCCTGTTCTTTTATCATTTGTGCACTGTTTAGTACACTGTGAGAACCTTGTAGATTAGGTGTAAACAGATGCTTCAGGTGTAATTCATGATGCTGGTGGAGTGGTGAATGATGTGGGCACATTTTGTGGTCTGTCAACTAAATTATTCATTTTCTCGTTTGAACATGTTAAAAACATGCCTCCACAGGTACAGGTCTCTGAAATAAGAGCGCCCGAATCACTGACTGTTTTAAATGTACATATGAAAAATGTGATCTTATTGATAATGTTTCAATAGTAAGGTAGTTTGTAAAAAAAGTTATTCAAAGCATCTACTTTTGGAAATGTCTACTTAGAATTTCCGTGGATTACTGTAATAACATTAATTTAACTTTTTGTACACTTTTTGTATTTCATTCATAAGGTATCAATACAATTGTCTAAAATAGGGAAAGAACAAGTTAAAAATTACTTGGACAAATTAGATTTCTTCAAATCACCAGGGCCTGATGAAATTCATCCTAGAATACTCAAGGAGCTGACTGAGGAGGTATCTGAGTCTCTAGCGATTATCTCTGAGAAGTCACGGAAGACAGGAGAGATTCTAGAAGACTGGAAAAGGGCAAATATAGGGCCCATCTATAAAAAGGGAAATAAGGACAACCCAGGGAATTATAGACCAGTCAGCTTAACTTCTGTACCTGGAAAGATAATGGAGCAAATATTTAAGCAATCAATTTGCAAACATCTAGAAGATAATAAGGTGATAAGTAACAGTCAGCACGGATTGGTCAAAAACAAATCATGTCAAACTAACCTGATAGCTTTCTTTGACAGGGTAACAAGCCTTGTGGATGGGGGGAAGCAGTAGACATGGTATATCTTGACTTTAGTAAAGCTTTTGATACTGTCTCGCATGACCTTCTCATAAATAAACTAGGGAAATGCAACCTAGATGGAGCTACTAGAAGGTGGGTGCAAAACTGGTTGGAAAACCATTCCCAGAGAGTAGTTATCAGTGGTTCACAGTTATGCTGGAAGGGCATAACGAGTGGGGTCCCGGTGGGATCAGTTCTGGATCTGGTTCTGTTCAATATCTTCATCAATGATTTAGACAATGGCATGGAGAGTACACTTATAAAGTTTGTGGCCAATACCAAGATGGGCGGGAGGGGGTTTGCAAGTGGTTTGGAGTATAGGATTAAAATTCAAAATGATCTGGACAAATCAGAGAAATGGTCTGAAGTAAATAGGATGAAATTCAACAAGGACAAATGCAAAATACTCCACTTAGGAAGGAACAATCAGTTGCACACATACAAAATGGTAAATGACTGTCTAGGAAGGAGTACTGCGGAAAGGGAAGTGGGGGTCATAGTGGACCGCAAGCTAAATATGAGTCAACAGTGTAACGCTGTTGCAAAAAAAGCAAACATAATTCTGGGATGCATTAGCAGGAATGTTGTAAGCAAGACCTGAGAAGTAATTCTTCCGCTCTACTCCATGCTGATTAGGTCTCAGCTGGAATATTGTGTCCTGTTCTGGGCGCCACATTTCAGGAAAGATGTGGACAAATTGGAGAGAGTCCAGAGAAGAACAACAAAAATGATTAAAGGTCTAGAAAACATGACCTATGAGAGAAGATTGAAAATATTGGGTTTGTTTAGTCTGGAAAAGAGAAGACTGAGAGGGGACATGATAACAGTTTTCAAGTATGTAAAAGGTTGTTACAAGGAGGAGGAAGAAAAATTGTTTTTCTTAACCTCTGAGGATAGGACAAGACGCAATGGGCTTAAATTGCAGCAAGGGAGGTTTAGGTTGGACATTAGGAAACATTTTCTAACTGTCAGGGTGGTTAAGCACTGGAATAAATTGCCTAGGGAGGTTGTGGAATCACCATCACTGGAGATTTTTAAGAGCAGGTTAGACAAACACCTGTCAGGAATGGTCTAGATACTTAGTCCTGCCATGAGTGCTGGGGACTGGACTAGATGACCTCTCAAGATCCCTTCCAGTTCTATGATTCTATGAATTTATTGAAATACCACCTTGAATACTAGCTATGCAGAATTAGATACTGTGTAATTTGTATTTGTTTTACGAGCAATCAGCTCTGCAAACACCATTCATATAGGCCTGTACAGTTGTTCATTTTTGTAGCAAGCAATAGAACCTGCATACAGTTTCCTTGTAGACCTGCATAGTGGTCATCTATCCCTCATGTATCCAACTCAACATACCCTCTAGAGTGCTGGATTTGGGCGTGCATATATTTGGGATTTTGTAATTTAGTGTCTCTACTGGTCATTGACTTTGTGAAATTAGAGGTAATATCATTGTTAAATTCCAAGAACTCCAAGAGAGAGATGGTGGGTGTGCTAATATCTTTTATTGGACCAACTTCTGTTAGTGAAAGAGACAAGCTTTTGAGCTCCACAAAGCTCTCCTTCACTTGTCTCTTTCACCAACAGCAGTTGGTCCAATAAAATATATCACTAGCCCATCTTGTCACTCTCATATCCTGGGACCAACAGCCTCAGATGGGTAGAACAATAGTGCAAAGAACTCCAAGAACATGTAGTCTAGTGGGAGGCATATTAAAAGAACAGTGCACTATTTAGAATGTAGAATTGTTTTATTTAATCTTATGCAGTGTTAGGCTGTTCCCCTAAAATTTAATTTGTAGTTTAGCCCATGAGTATAGTGCTTATTCCCAGAAGGTATATATCAAAACAGATAGGGATACTATTTTTAAAAAGGTTGATGAAAAGAACAATAGCTGGAAATTATTTTGTGATTATGTAAATATAATAGCCATCACTTGGGTGGGTTTTTTTTTTCAAGAGATTCAACAAAATTGTAGAATAAAGGTAAATGGCACATGAAATGAAATGAAACTGTTCTTTATTCATACAATTTGCTCTACCATTAAATTCAATCCTTTGCTTTATGTTGCTTAAAAACAGTAGTCATTGAAATTAGACCTTTGTAGATAACAATCAATTTATTAAATGCTGTGTCTTAAAATAGCAACATTACCTATGGACACGATATATGTGAAAAGTCCGACCTTGCACAGCATGATGTGTCTTCTTTTTTTCAGCAGAACTCCTATTGCTCAGAAACATTTTAAATCCCAGTGGATATGGGAAAGTTGCTAAGGTAACCAAGGTTTGGATTTAAGAAGTAGGAAAAACCAATCAATAATTTATCTGGAAAATAACCATTACAACTTTTGGAGTCAAGTACATACAATGTAATCATGTCATGATAATTTGACTTCTAGGAATCAAGACATCTAATCACAATTAACAATAATTTTTTGTCAATAGGAATAAATTCTTGTAGCTCATGGATTAAATTAGCTAGGAAACTGTGACTAAAGTATTGCTTAAAAGATTTAAACTAGGGAGAATTGATTAAAAGAGAGGGTAATTTATTTAACAGGGTGGAATGAAAATATAATCAAGTCAATGATAAACTGAAATAACTATACTTAAAGCTTCAGTTGGAAGTGCTGAACACAATAGAAGGCTAGTTCAAAGAAAGATTTTTTTTATAGTGTTTTTGTATTTAGCTTTTTGTTTTTGCCTATTAACATTTTAGGCCATGATTCTATAAACACTAGAACTACTTATGTGCTAAAAGTTAAGTACATGCATAAGTGCCTGCAGTATTGGGGGCCCTATTTTAACAAAAGCAAACTTAAGGCATATATTTCTAAAACATAAACATTAATAAATATTTGTTTCTTGTCCTCAGAGTTAGATTTAATTAATCTAGTCATAAAGATGAGCAGGCAAACCATTAACATTTCTCCCTATATATCAAAATGTGTCTTTCATGTACCTTGGCAGTGATGGTGAAATGATTTTTTTCACTTGTTAAAACAGTCTTCAATGCAGATGAATGAAAAGGAGATGAAATGTTTAAAAATAAGTCTGTTATATACCTTGGTCAGGTATATTTTCCTCATGGTTGAAGATTATGGCCAGGGTCATCACACGCCAAATGCAAAGTGACCTTAAAGCTGGTACAGTTGTTCATGGGAATATAACCCGCGTGTGGGATATACACTAATAATATAGAGATGGTGTGAGAGTGCCTGCATCACACTTATGGCTGATACAGAGGTTGTGGTTGGGAAATAGAGATACGGCCAAGATTTCCCTACATCTTGCTGATCCCCAGTTGCTATATTGGCCCATTGGGGGGATTTACAGTCAGCATAAATTACATTGGCCTTCACACTACTTTTAATTTACATTGAAGGAGTTGTCTGGCACACAGCTGGCCCAGCACTGGGAATTGCAGAAGTGGTTTAAAGGTGAGGCTCTGAATTTATATGTTATTTTAGCTTTTAACTAGGGGATTTCTGGTGTATGAGTCTGTGTTGTTATTAAAAGTGAACTGCAAAGCAAAATGTTTTTGTCCTTTCATACTTCTGTATGATGTATAAAGACTGGTCAAACTTTATTTCTGCTTTTCCTTTTTAAATAGTAGAAATGTTAGTTTCTCACTTCCTACTTTCTGCTGGAGGATCTCAGGAAGATTTTTGGAGGCAGTGATGCACAGTGATGTCTCAAGAAGCTGCAATCTGAGTTGTAGTCGTCCCTCTCCAACCTATATGAAAGTGTAGAGGTGCTAATTCATAGATAGTATAAGACTCGGCGTCTCCTATCCTCTCAGGCTTTTTCTATGTTGGAAAACTCTCACTGGTATGATTAAGATCAATTGAAGAAATTGAGCATTTTCTTTTTTAGTTGTCTTTGGATCTGGCATATGAGGACCCAATATTTCCAATATTAAAAACTAGTAGAGAAATTTAAAATAAATAAATACAAATAAAAAGAAATACAAAAATTGGACGCAATCATTCTACATCAAAAAGAAGCAGTCAAGAGCACAGAGCCAAACTTTTACTTTTTAGTTCATCTTTAAAATAAGAATATGCATTCTTAATTATTCTCAGTATCCTATATATGATTGAAATATATATAATTAAACTTGTTGACTTTACATGAAGAGTACTATACAAGTCAGAATCATATTAGAAGACAATAGTGATAATTATTGCTTAACTTTCAACATGGTGTTCTGAATGAGGAGGAAGGAAGTGGTTATATTTTTTGTGTTTCCCAGTTCTAGGAAAACATGACAGTGAGGATGTAGTATAAGACGTTAACTAAAAATAGAAGGACTTTTTTTTTTTAACTGTGAGAGTAGGAGAAGATTATCTGCAATTTTGTGTATTTTATGTATTTAGGGCATCTTTGCTGTGTTACATGTTTTTCTTGACCTTGGCCTTGTTTCATATTATTTGGTATATAATTTCATTGTTTTAGATTTGTTATTTGCACATATATTTAAAAATTATGACTATATAGGTTATTTAAAAAAATAATGTATTCCACTTCACTTTTGCATGATTACTAGCATGTCAACCTTGATATACTTTCCCAGTAATAGAGTTTATTTGTTAAACCGATTCCTTGTTAAAATACAATCAGATTTTTTGCATTCGCATTATAATTTCCCCATAAATAGAATTTCAGTCTTTTTGCAGTACATGTTTTATAAACCTATGTTATACTGGAGAATCATTTAACCAATTAGAAGAATATATTGTTCCTCACTATAATTTCTTTGAGTCTCCAGCCTATAATTTATATGTAATTTAACATGTAGCAGACATTTGGGTTTCTTCTCTTTTCCTGCACCATTCTTATTGTCCCACAGGTTTAGATACCGTTCCTTAAATAGGAACATGCCTCAGTGTGTTTTCTTTACAAAATAGCCCTGTTTGCTGTTATAGTAAAAGTGTTTGTTTATCCCATTTGCTATAAATAGTTGTAGTCACCATTCACTCCTATGGCTCTGTCAGAATACCACCTCTGTTGTTATAACTTCTGACTACTAAAACTGTGCATCCCACCCTGTGATAAAGTAATTGCCAGCTTGTTTCCCACGTGCATTTTTAAAGATATCTGATTTTGCTGACCCATATTATACAATAAAATGTCTCTTTTCTTCAGTTGTAAGCTTTTTATTTTGTTGAAGGGACGTTTAAATTTAGATTTAGGCTGGAACTGGTGAAAACAGCTTATTTATGTTCATTTGGTTTTGGTTTACGTTTGCTCTATGAAGCTCATTCATTCATCCACAACAGTCAAGTATGACTAGGAATGATTGCCTGCCACATTAGTTTCCAGGCTTTAGATTTGTGCTATACATTTGAAATGAAGACTTGTGAGTTTTGGTGGAAAAATCAGGTACCTAATGAGAGCCATTGTGTTAGACAGATAAATATATTTTACTGTGTAATTAAAAAATAACCCAACAACTATCAACCAGGGAAAAAGAAAAGAAAACAAATAAAAAACCACCCATTCCTTTATAAAGAAAATTATGTCTTATGAGGAATAGTAATATCATAATGTACTAAGGGTGAAATTCTGACTCCATTGAAATCAATGGGATTTTGCCATTGACTTTAACGGGGCCAGGATTTTACCCTAGGACAATGCAGAAAAACATTGGGATCAGGAATGAGGTTATTGTACGGTGGTGAATGAGGGAGGGGTTATAGAAATGTAAAATATGGAATCAGAGTTTGCACAGTGCCTAGCACAATGGATTCCTGGCCCATGACTAGGGCTCCTAGTCTCTACAGAAATAATAAATAAATTAATAATGTGATTGAGTAGAGAGACCTGTATCTTATTTATGCTTCTGCCAGTGACCATGGGCAAGAGACATAACTTCTTTGCACTTCATTTTTGCATCTACAAATGGAGATGAGACTTACTTACCCATCTTTGTAAGGTGCTTTGAGATCCTGTAATGAAAGGAGCTGTATAAGTACAAACATATTATTTATTATGGAATTCACTTATCTGTGAAAAATGTCCATGCAAAGAGCTATAGTACTGAGACAAACTTGAAGAGAACAACAGTCTGGAACTTATGTTATACTATATTACATTAGTAAATTTTGAACTGATCCTGCATGAGTAATACTTATTTATGGGAGTAGTCTCATTGCTAGAAATCCAGTGAATTTAGAAATCTACTCTGGGGTTTATTAGATATAAAAACTCCTCTCCTTTAACTTTTCCCACCTGGGAGGGTGAGCATGAGGGACTATGCCGCCTTTGGAGAGGGAGCTTATGGCAACATGGCTCATGAGTGAGCTTTACTACACAGGGAGAGGCTGGATCTTCAGGAGTGGACCTAGATTTTCATGTGACACTTTAGGTTTCACACAGCTTAAAGTGGTTATTGCCTTGTTATGGTTGAAATTAGGGTATGGAGAAGTGGTTCTGAGCCTTAGAGGCACAGCCCTCTAGAGTCTCTCAGCAAGAGCTGATCTACTTAATTATATCACTAGATCTTTGTAAATTTAGCCAAATTTAAGAAATTATGATAAATGTTTCCTTTATTCCCAAAAAATTCCAAGAAAGAAAAGTGTATGTTGGTTTTCATTAAGAAAAAGTAGCTAATTGGTGGACAGTTTCTTTATATAACTCTAGGCCTTATAGTACTGGTCATGGTCACTGCAACAATCAAACGAGAGAGCATCAAAAGTAGCTAGTTGGTGGGCAGCCCAAGTGACTAGCTAAGAATGTTAATACAATCAAACAAGCGGTTCTGTTAGCTCCCCCTTCTTCAGCACCCTGCAACAAATCCTCTGTGGGCCCATTAGACTCCAATGTATCCCTTAGGGATGTGCGGGACCATAATACAGAAAAGGTCTTGTACAGAAATGTCAAGATTGCAGATTCTCAGTTGGGAGCCACCATTTATGAATTTTACATTTCCAGAGCATCCATAGAATGAATCTCACCTCTATAGTCAGATAAAGTAGTTCCCTATGGAATCTCACTAGCTTCTTTCTAAGTCAATTATTGCCATCTAAACTCTTAATGACTTTACTCAGGATTTCATTAAGTTGGAAGCAAATCTAATTAGCTCCTTGGTGTTACCAGGAGAGCCCCGTAGCTCTGCCTGGTCCAAAGATTTCAGTGACAAGATAAAATTGATGTCTCCACCTTTCAAGGACACCTGACATTTAGGGGACATAAATGCTGTTAGACTCTGTTCTAAAGGAATCCTTGCAAACAAAGCCATACTCTTAGCGGATTCCCCCTCTAGCTTGCTGTAGCTCCTTTGGGCACTTGTGGCCTAATTTGTCAATGTAAAGTGCCCTGTGAGGGACAGACCATCAAAACTCAGGTTCCCCCCCGCTCTCATTCTTTTAATAAATTAGGACAAGCTGCTCAACCATCCAGTCAGTTCAAGCAGACAGGTAACACATCCCGCTTCTTCCTCCAGCTCATTCTTAAGAGGAGGTAGGAAGTTCAGAGTCAATACAGAATGGCTGTTTTTTACATAAGGAAAGGGTTTTCTTTCTGGAAGCATTCCTCTCTCTCCCCTATTGCTCCCAGCCCCAGAATAATCTCCTCAGCAATAAAGGTTTCCTTCCTAGATATCATTCAACATCTCCTAAAAATAGTGCTTTAGAGAGAAACTTGAGAGAGCAAGAATTTAATGGTGTTTATTTCAGTTCTATTAGATCTGAAATGGCTGAATTAGTGAGTATACAATCAGAATGTAAATATGGTAAAGGGACTCAGTTCTGTATGGGTATATATGATGTAGGGTGTGTTCAGGGTGAACGCACTGTAATTTTTCAATGGAGAGGAGGTAGCCTCTCCCTGTGAGAAAGTGACAGGAGGTGGCCCCTCCCCTCAGAGAAGGGAAAGTGACAGAGGAGAAGATGGGGGTGGAGGTTTCTGAAGCTGCGTGAGTGTGAGCCCTGACAAAGGCCCTGCTTATCACACCCCTACTTTTTACCTCCCAGTTTAGGGCAAGCCCTACTTCCAAATGGGCAGAGCAGCAAAGATGACATATAACATAGTTTTATTAGTAACTTTTATAACATGAAAACCTGAAGAAGAGCTCTGAGTAAGCTTGCAAACTTGTCCCTCTTTCACCAACAGAGATTGGTCAATAAAAGCTATTACGTCAAACACCTTGTCTCTCTAGTATTCTGGGACCAGCACAGCTACAACTACACTACAAATCATAGACGTTCTGTGGCGGGAGATGTGGGATAGAGGCAATAATCCACAATAGGTTTGTGACAGGACAGCCATGTGTAAATATCCAATTTATAATTTTGTATTCAACTTTTGAGGCTTTATGTCATTTCTATATGATTATCTTGCACTGGTGTTTTTTGAACAACTCAAAAATTTTTGCTTAGTTCATGCATTCAGATTTGGATTTCCAAATTTTTTTTGAAGTGGCCGAGGAGGACAAGGCCATTTTGAAAATGTCATTATTGGATCATTAGGACTGATGGCGGGACAGGAGTGGGATGGTCAATGAGGATGTTGTTTACAGTCCATACTTGTCTGGAGGTGAGATGAAGGATGAGGCAGACCCAAACTGGTTTTGAGGAAGGAGATAGCAGATGGACTTGTAGAGTTAGTGCTAGGAGGGCCAAGGGCATTGTCACAGCTGCAACGACAGTGTTTTCAGTCTATAGCAAAGCCGCACTGCAATGGTACAATGACCTAATGCAGCATGCAGCGGTGATGAGAGTAGCTCCAAGCAAGTGCATTTGCTAGACATAGTAAATGTATGAATATATGTTTTGAAATTGCATATGCCGAGACTTTCCCCAACCACTCCTGAGCCAAGTCATTATAGTTGGTTCATTTCTGGTAGACATTGTGGCAGAAGTCAATACTGAAGGAAGAGAAGATAGTCATAGCAGATGGAACACAGGTATGATGTCCCATGCACTGTTGCAGAAACTTTTGCATGTGGACACGAAGGCTCAGATCTAACAGTGTATTAGGGACGGTTAGGGCCAGGACTAAGAAACAACCAGTATGTGCCCATAGGCCATACCAGCATCACTTTGAAGCTATGGTCTTGTTCCCTAGAGTCTCAGATTTCATTTGATAGAAGAAATAAGTGTCTAGTCTTATGGTTGCAAAGAAAACTTCAACAATGTGAATCACGTGTAACTGCAGAGACATCTGTGTGAGGACTGATCTACACTGGGAACTTACACAGGCATAGCTATGTCTCTCAGACCTTGTCTACACTTAGGATATGTCTATACTAGAGAGCTTACAGTGGCACAGCTGTACCAATGCAGCTGCGCCGCTGTAAAATCTCACAGGTAGCCGCTTTATGTTGGTTGGAGAGAACTCTTCCATCAACATAATTAAACCACTCCCAACGAGTGGCCCCAGGCACCCCCAATGTGAAGCTCTCCTGCTGACATAGCATAACTTATGTTGTTTGAGGGGTGTATTTTCACATCGCTGAGTGACATAAGTTTTGCTGACATAAGTGGTAGTGTAGACATGGCTGTAGAATGCTGCAGCAGTGTCACAGTAGCGCTTCAGTGAAGACACTACCAACACTGATGGGAGGGCTTTTCCCGTTGGCATAGGTAATCCACCTCCCGAGAGGTGGTAGCTAGGAATTTTCCCATCGACATAGAGCTGTCTACACTGGGGGTTATGTCAGTTTAATTGCGTAGTGTATTTTTCACACCCCTGAGTGACACAGTTATACTGATCTAATTCCTAGTGTAGACCAGGCCTAAGGGGTATGAAAAATCCAGATCCCTGAGAGACGTACTATGCCATCCTAACCCCCAGTGTAGACAGTGCTAGTTTGATGGAAGAATTCTTCCATTGACTTAGCTACCTTCTTTCGGGGAGATGGATTACGTATACCAGTGGAAGAATGCCTCACATCGGTGTAGGCAGTGTCTACACTGAAGTGCTACAGTGGTGCAGCTGTGGGAAGGCAGCTGTGCCACTGTATCGGTTTAAGTGTAGACATACCCGGAGTCTGCAGTGAGCCTGAAACCATAATCCAGAGAACTGTGCACTTATAGACTTATAGACTTATAGACTTTAAGGTCAGAAGGGACCATTATGATCATCTGGTCTGACCCCCTGCATGCTGCAGGCCACAAAACCGTCCCTACCCTTCCCTTGACTCTGCTGATGAAGTTCCAAATCCTGTGTCTTGGTGACTTCAATTTGCAGAGAACCCTCCTGCTAGCGATCCCTGCCCCATGCTGCAGAGGAAGGCAAAAAACCTCCAGGGCCTCAGCCAATCTACCCTGGAGGAAAATTCCTTCCCGACCCCAAATATGGCGATCAGTAAGACCCCGAGCATGTGGGCAAGAGTCTCCAGCCTGACCCTTGTTAGTCATTATACTATTTACCTGCTATTGCTCGGTATTCCCCACCAATTATGTTTTACCATTAAACCATTCCCTCCATAAACTTATCTAATTTAATCTTAAAATCAGACTGTCCCATTCATCTCAATAAGCTGTTAATGCAGCTGCCAAGTGATGATCATTTTAATGTCAACATTGTTAACTATTTTAGGATAACAGGTCTGCACAATTTAGTGTGGTTTTGTCTTCAATGCAAAAAAGGTTTGTTTTTGCTACAAGAATAGCTAAAGTACATTAGCTAGCCAGCTGTAAAAATCAATTTGTAAGCATCTAAAGGGAAATAAGGTCATAAATAATAGCCAACATGGATTTGTCAAGAACAAATCACGGCAAACAAAACTGATTTCCTTTTTTGATAGCGTTACTGACTTTGTGGAGGTGTGGGGGGAAGCAGTAGACATGATATATTTTGATTTTAGGAAGGCTTTTGACATAGTCCCACATGACTTTCCCATAAGCAAACTAGGAAAATGTGTTCTAGATGAAAGTACTATAGGGTGGGTCCACAACTGGTCAAAAAACATACAGTTGAGTAATTATCTAAGATTCACTGTCAAACTGGCTGGATTTATCTAAAGGGGGTCCCACCAGAGTTTGACCCGGGTTCGGTACTATAATATTTTCATTAGTGACTTAGATGATAGAGAAGAGAATATACTTACAAAATTTGCGGATGACACCAACCTGGGAGGGGTTGCAATCACTTTAGAGGAGAGGATTAGAGTTCAAAATGATCTTGATATACCAGCGAATTGGTCTGAAATGAATAAGATGAAATTCAGTAAAGCAAGTGCTAAGTATCACATTTAGAAAGGAAAAAATCAAATACACTAATATAAAATGGGGAATAACTGGCTAGACAGCAGTACTGCAGAAAAGGATCTGGACGTTATAGTGGATCATAAATTGAATATGAGTCAACAATGTGATGCAGTTGTGAAAAAGGCAAATGGCATTCTGGAGTTTATCAACTGGAGTGTGGTATGTAAGGCACCAGAAGGAATTTTTCCTGCTCTATTCAGCAATGGGGGACCTCAGCTGGAGTACTGTGTCCAGTTTTGGGTGTCATGCTTTAAGAAAGATGTGGACAAATTGGAGAGCATCCAGAGGAGAGCAACAAAAATGTTAAAATTTTAGAAAACCTGACCAATGAGAAAAGGTTACAAAAATTGGGCATGTTTAGTCTTGAGAAAAGAAGATTGGGAGGCAGTGGGGGGAACGGACCTGATAATCACCTTCAAGTATGTTAAGGGCTTTTATAAAAAGGAGGATGATCAATTGTCCTCCATGTTCACTGAAGGTAGGACAAGAAGTATTGAGCTTAATTTGCAAAAAGGGAGAGTTAGGTTGGATATTAGGAAAATCTTTCTAACTATAAGGATAATTAAGTACTGGAATAGGTTACACCAAGGAAGTTACGGAATCCTCATCATTGAAGACTTTTAAGAACAGGTTAGACAAACATCTGTGAGGGATGGTCTAGGTATATTTGATCCTGCCTCAGAGTGGTTGGGGAGTGGGGTTTACTGTGAGGTAAACTAGGCAAGGTCAACCACAGAAAGGAATATAGTGTTGATCTTGCCTAGCCACTTTATGGTAACAACTACAATGTCTTGTCTGCATTAGGATTTTACAGCACGGTAGCTAATGCACATTAGTTATCCCACTTTTTGTTTTTGCAGTAAAGACAAGGTCCATGAGCACTGTCTGTTTGTACCAGCATATTATATACTGGCAAAGTGCTCCTAATGTGGATGCATCTTATACCTGCAAAAGTGTGCTTTTGCCAGTATAGGTTATTCCACCCACTCCAAGCAAAACAACCAATATTGGTAAAAGTCCAGTTTTGCCTGTTTAACTAAGCACATCCCTCGGCCCGCTCCGCTTCCCGCCGCCCCCATTGGCCCGGGACGGCGAACCGCGGCGAGTGGGGGCCACGATCGGCCAAACCTGCCACGTCAGCAGGTAAATAAACTGGCCCGGCCCACTAGGGTGCTTACCCTGGCGAGCCGCGTGCCGAAGATTGCCGACCCCTGGCCTAGAGATTGCAGTGGTCTCTAAGCAATAGGCAATTTTACATACCACATGCTGCAGTAACTATACGCAAGGCTAAAGATGGAATTTCAGATTCAGGTTTGAATTTTCTGACTTCTGGGCTTGTCAGCACTTAATGTAAGACTTTTGTAAATATTTCCATTGTGCTAGTCACTTTGAAGATTTTGATTGATTTATCTCTCATGATAAGTGTGATTTAATTTCCTTAGAAAGGTATATAAAATAGTAATTTGCACAGCTTCCTTGCTATGCCAATGTTTTTATTGGCTTTTTTAAAGGCTAGTATTGCTTTCAGCCACTTTTGCATACCATACTTTTGAAGCATACTGTGATTTATTCCAGCTGTTTATGATATATTGGATCACAGTATATGTAGCTGCTTCTACAACTAAATGAACACTTCAAAAGTACTCTTTCAGTTTGCCTCAGAGTATACACAAGGGATAAATAGCAGCTGTATTGTAGGCTGATGAATGATGAGACCAGAGCGCATTTTATTGCAACTAATCATCTCTGAATATAACCTGAAGTAAATTATTTCTATTTTTATATCTTTAAAAATAGTATTTGGCGAGTCTGAGGGAAATTTTTATCTCAGTGAATTTTTTTATTTTTGTGGCAGGGACCTTTAAATATATAAATGCCAACTTTGGACTAGACTGTGCATGGCCCCTTTGTGAGTGCATAGGGCAGCTTTCCTCACTAGCATCCTTTGCACAATGCCAGTGGTCAGGTGGCACTAACACTGGGGAAATCACCTGTATCTCTTCTACTATGGGGAAGTCCCCCAGCAATTGGCATAGCCACCTCTTGTATCATTCTCTACAGAGGGTGCTGAAGGCAGAAATGGGGTGTAAGTAAAGTGCTTGGCCCTCTAGCTATCTCCAGCTGGCGAATGGTCCCTTGGAACTGCTGCCAACTTGCTTAAGTTAGAGCAGGCCCTAGATTAGTGCAGACAAAGTAGGGCAGAGCCGTGCAAAGAACTGGGGAGCTGTAACTGGCTCCCTTATGGCCATTCCTCCCTGCTGTACTGAGCAGATGTCAGCTACAGCAGAGAAACTTGATCTTAGTTGTTTCCTTATTCCAGTCTCAAGATGCTTTTGGTATTTAGGAACTTCTTTTTTGTTTGGGAGCAATACATCCTGCCCCATCCCTACAAACACTTGTTTGACACAATACAGGAACAGCTCAGGTGAGACAGTTACAGAATGAAAACTGCATTACAATTATGTATGCTCAAGAACATAAACAACCAAGCATTCCATTTTTGTGTGTGTGCAGTGATTCATAGTCTATGGAGATAGAACCACTAGCTTGCTTTCACTTCATGCCCACTTTGTATCATTTCCTCACATTACTTCAACTGCAGAGGGTTGCTAGATGAGTTCACAACTGCTTTCTGATCTGAAAATAGACTATTCAATACAAGTCTTCATTTTTTTAGACATGTTGGACATGTTATGCTTGCTATACAGTGTAACAGCACACCATACCTAAATGACCAGAAAACAGGCTCCCTGCTGATAGAATAAAGTGATTTAAGTTGTTTTGAGTTAGGTGTCCGGTATTAGTTCACACTGCGGCTTTCCCAGCTGAAATAACACAACACACTGGTGCTACTTGGCCACTCTTTATTACTAGTCCAAGAATTTGCAACAAAGAGGACCAATAGTTTGGTATCCAACTAAGATCTATCTATCTATTACAGTATCCATGGTACTTAGAGTGCCGATTGCTGAAATATCTAGGTGCTAAATTCTCTCTCTCAGAAATGTGAGTGGATTAAAATACCTTTATATGGTATGAAAGATTACATCAGAATTGTACAGTGTTTTCTGTAATTCTAAAATTAATTTGGAAAAATAATGTGAGGATATTACAGGGCTTAGGCTCTGGCTCTGCTCTTACTCATTTGGCTCCTGCAAAGATCATTGTATGAGCTGAGTCAGTAGACAAATATTATTCATACAGGTATTATTCCATCATCATATGGTAATTTATCATGAGTTGGACTGATTCAAAAGTGAAAGTCCCAGTTTATATGGACTATTGCGCAGTGTTATTCCTGTTTTCACAACTATGTAGATTCACACAATAAACCTGCAGAAGGCATAAGGTAGATATCTATGCTTATTCCATATATTAAATTTATCTTTTCCAAGCACTTTTCTCCAAGAGTCTTAGTACTGAAATTCTGGCAAAGGATATTCTGTACTATAGTTAAAGGAAAAAAAGCAGAACTAGGCAGCCCAGTTTGGTGAACTAATCCAAACCACCTTTATATACAATATTATTAACTCTTGACAATTTTCCCTTTAAAATAAAAGTTCATTGACCCTAACAAAACATTTTTGATGGATTTAATGAAAGCTTAACATATATTTTTATGAATGTGACTGGAGCCAGATAAAGACAAAGGCCAGGGATCTCAAACTCAAATCACCACGAGGGACACATGAGGACTAGAACATTGGCCAGAGGGCCGCATCACTGAAATCTTTTCATACAACGATACAAAAGTATAGTAAAAAATGAGTAATATGGTATGCTATTAAAAGTCAATGTATTAACTTTTTAAAAACTGTAATGCAAAGAGGAGTTTTAATAAACACCTGTAACTATTGCTTATGTGGTCAGTAACACTGATGATCTACACTAACAGTCTATCAACATAGCTGTAATGGCAGGAACTTTTTAAAGTAACTATTCATACAAAATACATTGCCACTTTTAACAAACATTCTTCCCAACTACTCACAGCAAAGAATCATACATGCTGAACTTCATACCTCAGACTGCTCATCTAGTCCATGAGGCCCTGCCCCTACCCTGCCCCCTCCCTGCCCTTAGTCCAATCCCTTCCTCAAATCCCCACCCCAGCCCCGCCTCTTCTCCGCCTCCTCCCCTGAGCGCACCGCATCCCCATTCCTCCCCCCTCCCTCCTGGAAAGTCCTAAATGCCACCAAACAGCGGGCCGCGTGTTTGAGACCCCTGACATAGGCACTACAGGCCAGTACCTATGGCTCCTGCTCCTAGAATCATATTTGAGATCATAGTTTTCGCTTTCATGATAAAAAAACCCCAAATCAATTCAAATAAAAACAAACAAACACTTCTAGACATCATGGTTGTGAAGAAAAGTTTGAAAATCAGAACAGAGTGTAAGACCTTGTCAACATGGGAATGCTTTTTCAGTGTAGCCGAAGGTGTCAGTTTAAGTGCTACAGCTCTACTGGGATAATTCTCCATGCAGACATTGGTATTCTGGTGTAAAATTGCCTTTTTTTCAGTTTAGTTTATGTTACCTGGGGAGGAGTTTAATCTAAACAACAACAAAACCTTCATAATGGAATAAGTGTTCACACAGGGCGGGGGTATGTAAGTGTGAGAAAGAGAGCTAGAGAGATGCTGGTATAATTTTACTAGTATAACTAGTAAAACTTTCCCATCTAGCTAAGGGCTAACTGATGTCTGCTTGAGCGTGCAGTTGGCCTGAAATAATAGCTACAACTAAATGAACACTTCAAAAATGGGGAGGAAGGTGCTCTGGTAGGACCTTTATGTCACATGTTACCAATAGCTACTTTAATTGACAGACTTGAAGGAGATATTACTTTAAAATAATCTGTTATATGTAGTTCTAGGAGGGTGCTGTTCCTGGGGGAAGACAGAAGAGTAGTTTCCAGACAAGAAGCCTATCTCTCAACTATACTAACGACCTTTTGTATTATGTAGCCAGTGTAGCAGTGGGCAGAAATAGCCCTCTGGGAATACTCTATATGCGGAGAGCCCCCAGCATAGGGGAGAGATTGGAGACATGTTGGGGATGTGGCTGGAATGCATTGCCTCAGAGAATCCTTAGAGATGTAGGTTGTAAATTAGAGACTCCTCTAACTGACATTGGGCCATCAAGGGTACGCAGCCTCAGAATACGGGAGAGTACAAATGTGGCTTGAAGCCACCTTTGCCCCCATCCCTGCTCCAGGTACAAGAAAAAAGTAACCAAGAATCAGATCCTAAGTTTCTGCATTCCAAGATTCCCTTAGAGCAGTGGTTCTCAAACTTGTTCCGCCGCTTGTGCAGGGAAAGCCCCTGGCGGGCCGGGCGGTTTGTTTACCTGCCGCGTCTGCAGGTTCGGCCGGTTACGGCTCCCAGTGGCCACGGTTTGCTGCTCCAGGCCAATGGGAGCTGCTGGAAGCAGCGCGGGCCGAGGGACATACTGGCCGCTGCTTCCAGCAGCTCCCATTGACCTGTAGCAGCGAACCGCAGCCAGTGGGAGCTGCAACCGGCTGAACCTGCGGACGCGGCAGGTAAACAAACCGGCCCGGCCCGCCAGGGGCTTTCCCTGCACAAGCGGCGGAACAAGTTTGGGAACCACTGCCTTAGAGGATTGTATGCTTTGATGGAAACAGTTTAGTGCAGCCGTCACAAAGCTTTTAGGTTATTTGGACACTGTAGTTCCATTTCTCCCATTATAGCAGAACACATGAAAGAAGTGCTTAACTGATTCTAGTAATTTCTATAGCATTTCAAGGCCCGGATTGTTCAGTGTGGTGTGGTGCTTTTCTAGTCATTTTTTTTAAGGCCTGAAGTTCCATTTTGTTATTTAGGGAAGAGAGAGTATTTTCCTCACTTTCCCTTTCTACAAGGACTAACCTGTTACTGCTGTATATGCTGGAGGCTGCTGCTGGCTTTATTGTTAGCTTGTTTATTTAACTAGTTGTCAAGGGTACTTAGAGCCTACACTAGAATAAGCACCTTTTCTTGGTTTTGACTTATAAATCTAAATAAATGAATAAATGATAACGATAGCAGATTGGAGGGGATGCCACTGACTGGTCTGTGATTGCACTTCAGACTCAGGGGTGATCAAAACACTCCATTTTGTCTGGCTTTACTTTTAAGATGCCAGGCAACAGCCACACCAGTGCCCCAATCCAGCTAAGCATTTAAACACATACATCATTTAAAGCAGGTGAGCAGCAGTCTCGTTGACTTCAGTGACTATGTCATTGACTACACGTATGTGCTTAAACGTTTTGCTGGATCAGGGTTCAAGACACCATTGACTTGGAGTGCTATTATGAGGATAACATTCTATACCCTGAAGACAGGAGGGAGGGCTCCATATAGCACGGAGCTTAAAGCTTTAGGGCAGAGGTTCCCAAAGTGGGCGATACCGCCCCCTGGGGGGCGCTGGAATGATCCAGGGGGGCAGTAGTAGCCTCGGGTGCAATTGGGGGGCATTGAATAAAAATAAGGGGGCGGTGGAAGCATAAAGAAAGAATATAAGAAAATTTTGAAAAACCGTTCGTACATGTTTCATCTGTTGTGTAACATAGAGTTAAAGTTGTAGTGATTACTTTATTTTCCAAATAAATTCACAAATTATAACCGATCAGGTGTCAAGTCCGCCAACAGCTCTTAACAAGCAAGTGTTGGCAGGCGAGCGTGTCGCGCATTGTCGGGAAGTCCAGCATGCACCGGCAGGAATATGTGCGTGTAATGACTTGTTTACAATACGATACTATAAATAGGCGACATGTATGAAATCTAATTTAGATTGTTTCTTAATTGTGTAAAAAGCAGTTAACAATAGTGCAATAAGTATTTAAAATTTTTTATTCATATTCAATACCTTCGATCTTTACGGATTACGGATCACATACAAAGCAAATTGTATTATTGTTGTTTCAATAAAACAGCAATTTACACGTGAGTATTTTTATACATTTTCTTACATATCTACCGTACGTTTCTGTGTCTCTAGTGCTTACTAATAATAAAATCATAGCAGGCTTGTGTCGGTACAGTACTATTTGAAGTGTACAGTCAATATATTTGTCATATTTTTTATTACAATATTAACGAAAACGGGAATGAAATCGTAAAAAAACTGTTAACTATTAACATTTATTTATATCTATCGAATCATCTGTTAATTGGTAAATAAGGCGTGTGTTAATAAGGAACAATTAAATAAGGGCAAACTAAATTAAAACTATTAACTGATTTTTAATTGCATATTGATTATTTTTAATTAATTATTTCTTGATAAATTTAGTTTGATATTTGACAGTTTAATATCAAATACATATATCTAATGCTGAGCAAAGAACAAAACCCAGTTTATTAGTTTCATTAGTATTTTAGTTTGGTTGTCTTTTGCCATCTTACGCAAAAACCACTGTATACCTGATGTCGTGGGCGATATTCTAATAACACATCTTTCTTTACTATATCGTAGGACGTAGGTAGAAATATAGATACATAAAAGAACACAAATTTGTCACTGCATCTTTCTGTTTGTTCGCTTAAAGAAGGTAGATTTCCAGGGGGGCGCTGAGTAATTTTTTTTCTGAAAAGGGGGCGGTAGGCCAAATAAGTTTGGGAACCTCTGCTTTAGGGTATGTCTACACAGCAGCTGGGAGGTGTAATTCCCAGTATGGGTGGACATACATGCACTAGCTCTGCTCGAGTTAGTGACTAAAAATAGCAGTGTGGCCACAGTGGCACAGGCAGCAGCTTGGGCTAGCTGCCAGCATAGTGTCGCCCAACGCCTGCATAGTACTCAGGCAGGTAGCTCAAGCCACCACCCGTATTGACATAGGTACACTGATATTTAGTGCAGCCCAGGACATTTTAGAGGCAAAATGTTTGCCCTCACTGGGCAAGCAGGCTGTGCTGGGTTTGGGGGTTAGTTACAGTGAATAGTGGGGTTATTCAGAAAGTGGCAAGACCTGTGATGGAATTAATGGTATTTTAAATCTTTTTAACTGGACTTGCAGTAGTTAAAAGTAATTATTGTCCACTTATGTGTTTTTGTGTGCTTTGATTATACAGCTAGCATTGAGCAAGCAATTAGGATAAGCTTTCAGTTAATTTATCATCATATTATGGTTCATTTATGGGTATTTGAATGCTATTGTTGGTAAAATTATATACTATACACAAATTGGGAAGATTAGGCATTTAATTATCATTTACAATATTAGTTGCTTCTTACTATTCTACAGCCAGGATTGATTTAAAACAACACTTCAGTAAGTGCTCAGCTGAGACAGGTTTACTGGAACAAGTGCATCCTAGTAACAGTAGTAATCCTACTGGAATTAAAATCAAGCTTTCATGTACTGTTTAATTGCTTACTGTAAAGGTGTAGGCAGCCTTTGCACATCTCCTTTGCAGCCTGGTGTAGTATTGCAGGTGTACTCCACCTTCATTTCCTTAAGTGGAGCAGCACTAGATTAACTTTAACAACCCAAGACAAGGAGAAGTCAACACATAATTAGCCAGATATTAAAAAGAGGACATGCTAAGGGTTCAGGACAGCTCATCATTATAACAAAACAGCCCAGTCATCAGGCTGCAGGTTCAGGGCTCCCAAACGTACTGTTCACACCCAAATGTCTGGGTCAGGTTGGCCTTGGCGCCTGGTGCCTAAAAAAGCAACTGCCACACCCACTACAGTCTCTATTCCCTCTCTCTCTGCTAGCCTGCTACCTGTTCATATGACTCAGCTCCCAGGATGCTGCAGGGTCTCCTTAATTATTCCCAGGTCTAGGCCCAGCCTGTTCCTTAAAGGTATACTACACTTTTTCCATACACTCTTTCATACATACACTGTCATGTGTTGCATAGTGGTTATTGTGTAATAAAACTAGACTTTTACCACCCTTTTCTCTGTTTTTTTTTTTTTTACTTTTCATGCCAGGCCTAATTGGGTTGTCATCAATAGGGAACTGGTGAAGAAAAAAAAAGAATCCTCATGAATCTTTGCCCATTTTTAGAACTTGAACTGAGCCAAGCTACAGTTTCTGAAACTGGAAGTGCTTAGCACCAGTCCCATCTCATGTCCACTCCCCAATCTCCCTTCCAGAAGGTGTAGCGGTATCCAAGAAGCAAGGAAGTTTGCTATGCCTTATGTACCTTCCCCTTAGTTCTAATCTCAGTCTCGCTGGCTTCCTTACAAGTGCCCCATTAGAAAAATCCAAAAAAACCCATCTGCAACCGCTGTTTGTTTTTTGGGGGGAACGCTATTAAGTGGCTTGAACATATACCCTGCCATTATTTTAAATGGAGTTAAATGGCAAAGGGAGAAAACATTAAAATAAAAATAGCGAAATCATGCTGAGATCCCCACTCTCTAGTAGTTTGGGGGAAATCCTACACCGAGCATTATTTCTTCTTCTATGACATTTAAAAAAACAAACAACCGCGGCAATTCGTGAACTCACTACTAACTTGGGGTCAGCATCCTTCTCTACTTGCTCCTGACAACCTTCAAAAGTTTCACAATGACCCTCCCATTGGCTGAGGGAGGCTACAGATTGATCCATCAAGGACTCTTGGTGCTGCTCTAATCACCATCTGAAGGGTATGTTCCAAAGTGATGCAACGTGTCCCCTTTACCTTAGGCTTTAGTGGGGATCTGCATCCAGAACTAAATGTCTTGGGACAAATTGTGCCCTCAGATTAGGGCTGGTCAAATTTTTCTGTCAAAACTGTTTTTTTCATGGAAAATTTTGATTTTTAATCAAAAACCTGAATACCTAAAAACTGAAATATTTCAATTCAAATATGCTCCTGCTGCTGCTGCACCTCATGCGAGTTTTGGTTGCTGCTTCCCCTCATCAAGGTGGGAGACCATAGTGTCACAGTTCAGAGCAACTGCACGTGTATTCTCCCACTGTGGTCCACCAAGGGCACCCACGCTAAGCTCCTGGCTTTTCAGCCATCAGCTCTCTTGGGTAGACATGCATCTCTCTCCCCCTCATGATTGGGGTTTTTCTTATAGTGGGATCTGCTTATAGTGTGATCCCCAGCAAGCCAGACTGTCTAAACCAGCCAGCATCTGTGTTTTGCTTTCTCTTTGAAGGCTATGAGCAAAGTAATTAAGTGTCCATAGGTATAAGTTACCACACAAGTACTTTCTAAGCAAGCACATTGATTCTTAAGGTGAAAGCATTACAGAAAAAACATATTAAAAACAATAAAAGAACGTACACACATGCTAATAAGTTACCAGAGATCACCCCCACCTTCAACAAGGGTTCCGATAGGAGTCA
Source organism: Chrysemys picta bellii (assembly GCF_011386835.1). Taxonomy (NCBI): domain Eukaryota; kingdom Metazoa; phylum Chordata; order Testudines; family Emydidae; genus Chrysemys; species Chrysemys picta. The sequence goes on from NC_088796.1 coordinate 60,358,779, forward strand.
GTCCTTCCAATCACACAAAAGGGTGTTTCTATGCTTACAAGTTCATAACAGCCTTACTTGAGAACTCACACCCCTATGAATGGGGTAGTCTTTTCTTTATACAGCTTGATCATGTGATCTTGGGACTCCAGGAACAGGTAATCAACAGACAAAGGCCCACTCCTCAGGGTGTAGCTTCAAAAGGTTGGGTTTTTGCATAACTGGGAGTAGGGAATTTGCATTCATCTCCCCTAGATATTGCCCAGGAAATCTTCACATGTATGGTCACAAAAGACCATTCTTATCTGCCAAATTGTTCAATATAGTCCCTTGATCATCCAGACTCACAACCTTTGCATTTAATACAGTGGAATCCAAATATACTTAAGCTTAATTCAATAAGATTTTTCAAGGATACTGCAGGAATTGCCAGGTATTCTTCCTGCCCCTGAACCATGATAGGGGGATGTTTGTGTATTATTCACATATTTCTTTAACAAGGCAACATGGAATACTGGATGTATCTTCATGGTATGGGGTAACTGGAGCTTGAAGGCTACCAGATTGATCTGTTGGCTGATCCAGAATGGGCCAAGCTAATGGTGATCTAGTTTCCTTAAGGGCTGAAAGGAATCCAAGGGCTGAGTTGAGAGCCACATTTTGTCTCTGACTGATGTGGAAGAAGACTTCTGTTGATGGAGGTCAGCATATTGTTTGTAGTCCTCCTTGGCTGAGTTTAAGTGTGATTTTAATTCCTCTTGGATGTGATAGATGTGTTGAAACAAATTAAAGACCACAGGGTCGTGGGAGATTGGTGATATGGATGGCTGGAATTGGGGGTGGAAGCTTCAACTGGGATAGAAGGGACTTCCAGGACTTTGAATAATTCTGTCCAAAAATGGGATACAAGTACTGGAGGCATTACAGAGACCATAAAGCATGAGATGTCCATACAGAGTACAAAAGGTTGTTTGTTCCCTTGACTGCCCGGTTGGATGCAGACCAGGATATAAGTGCCACATAGTGAAAATTTTTGCTGAGCTAATCTTCTCCAGTAGTTCATTCAGCAATAGCAAGGAATATTTATTCTTGATGGTGATAGTGTTCAAAGCTTGTTCATCTACACAATGGCGCAGGGTACTTTCCTTTTTCTTGACAAACAGGATTGGGGCCCTGGCAGGGGATCAAGAAGGATGGTTACAATTCTTTGCTAGATTTTCCTAAAGGTATTCCTGTACGACCACAAGTTCAGGTTCTGACAAAGGGTAAGTTTGGCTGAACGCGTTTTAGTCCCTGACTGGAGAACTATGAGGCAGTCATAAGTCCTGTGTGGGGGCAGGGCATTGGTATTTCTTATACTGAATACATCTGCAAAGTCCTGTGCAGAAAATGGTGATCTTGCCCAGATTCCATCTAGTGTCCTTGACACCAGGTTGGACTAGACCAGAGGTGGGCAAACTACAGCCTGCGGGCCACATCCAGCCTGTGGGACCCTCCTGCCCGGCCACTGAGCTCCTGGCCTGGGAGGCTAGCCCCTGGCCCCTCCCTTGCTGTTCCTCCTCCCCCTCAGCCTCAGCTCACTGTGCTGCCAGTGCAATGCTCTGGGCGACTGGGCTGTGAACTCTTGCCGGGCAGCGCAGCTGCAGAGCCACAGCCTGACCTGGTGCTCTGTGCTGCGCGGTGACGTGGCTGGATCCTGCCGGGCAGCATGGCTGCCTGTCCTGGTGTTCTGGGTGGCATGGCTGTAGCACCGCCAGCCACCAGTACTCCAGGCAGCGCAGTAAGGGGACAGGGAACCGGGGGGGAAGTACTCCAGGCAGCGCAGTAAGGGGGCAGGGAATGGGGGGGGGATTGGATAGAGGGGAGGGGTGTTCGGGGTGGTTGTCAGGGGGCGGGGGTGTGGATAGGGATCGAGGCGGTCAGAGGATGGGAAATGGGGAGGGGGTTGAATGGGGGCAAGGGTCCCGGGGGGGGCAGTCAGGAAGGAGGGGGGGGGTTGGATGTGGTGACGGGGGCAGTCAGGGGACAGGGAGGGGTGGATGGGGCAGGGGTCCCAGGGGAGCCGTCATGGGACAGGGAACGGGGGGGGAGAGAGGTTGGATGGGTCAGGCGTCCCGGGGGGGGGCCGTCAGGGGATGAGAAGTAGGGGGAGTCAGATGGGGGTGGGGGTCCGGGCCATGCCTGGCTGTTTGGGGAGGCACAGCCACCCCTAACCGGCCCTCCATACAATTTTGGAAACCTGATGTGGCCCTTAGGCCAAAATGTTTGCCTGCCCCTGGAATAGACACTGGTGCTGATAATAATTAGACTTGAACTGCACTTCTCATGCTCTTCAGGAGCTGCCTGGATCCTGGAAGGAGAGCCAGGGTTACCAAGCATGGAAGTGGGGTGAGTCAATCAGGTTAAATTGCAGGGTTTCCTGGTGGTCTTGAATTACAACATGTCAGGGTGCAGTCTCAGACAACTGGGCCTGAGGACAGCAATCTGCCATCAATTGCCTCCACCAGCTCAGGGGTGAGCTTCCTTTGTCCCGGCAGGTGGCTGCTTTAGCAAATCCAGTATTCATGAAATAACTAGAGGCTCTGGAGTCTATCACTGCAGGCTGGGTAAAGCTTGCTTTGGGTATAGGTAGGGCCCAATGCCAGAGTTTGATATGAAGGTGCAATTGGCCTTTGTCCACTGTGGTTAGGATGCACATAGGTAGCAGAGGGGGTCTGCCTGGAGAACTTGATTCTGCTATCCTGTCACATCCCCTAATGTGGATGAACCTGCCTGTCTTCCCAGACTAGCCATAGAACAGGACTTGAGAGGGCACCTGGTGGCAAAGCCATCTTGTTTCCAACAGTACAGGCAGAAGCCATTCAGATGATGATATTCCTTTTCTCAATTTGAGGTGCCTATGTGTTATGTCTACCTGCATAGGTTCAACTCTAGCAATTGCTGGGGGCGGAGAGCGGCAATGGGAATAGGGCAGGGTTAGGTTTTCCTGACAATGTTCAAACAGTCAGCTGTCAATTTGAATACACCACTTTATGCAAGGGTGAAATGCAGTGTGTGGGGGATTAGTCCAGGCCAGTTCATTTCTATTCACTGTGGCCTAGGTAGAAATGGTAAATCTGCACCACATTGTTTCAACTGTGTCAGCAACCAGGTGTTCAAAATGGGTGGGGTAGGCCGCCTGGGTTGGGGGCCTTGATTGAGTAACTGCAGGGCAACTTCGGCAGAACAGGAATAGTTTGGGTCATCAAACATGAGCAAAGAGATAAATGAATTAATCAGAGCTGTGGAGAATTGGGTCTGCCCGCACCACAAGCGGCAGAGCCCAATCCAAGCTTCACCCATCAATAAGCTGTTAATAAACACTACCTTGGTTTGTTCATTCAGGTACATTGCCCAGTGCAACAGAAATAGCAGGCACCATTGACTGAGAAACTTCCAAAACTTCTGACGGTTCCCATCAAATCTTTCTGGTAGTGGGATCTTCGGGCCTAGATCTTGTGCCATCACGGCTAATGGTGTGGGAGGCCCGATACTGCTGGGACCTGCAAGTGCAGGAAGGCATTTTCCCATTGTAGCTAGGCCACTTGGTTCTGAAGACCTTGAACTAGGTCTGCCCTCTCAAATGAGGGACTACCTATAGATTTCATTTCAACTGTAGGGGGGCACCTGCAGGCATAGGCAATCCATCTTGGCCACTGAGTCTGACAGGCGAGTCTGGCCAAACTGTTGGATACCGAGACAGGAATCAGGGGTTAAGAGCTGGGGCATAGGCAAGCATAGGGCAAGAAGCTAGGTTGGCGTGAGGGCCAGCTAGAGCCGGAGAAGAACTGGAGCAGGCTAAGGCCACTTAGTGTCACCACTATCAGGCAGGGCAGAGTTCCAAGCCATGAAGTGATGTTGGGCAGACTGAGCTGCTGTTTTTCCTATGAGGCTGTCTACCTGCTCTGAAAGTCACCAGTCAATCCACAAGCCAGGAGCTGGTCTGGAGCCTAGCACAGGAACGACTCATCACTGCATGTGGCTTAAACAGGCTCTAGTTCAGGGATGACTCATCACTTCACAGAAGGTCTGAAAGTATTTGTTAGTTTTAGCACTTTCCTTGCTTGATTTCTTATAGTAGAAATCCAGGTCTCGTCTGCCCTGTTTTTCGTGGAAGACTATGTAGACGACTAGGGAACTGGTAGGTTTATGATATTATACATACCGAGGAATGGAACCTGACTTTGAGATGGGAAGTGATTCTTATCCACCCTTTGTCCAACTTTTCAAGAATGAGGAAGCTTCTCTTTTGCACCTGCAAAATTTGTAGCCACATTGTAACACCTTTAATTCAGTTTTGGGTACAAATATGGATACTTGCACCTCTAAATACCTGGTTGTAGATACAAATGAGGGTGCAGTTTTTGACGATGCAAACTGCAGCTGCATAAGGGGAAGCCAGCCCTCAGCTCTGAAAAAATTCTCTTTGAAAATGTCTTTTTAATGCAGAAACCTGAGAAACAGTTGGAAGAACAGGAATTTTGTCTTCGCTAGTTTACTCCAAAGTCTTACTCTACTAGAGGACCCATGGAATGAGAGATTTCTCTGCTCTTATCTGAAGGGGCAGCTGTGATAATTTTTTAATCAAAAGAACCAATATTTCTAAGCTAAATAATCTGGAAAAAAAACAACCAACTTTTATTTTGAAAAGATCCCCGTTATAAGCAAGGAAGGTCACAAACTCAATTTTCCCTCCTTTCAGGTCACCAATAAACAGCTAACTATCCAAAATCGGCTTGTCTACTGGTCCTCGACATTAAAAAAAGCCAACAACAACATACTTTGCGGTTCAGCTGTTCATGCAGAATATCTCATTCCTATTGTTAGAGAAAGCCTTATTATGTGAAACAGCTAAAACGATTACATGAGCGCACGTCAATGTCCCCAGAGAGCAGAGAGTGTGTTCAGCCAAAGCAAATAAAATCATCTTCCACGTCCTGCTCTTGCTACGTATACTAATTTTTCTGTTGGTGTTTCAGAAGCTGTGCAAGACATCTTGACATGGTTGCTTGATGCCAACAATGCTGTGTGTCAATCTAAGGAGGAAATTAGCTCATGCAATTTTAAGCTGCCTTCCTAATTTCACAGACTCATAGACAGTGCTGGTGTTCTGTTGTGCCATTTAAATTTAATTTCCTGTACCTGTGTGGCTTGAGCTTGCAAAAATATTGTGAACCAGATAAAATCATAACAACATAGTGGTTCAGTTTTAAGGTCCAGATTCTGATCTCAGTTACATTGGTGAAACATAGAATAGACAGTGGCCCTGGTGCTCTGAAATTAAACTAAACAGAATAATGACTCTGTGGTAACAAAACTGAAGAAACCGGTGAATTTATGTTTATATACATGTAATACCTTAATGTGTAAGACAACATCATTCATAATACTGCAAAATTTTGCCATGTGCAGTTGAAAAGTAGGGGGTGTTCTTGAGAAATGAATGCAAAGGGAATGATGTGTTTGACAAATACTCTATTGCTTAAAACAGTGATAAGAAATTACCAGATTGTCAGGAAATTATGGCAATAATTCAGGAAACATGGATAAAAACTTTTCAACTCTTCAGTTAGGCTAGGGTTTTCAAAGGAGTTTAAGAGATTTCTTGATCTTGTCTTCACTAGAAAATTGTATATCCTTCACTATAGCAGTGTCGTTAAAGTGGTAAACCTGCCTACTGTGGATGCAGTTATATCAGTACAAATATGCTTATAGTATGGGAAGGGGAATAAACTGTATATGTTTAAGGCACCTTTAAACCAGTACTACTGTGTCCATACTAGGGGTTGTAACCATATAACTGTCACAGATCAGGGCAACTGCACCTGTATTGCCCCTGTGTGGTCCACCAAAGGCATCCACTGTAGGCTACTAGCTCCTCAGCTGTCATCTCTCTCTTTTTGACTGTTTTTTTTCCAGGCTACACAGTTCCCTGCTTACACTGTGATATCCCTACCAAGCCAGACTGCCTACACAGGAAAGCACTTGTGCTTTGATTTCTTTTCAAAGGCTATGGACAGCTGTAGTTGCCAGCAGCTAAAAGTTACCACACTTGCTTTTTATAAGCAAGCACATTTATCTTAAGGTGAAAACAAGACAGAGGAAACATTAAAACCCATAGAAGTTCCTATATATGTGCTAACATTACCAGAGGTCACCCATCAGTCTTATGGGGTCCTATTAGGCCAAGTCCTTCCAACCATTCCGCAAGGATTGACCAGGAGGTCTGGTCTGTCTGCTGGACCAGAAAGGCGGTCCTGAGTCAGTTGAAACTCAGGCTATTCACCCAAAAGTCCTTTCTTGTTCTGTTGGTCTCTGGAGAATCTAGTTTGAACTAGTATATGTGAGCCTCCCCAAGAGATGGTTACTTCTCTGGTTGGGTTACAACCTGGTTGATTTTCCTTCACCACTGCCCACCATTTTTAGTTCTTGGAGGCAGGGCTGGCTCCAGGCACCAGCCGAGCAAGCTGGTGCTTGGGGCGGCAGATTGAACGAGGCGGCATTCTGCCCAATCCTAGGGCGGCACGGCTGCTTTTTTTTGTTGTTGTTGTTCTGCTCCGGCCACCCTGTAGGGGGCGGTGGTGCGGAGGACGGGAGCGCCCTGCAGCAAGCCCGGCAGGGCAGTCCTCGTCCTTCCCTCCCCGCCGACCAGAGCGGAGCCCTCCCGGCAGGCGGCAGGCGGCACACGGCACTGTGGGAGGGGCCGCATGGCAGTGCCCCACTGTAGCCCTGGCTGCCCCCCTTCTCTCTCTCTCCTGCCCGCTCCCTCCCCCTCCCCCCGCTAGGCCGGTCCCCCTGCACCCGCACTCCGGCGCACAGATCACTGTTTTTTTGGGGGTTTTTTTTTGCTTTGCTGTTCTGGCCGTCCCGTTTTTTTTTTTTTTTTTTGCTTGGGGCGGCAAAAAGCCAGAGCCAGCCCTGCTTGGAGGAGCTGTGGTAGCCCTCCTACATGGGGTAGAATATAATCATATATAAACGATGCGTTTAAAACAATGGACCCCAAAGACACTCTATGGGATTGGAGGATTTTTCACATCTCCCCCATAAAGAAGTTACATACAATCCTGGCTCACAGTAATACATAAATATAATACTATAAAGTGTTTCAGGATCTTGCAGAAGCTTGCCACAATAATTATTTCGGGGGGGGGGGGGGTAATCACACTATTAACTAACAGTTATTTCAGTACAAAAACAGTGTGTAAATCAGGCCTTAGACATCCAAATAGGATGGCTTTTTTCAAAGTCCTAGCTTTAAATGAGACTATCCTTTCCCTAATTTGCATCTCTGGCTAAAGTGCTGAAGGCATTCTGTGAGAATAACATACCTGCTGAGAGAATATTCTCAGTAGTGAATGAAGGGAAATGAAAAGCACACTGTTAGCTAAGATTATTCCTAAGGGCTAATCTTTGTAATTAACTGCTTTGACTACCTAGCATTATTTTTACAAAAGTTGTTTCCAAAGTCAAAAGCTCACTGTCTTGACCCTTTGTTGTGTCTCAAATCAAATATATGAGCATAGAATTCTGTGGATTACTAATCATCTACAGATCACAGTTTGAGAATCATTGCTCCGAGCCATCCAGTCTCATTCCTCCCCGACCTTCCCTAACAAAGCTGAGCTGTGGCAACAACGGAAACACTAACAACCCAAAAACTCCCAACATTTTTATGCTTTGCCCTGAAGCTATGCTATTATTTGGCTTTCCTGCTCTGTTGCTGCTTAACGATTGGTCATTTGGATTGCAAGTAGTTGCCACCCATCCTCTCTCAAATTGGGACTATCCTGATTCTGATTGGTTAGTCTTGAGTGCTCCAGCAGAAGCCTGCAGAATACCAGAAGCCCTCACCCCCACACATTTTTTTTAATGGAGTCTTCACAACTTCAAGGGATGGTACATTGTGGCACTTTGATGCAAGATGGCAGGATGCAATGATGATGTAAATTGGATGATATTGTGATGCAATGAGTTTGTCTGGGAGGACAAATTGAAAAGGTGGCAGTGCTGATGATTCATGGTCTGATTTGTCAGCTCAACATGTGAAACTATAACAGTGGAAATGTTCAGACGATATATCACATGAGCACAAAGACTGGAGACGTTTATAAGAACAGGGAAATAGCTTGTGCAAAAGCTAGTTAGCGTAGGGTTTGTTTACTTTGTGAAAGTAAAAGATAATTAAAAAAACATGTTAAATAAAACAAACATGTTTTTAATACCATTTAGCCCCTAATATAAACAAAGATAATCATGTTTAAAAATGTGGCTGACCCTCGAGTCCCCTTGTAAGGTTTACCTAGATTAGGAAAAGAGGCTGAGGTTAAGTCAAGGTTAGCAAACCCTCATTTCTTTCCAAGTGTAGATGCAGGTTAACAAATTTTGTCACAAAGTAATTGGTGGAGGGGATGGACAAACACATTTAAAAAAAATAAGCAGTCAGTATCTCTAGTTCATTGTTTCTTACCTTAGCATGCTATGAGTATTAACATTGCACAGTACCAGTGCTAACATTTCAATAATAAGAGTCTCTGAAGCCTTGATTTTGGAGGCTTTTTCTTCAGTGCAGTCTAACTTGAGTTGGGCAATCATGAGTTAAGCATCTCCCGTTAGCAGTGGTGGCTCTATGTATTTTGCCGCCCCAAGCACAGCAGTGAGGCGGCTTTCGGTGGCATGCCTGTAGGAGGTCCGCCGGTCCCGCGCCTTCGGTGTACCTGCTTGCCAAATTGCCACCAAAACCGTGGGACCGGCGGACCTCCCACAGGCATGTCGCCAAAGGCAGCCTGACTGCTGCCCTCATGGTGACCGGCAGGCCACCCCCCGCGGTTTGCCGCCCCAGGCACGCGCTTGGTGCGCTAGTTCCTGGAGCCACCCCTACCCGTTAGCCTAACTTGATAGAGCATGACCACACTGCAGAACAGCAGTGGAGTTCTGTGCATGTGCTGTCACCAGGGGCGGCTCCAGGCACCAGCGCACCAAGCGCGTGCCTGGGGCGGCAAGCCGCGGGGGACAGCCTGCCGGTTGCTGTGGGGGCGGCAGTCAGGGAGCCTTCGGTGGCATGCCTGTGGGAGGTCCGCCGGTCCCGCGGCTTTGGCGGCAATTCGGCGGCGGGTACACCAAAGCCGTGGGACCGGCAGACCTCCCGCAGGCATGCCGCCAAATCCACGTTACCAGCCGGACCTCCCGCAGGCATGCCGCCAAAAGCTGCCTGACTGCCATGCTTGGGGCAGCAAAATACATAGAGCCGCCCCTGGCTGTCACACCCCATCTCCTGCTCCAGTTCTCCCATGAGGGGCTTTTCCACTCCACTGTGCTCACTGGGGCTCAGGTCACTGGAGAGATCCTGCAGTTTGGGGCTGATGTCTTCTCCGGGCTGGCTGCTCACAGCTGAGGTGGCAAGTTCTGTGTCCTTGCAGACATCCAAACTCCAAATCTGCACCATCCCAGATCCACAGTTGAGTCCAGGTTGAAATGGGGATGTGTGCTAGGGCACTGCTTAGCACTTGATTCATCTCATCTCACTGGGGCAGCATCAGACTTGGAACTGTTGTCCTTGGTCCTCTGGTAGCTTGCCTTGAATCTCTTCATTTCCCCGCCTCACTGTTGTCCAGTCCAACCTAATCTCATGATTGGGCTGGCTGCAATTTCCAAGTTATGCTATCATACTGCTGGACATTTCTCTTCTGGGTCCCAGAGCTGTGGGTTAGGCTCACTTCAGCCCAAAGTTTGACCAAGTCTTTGGTATCAGCCTCCAGCAAGGTGGCTACATATTGATACCTGGTCTTCTTGATGGGCATTCATCGCCCTTCTGTAGCTACTGCAAGCAGTGTGGGACTGAGAACACTGAGCAGAGCCATACTGAAGGCAGGTAGTATCTGGTTAGGGGACAGATCACAGGCAAATGGCAAGATAGGCACAGGTTTATATGCCGTGAGTGCTTGTGGGTAAGACTTGGCAGACCATCATCTATTGATTGTTGTGAGTGGCTGTATGTTTTCACGGCAAATGGCTCAAGATAGCAAAAAGTGAAGCAAGCTAACTTGTGGTTTGCCCTGTACTTCACAATGTGGTGGCTGCCTTGCGGTGTGGCTCTACTATGCATGATTATGGAGAGTTGATGTCTGAATGTGATGCGTGTTAACAAAAAACTCATGGATCACACTAAGTTAACTCTCTAGTGAAGACAAAACTGCAGTCAACTCTTGGGGTTGGATTATCTCTCTCTTTGCTGGTAACTATAAAGATAGATTATAGGCCTTTATTGGATCAACAGGTAACAAATTCTCTTCTGCAGGGTTTACCCAAGGCTAGCTGAAATGATGTTGAAAATTATTTGCAAAGTCGTGGTCAACGGTGTGTTAACTGACATGACTCCATGGACCTGTAATTTTGTAAGTGAAGATGAGCCCTATGGGAAAAATTTAGCCCCTACAATATATTGACATATGTCAAAACAAATTCTGGCTGTTCTGTTTGCATGTAGTGTTGTTTGGATCTATTAAAATGTTCTTGCTAAATGTAGTCACCATAAAAGACTGCAGAAAAAAACATTCTTTGACCCAACAAGCCAAGAAAGTTTAACAATCTATTCCCAAGGTAATCATGACATAATTTCAGGGAATTCCAACCCCCATCAATTTTTGAACTGAAACTGTGGAGACTTGGGACACGATGGTCTTATTTGGGATCAGCTATGCTAAAAAAAGGGCTCTCTTTTAATGACACCTTTTTATCTATGCAGTGTAGTAGTAGCCACATGGGTCCCAGGATATCAGAGACACAAGGTGGGTGAGGTCATATCTTTACTGGACCAACTTCTGTTGGTGAGAGAGAGCTTTTTGTCTAAGGCCTTGGCTACACTTACCCGCTGGTTCGGCGGCTGGCAATCGAACTTCTGGGTTCGACTTATCGCGTCTAGTCTGGACGCGATAAGTCGAACCCGGAAGTGCTCGCCGTCGACTGCGGTACTCCAGCTCGGCGAGAGGAGTACCGCGGAGTCGACGGGGGAGCCTGCCTGCCGAGTGTGGACCAAGGTAAGTTCGAACTAAGGTACTTCAACTTCAGCTACGTTATTCACGTAGCTGAAGTTGCGTACCTTAGTTCGAATTGGGGGGTAGTGTAGACCAAGCCTAAGATTCTACCATTGGGAAGCTTCTATTTAAACAATTATCTCTGGATGCCTAATTGCTGCTAAACAGGCTGGGAGAGGGGTCAGTGTTACAAATGGATCCTTTTGTCTCTAGTTGGGAAGGGATGTAAACAATTCCCATGAACACAACTTGCTCTGAGCGCTGTACTGTTTTCCTATGGGATTAGCAGCTCTGTAAGAACAGAAGTTAAACTATATCAATTTTAAATAGGCTAAAAGGAGGAGGTGTTTGCTCAAGTCAAATTGAAATAAGGGCTCTGGACTTTGACACAGAAAGAGAAAGCAGGCTTGATTTTCCTGTCTAACCACTGCTGTATCCAAATATTATTTTCTGGTTTATGTCTGCCTTAAATGTCAGTGGTAAAATTAACTTTTCAGTACCCTATTCAGTCTGTGCTCAATTTGCTATGAAAACATGGTGTATTGAGACTATATTGGAATGGATCCACACTCATTTTCCCTTCCCTACACATATCCTTCATCCCTGAACAGCTGGGAAGCATTCACATGACTTCCAGCTACTGCCTGTCCTCCACCTTCCCTCAGGTCACATTGGGATCAAATGGTATGAGGCACCATGATGGGCCCATAGTGAATCTCACATCCTTCCTCCGTTTTAGGGCTTGTCTATATGAGAGTTATTCCAGACACTTTTATTCTGTAATAAGGGTGCCTGTTCCCAAATTAGCTTAATCCACTTTGAAACTGTAAGAAGATATGCTTATTCTGGAATAATTTTCTCCTCATGTGGATTTATTCTTGAATAGCTACTTTTGCTTTAGATTCACATCCTATGTTACTTTGGAATAAAATGTTCATGTGCAGACATACTATAGACCCCCAGATCCCAAGGGCTCCTGCCTTATTCTTTCCTTATTCAAAAATAATTAGTTACAGGCCTGATGCTCTACTGCATTGCACCTCTGCCATCATTTACACTATGCAAAAGGGAGAGCAAATGCTACTAAGTCAGCATGGGGGTGTTTTAAACTCACTCTGCAGAGGTGTAAATGACCACAGAAGGTACAAAGCTGTAGAGAATTAGGTCCTTTGGGTTTATGTAGGAATTATGGAGCCAAGAATGTACTCAGCTATGATACCAACAAGTGGCATACAGACAGATTGGAAACATGATGTTGTTAACCATTAAAAGAATAGAACTACAGTGCGTGTTTCCCCACTACATCTAAACCATGCAGTTTAAAAAGTAGGTGTATCCCCACAAAAAGGTGCATATCTGAAGTGAAGAAAGATGAGGCTGTTATGAAATGCTAAGCGCTCTTTATGCTTATTTGTTTCCAATCAATAAACTAACGGCCTTGGGAAACAAGAAAGTTATCATTATTTGTTCAAGAAGAGCAACAAGAAACAGGATATACAAAAACATCCTGCTATGAGCAAAAAGCATGAAAAAAGTATTTAAATCCACCAGTCATTATTGCAGTAGCACCCAGAAGTCCTAATCAGGAATGGTTGTGCTAAATTCTGTGCAAAAATAAAGAAAGATTTTTCCCCCTGAAGAGCTTAAAATCTATGGCCTTAATCCTGCAACTCATTGTACCTGGACAGACCTCCACAAAGAGCCAATTGCAGGATTGTGGCCTAATTGAAGACAAGGCACAAGAAGAAGCTATAACAGTATGTGTATCTCTAGATGGTTTTGAGTCTTTTTTTATAATAAGATAAATAATAAATATCAGTAACCCCTACCAGCCATCTCCCAGACCATTACAGCAACTGCAAGAATTGTCAGTTTTTAGTCTCCTGGCCTTAGAAGTCTCATATGCAAGTTCCAGATCCAGTTTCAACACTCAAGTCCCAGACTTGCTCTGTGTAACCGACAGGCAAATGTTTATGACAGGTTCTCTCTGTGTCTGATCTGCAGAATATATGAGTCCATTAGAGGCCCAGCTCAAGAGCTTTGGCTCAGGCTGTAGCAGTTCTTGCTCTGGGCCCTGGTGTGCTGGCCAATTTGGCAGCTGTCACACATAGAGTGTGTCAATGTGAGCCCTTGCCTCTCAACTGGCATCAAGTTTCAGGACATTGCCCCACAAAGAAACTCCTGTTCCCCAGTTGGACATTTGGAAAAAATAATGTTAAGAGTAAGTTTTTCTTTTATATTGAATATCCATTAGAAAGCAAATTCCATTCACCAACACAATATATCTCTACCAGTCACTATTGCCTAGTGCCACAGAAGTTATTGTTACCTATTCCTCTATTGGAGCCTGTGATAAATGAAGGGGGGGGGAGGGGGTAGCTCCCTTTTATGGACACCAGCCAGCTACAAAATCCCTCTTGGTAGCTTTCTCTACTTGCTTTACCTGTAAAAGGTTAAAAAGTCTGACTGCATGCATAGGTAAAAGGAAGTGTGTGGGCACCTGGCCAAAAGAGCCAATGGGAAGGCTAGAACCTTTTAAAATTGAAACAAGACTCCCCTTTTGTCTGTGTGTGGTTGTTCTCCCGGAGAGGAGACACAGAGCAGCAATTCTGTAAGAAGCTTTAAGCCAGGTATGAAAAATCATAAGATCATACCTAGAAACTACTCATTTAAAATCCCAGATATGTAAATAGATCAGGAAATGTCTAGGAAGATGCGATTAGGTTTATCTCTTGTATTTCTTTTTGGCTTGTGGACTTCTCTGTGCTAACCCCCAAATGCTTTTGTTTTGCTTTTGCTTGTAACCATTATGCTAGACCTCAAGAAAACCATTCTTGATGCTTAATTATTATATTGGCTCTTTTTAAATCTAGCAATAGCCTAAGTTTCAGATGTATTTTCTTTCTTTTTGTTTTTAATAAAATTTACCTTTTTTAAAGACAGGATTGGGTTTGTGTGTCCTAAGAGGTTTGTGCAAATGTTCTTTAATTAGCTGGTGGCAACAGCTGATTTTCTTTGTTTTCTTTCTCAGCTCTTCCCCGGAGTGGGGGTGAAGGAGCTTGAGAGTACCCCACAGGAAGGAATTCCCAAGTGCTCCTTCCTGGGTTCAAAGGGGGTTATTTTGCACTTGGGTGGTGGCAGCATCTACCCATCCAAGGTCAGAGAGAAGCTCTGACCTTGGTAGTTTAAGGCCAGCCTGGAGTGGCCAGTATTAATTTTTAAAATCCTTGCGGACCCCACCTTCTGCACTCGAAGTGCCAGAGTGGGGAATCAGCTTTGACAGAGCCCAGCTGGCTAGAGCATGCCTGGTAAGACTGTGATGCCAGTTAGCATTTAGTGTTAGCATTACAGTCCTGTCACGATTATACTTTCGTTAAAAAAAAGTGTTTAAACTGTCCATTGTATTCACTAAATAGCATTTCAAAACAAAACTTCTTACTTGGCCAGACCTGCATATTAGTATATTACAGCAGGGCACCAGCTCTGCTATAGTTAAGTTTAAGAATGCCTTTCTGTTTAAAGGATGATTATTTTAAGTGCTTTAAATTCTGTATAGTTATTCAGATTGCCTTGAAATTTGGCATGCCTCATCGGGGCAAAGGGGATGGTTAGTGATCCAAACTTAAAGTCATTTGAGCAGAGTTTCTCAGGATAAAGCCTCCTCCCCGCTCTTTTCTTAAAGTTCACAGATTCTACCAACATTTTCTTGTGCAGACCTGGCTTCTAAAGTGCTACTGGCATAGTGGCACTGGAAAAGGAAGGTGAGCTGGAAGTGGTGATGATGGGGCGATAGGTTGCAGGGGAGTGGAGAAGGAGAGATGCACACTACTGTTCTCTCAAGTGCTTGAAGTTATCGTAACCGGCATCTCATAAAATTGTCAAGTTTTTGGGACATAGACCATAGTCTGAGATCTCTCACCGGGCCTCTCACCACACACTTCAAACATTTCAAAGCATGACCCTTATCTCTATTCAATGAGAACAAAATATGGGAGGGGGCACTTGGTTACTATGTGATTTGTATGCAGAGAAAACAGTGGACTGGGATTCAAATCTTGGGCTCTGTTCCCAGATTTCCACTGGCCTACTGGATGGCCCTGGCAAAGTTGCTTCACTTCTGTGTGCCTTCGTTTCTTCATCTGTACATTGGGGATAATCACTGTTTAAGAAATAGGTATTGTTATCATTACTAGCCATAGTAGTGTCTCAATTGCACACTTACATGAAAATTACAACTGCCTAAACACCTATTAACTCCTACCAACAACATTTCTCCTTCTTTCTTTTTTAGAAAACATTGAGGAAATTCACTGAAATTTTTTTAGAGGGGGATTAAAGGTATCTTGTGCCCTTCCAGAACAAGAAGTTCAGCAGAACTCAAATTTCTGAAAGTGAGGAAACGAAGAGTTACGGTACTGCTAATTTCTGAAAACACAGGAAATACAGAGTAAAACTATATGCCTATGAAATTTTAACTTTGCCCTCTGTGAGCGATGCCTCAGTACGCCCATAAAATATAATCACACTCTGCCTTTGTACTGTAATGAACAGGATCTATCCGCACCTGATGTACACTCAAACACTTAGCCTACTCCACAGCAAGGCCATATCTGCTAAATGTTACAACCCCATTCACCTCATTTTTACAATCCCTTCACCCTTACTCACAAGATACCATTTAACACTATACTTTCACATATCCATCAAGCCCACAGACTGCTCTCCTAACCCACCTCACAGCTGACAATACCCATGGGAAGAAGACTCCTATGCCCTGCTACTGACAACCTACATAACTCAGTACTGAAATGGGGCATACTGGATCCCTCAGGGTACACATGCACCTCTTTCCTTTGAGCACACATGGAGAGCAGGGAGAGGAGATCCTCATATCACAGTCACAGCTCTGCCTAGTTGTTCCAACTAATCCTTCCACCATTCAATATGGTGATACCTAATACAGTGGAATGCAGCTAAAGTGCATGTGGATAAATCCCAGGTGGCTATTGCTACATCCAGGGGGGCAGAGTTAAGGTTGTGTAGGTGTACATCTTAACTCTGTATTTTCTGGTTTTCAGGAGTTTGATTTCTGCTGAAGATGATGTTTTGGCAGGGCATGAGATATCACCAGGCAATCTTAACGGTGTCTTAAAGATTTTTGTCAGTGAATTTCCAAATTTATTTATTTTGGAATACCAAACTGGGTGAGACGTGACTTAAATGCATCACACTTTTGCTATTAAAAAAAAGTCTGCAACTTATTAGCATCACACATGCCTAGCAGAGATTTACAAATGGGATTTTGTCTGACTGTTAGCTGGCATGCAAATGTAGCAAGACATAAGGATCCAAAAGAAAATACACAGCTGTAATAAATTAAATCTTATTCAAGTGATTCCAGAACCAACTCCAGGGACTGTCATTCACTGTTCAAACAGAAATAAAATATCCATACTTCACACTCAGAGTTGCGAAATGTTCTTTTCCTGTCGCAATGAGTCTCCCCACAAAATTATTTAATGTTTCTGTCATAGCAGCATCCAGAGACCCCAATCAAGATTGGAGCTCTGTTGTAGTAGATACTGTACAAACACGTATGAAAATACGGTCCAAAGAGCTCACAATAAATATCTTTTATAAGTAACACTTAGTGACAGTTTTATAATGAAATATACAAGAACAACATTAGTGTAATACACTAACAAAAGAACAGTATGTTGACCTGGGAATACTGCTGATTTTAGAGTATTGGAAAATTCAGATTAACCCTTAATACTGGCTAATTCCACTTTCGGAACAGACTATGTTGCTAGGATTTGAGAAGAGGTTCGGGGGGGGGGATCCTATGCTAGAGAGGAGGAGGGGGCGCTGAGTGCCTGGTAGTGGGGCAATTTGGGACTAAGGGGAAGAGTCTTACCCAATCTCCATCCTCATGGTTTCCATCTCCACCCTTAGTTCAGGAGTAGCAGGGAAAGGTAGATCAGGTTGAGATGTCAGGAGGAAAACTGGAGATGGCAGAATGGGAAGTTGGACTAAAGTGAGGCAAGAAGCAGAATGCTATCAATGAAGGGTTTATTTGGGTGCTCATTTAAGGAACAGCTTCATTTGCCTGGGGGAAGGGAGGAACAGAGCAAGACTAAAGAGGAAGAATGAACTCCTTCTTGGGACATGTTAAAGAAGTGGGTAACTTTCTCCATTTCCTGTGCCTCATTAAAGAGCACCCAACATGAGCATAAGCGACTTTGTGCTCTAAGAAATTAAAACACCCTGCTGAAGAAGGTGGGTAGGGAGGAAAATAATGTAGTCCCATGGGTATAATCTAGTCCATTCTGTTTTGGTCTGCTGAATCTTACCTCCTGTACATATTTAAAAAAAAAAATTGGCAGTGCACTTATTTTGTTAGCTGTCAAACCAGTTGAGATCAATCCTGCTGCTGTTTAATTCGTTTTATTTTTATTGCTTCAGTCTCTCCTGGAGTGCAGCTCACGAGGATGAAGGAAGTATGGATTTACTTGGGAATAACATGCTTTTCTTGGCTCAGCCATTTTTTTACACCCCCAATATCTTCCTCTGTAAAGTTGAATATTTCATAGTGGGATTTTCAGTTATGTTCTCAAGTTATCTAAAATCTCCCCCCACCCAAATAAAATAGCATGGGCCTGATTCACCACTGCTATTGCCATGTTACATAGATGCAACTGTTTATACTTCTGGAGCAGCAGTCTATTGAAATTGATGGGGTTACTCTGTCACAAAACTGGAAGAATGCAGCGATGAATTTGGCCCCATATGCCAAGTACCCTCTTCCATTCCTACTATTAACATCTGCTTCTTGGTCTAGTTCTAGTAGGGCTGCCACCTTTGAGTCTGTCAAAAACAGAATGGAGCCCATGTCCTAGCTATGGTCATCTAATCACATCTCTTACAGTGAGCCACACCTCTTCTTTCTTGGCTGCTGGAGAGTTGTTAGCTCTCTCCCCTCTTCTCCCTGTCAGTTGTTGTGATGAAAGTTAGTCAAGAGTCTTCTCCATTCCTTTGGCAGCTGCTGCGGGAGGAGAGTGCTATGTTGACAAAGGCTACTTCCATTGTGAGACAGCGTTGATGCAGCATGATCACAGGGGACAATAACTGTGCACTCATGTAAACTTTGCTTTTGCTCTTTGTCTCATTGTTTCCTTTTCTTCTTATGTGGCATCTCCCTTACTGGAGGTTTGCTACCAGGGTAGCCCATTCTGTACAATCCTCTGATAATCTCTTTGTGAATGAATAGTTCTTTTGAACAATCAGGTTACCACATCATCCATCCAAGATCTTGTTTTTCTGCCTCATGTTCTTCTGCCATCTATTTTCCCTTCCAGTGCCCGTAAACCTGCATCTGCCGCTGAACCTTTTAAAATGTGCCCTGCAAATCAAATCTCTCTTTTAATAAGATTTCTGCCTAGCATTTGCTAGCGGCTCCTTCATGGGGCCATGAGCACGGGCATGTACTTGGCGCGGTTTACCCCTGTCCCAGACACCTGTCCTTTCTGAGGCGTGAGGGAGACCCTGGCTCACATTTACTTGGAGTGCGCCAGGTTGCAGCCCCTATACTGGCTCCTCACCAATATTATGTTGCGTTTCTGGCTGCACTTTCCCCCTCACCTTCTTATTTACGCCCTCCCTATCCATGGCCCCACAAAGTCACGGGACCTCCTGGTCAACCTCCTCCTGGCCCTGGCTAAAACAGCCATCTATAAAACCAGGGAGAGGAGGTTGGCCGATGGAGGCTCCTGTGACTGTGGGGACGTTTCCGATCCTCTGTCCGTTCACATATCCAGGCAGAGTTCCTCTGGGCGGTGTCCACTGGCTCCCTTGACACTTTCGAGGAGCAGTGGGCGCTGTCCGGGGTTCTCTGCTTGGTGTCCCCGTCAGGTTCCCTTCTTTTGACCCTTTGACCACGCTCCTGTCAAAAAAAAAAAAAAAATTGCCGAGTTCTAATAATCTCCAGTACTTTTTTGTTAGATACGCCATCTATCCATGCTATTTTCAGAATTCTTCTATAATGCCATAATCGGAAGGATTGCGGTTTATCTTCTATATTTCCTTTCATCTAAATCTAAAGTTAATTGAAAATGAAAATTAATATAAAAGTAATGTAGTGGCTTGTTTCTTTCTCTTTCCCTCCTGAAATGCAACTATCAGTTTAGATTTTGTTCACGAAGTGCAATGAATTATCCTTAATTTCAATGCAATTTTAATAACATACTACACATTTCCTTTACGAGAGTCCCCAATTCACGTGTTTGTTCTAGATCATGGTTAGCCATTTTCCATCCAAAGACTGTAAAAAGATGAATAAATAATTCCCCCCATAAAGATGTAATTCAAACAGAAAGTATGTGTGTATGGAAAATGTAACAAAGGACTTCTTGAGGCCAACTGTCAGAGAGCATAGGAGTACATACGGGTACAGGGATCCTCTGGGTTCACCAAAAGGGGCTATGTATGTTCTCTACTGAAAGCCTGTGCCACACTGGTTATCATAATCATTGAGAGATGTACGTATGGAAAATATGGAAGGAGTTATGTATATATGCTGAAAATTATGTTCTCTAGCCTTTGTAGTTAAAGGTAGATCACTCAAAGGCAGCGTATCTTGAGACAAACTTCTCCAGACAGGAGGTGTAAGATATATAATGATCCACCAGGGAGAGAAGTATCTTACACTAGAAGTCTATTAGCATATTGAGTTAAATCCTAATGAAGAGCTTGCAGAGACTTCAGAAGGAAATTAACAGGAAGAGGTAAACAGCAGGGTTAGAGGTGGGGAAACACTATTTTCAGGTGAACATCAAAGGTGTGGTTGGGCATATCGGGGGTGCAGATGAACCCTGAGGTTCAAACCCCTTCAAACTGAGAGGACAAGTTGCCAGTGGGTTTGATTTTACAGAAGCGGGGAGGAGAATGGTCTCAGCCAACATGGCTGAAAATGCTGGGAAAAGGACTTGGGTACGATATCCTGCAGGAGTGTCCTGTGAGTTAATTTTAGGCTCTAGCAAGCATGTTCTGATTTTGTGTTACATGTAACCATTTATTTCCAATATTCTTACTATCATTTGAATCTCTGCTCTTTGATAATAAACACGGTCCTGTTTTCACTATATCTAAATGCTGTGTGTTAAGCGGAGTTGTAACCTTAACGTAAAACTGGTAAGCTGGTGTGTATTATTCCTTGAGGAGTAGAGAATCAGAGTTCTGTGAGAGTGTTCAGTGGAACGGTGCCTGGGCACTCCAGAGATACACTTGGAAGTTGGTGTGAGCCTATCACTTGCCTGCAGAGGGACAGCAGAACCCCTAGGGTCTGTGAGGGGAGTACTTTTGCTGCCTGTGGCCAGGGTTATCAGGGAGCTGACCCCCAGCAGATATAGACCAGGATCCGTCCCACTAAAGGCAAGTAGTAGTGAGTTGCCTCACAACCGTGGCTACCCCTGGGAAGTGTCACAAATGCGTTTTCAGATAATTTTGCAACTGACCACACATGTTTGCCAAGGCCGAAACTGGCAGTTTGATTTAACTCCTCTCCAGCAAGATAAAACTACACTTGATTTGGGGCTGTTTTCTACTGAGTGAAATAAACATGAGACACACAAGGTGGGCGAGATAATATCTTTTATTGAACCAACTTCTCTTGGTGAAGATGACAAGCTTTTGAGCTCACACAGAGCTCTTCTTCTCTGAGCACCTTTCCCAGACCTGAAGAAGAGCTCTGTGCAGCTCGAAAGCTTGTCTCTCACCAACAGAAGTTGGTCCAATAAAAGTTATTACCTCACTCACCTTGTCTCTCTAATATCTTGGGACCCACCTGACTACACCACTGAAATAAATATGGACATTTAGAAGTTATTAGCACTCCACAAGGTTCACCTCTTCCTAATGATCATGGATAATCAACTACCTTCCAAACAACTATGGGGAAGTAATGCTTCTAGTCAGAGCTAGATTTCAATAGTAATGCTCACTCAAGTTAATCCCTGGCTGTATCACAAGAAAATGTTCCTCCAGAGCAAACTATGTACACTGGTGGAACAGCATTCCATTAATCTATCCTATGCAGTAATCATAATAATGGGTACCAGCATTTTCTCTTTTTCCCCCATGCAAGTTAATCTGAGCTCCTGAAAATGGTAGCTGTGATGGGGTGTTCACCCCATATAAAGTACATCAGTTTTTTAGGCTGCACCTGTGGGAGAGCCAGGGCCTGAAAGGCTAATTGATGATAAAGTTCAGCTGGGCAGGGGCAGGCTAAAGCCAGGAAACTGAGAACAGAAAAGGGCTGATAAATATAGTGAAAATAAATCACAAATTCTTATGTGCTATTTGATAACAAGCTCACTTGGAGGGACCATCTTGAAAATATTAAAGATAAGTATGTTAATTCCACCTTTGCACTTAAAAGTATCCCTGGAACATCCTGGGGAATGGATAAGGAAATGATGGCAATGCTAGACAGAGTGTTAATTCAACCAGTTATTGAATATGGATGCCAGGCCTTTGGATGAGCAGTGAACACAAATCTGAGAAAATTAGACTATATCCAAGCACAGACATTGCGTATCACATGTGGTGCCTTCATTCCTATGTCTCTGTGTGTACTACAGATAGCAGTCAGTGAAAGGCCAATCATTTTTAGAATACAGCTCCTAGACTTACCCTTACTTGGGGCACCTGGCATTGGCCACTGTCGGAAGACAGGATACTGGGCTAGATGGACCTTTGGTAAAATCTAGTATGGCTCTTCTTATGTTCTTTTGGGCCGAAGTACTAGGAAATAGCAAAGAGGACAACACAAAGCTAATATATCATGATTGTTGGGAATTATGAGGAGGCCAGATAGGACAAGAAAAAAAATCAGAATTCCGCCTGTATCCCTGGAGTAGGGTATAGAAGTAAGTAGGGTATAGAAGTAAAGGATCTTAATGAAAAGAAAGGATTGAAAGAGACCAAAATCTATAGCTATAGGAAAATACTCTATCACTGGAAACCATCCTCCTGAGATAGACATGGAGTTATGAAAAAAAGGAGAAGACTGATAAATCTACAAGAAATCATAAATCATTATATTTGTGAGAAGTGGGGAGACAATTGCCACATATGTGCAGATGGCTCCAAAGAGGAAGGAACAGGAAGAGTGAGAACAGCTTTCTGGGTGCCCTGGCTCAGACTCAAGAAAGCCATAAGGCTACTAACTTTGTATTCATATTTATGGATGGGCTAACAAGGATTATGCTAGTGCTAAATTGGGCTTTAGATGTGCGGCCAGTTGCCGTGGCCTCCCTGTCTGACTCCTTATTAGGGCTGCAAGGAAATTACAGTGGTAAGTCTGACAGCAAAAATGATATTCCTAATGAAATATTACTGCTAGCAACTGAACTGATACAATTGGATATAACCATAGTAATAGCATGGATCCTGGCACATGTAGGGGTAGCAGGCAACAAATTGGCAAACAGGCAAAAAGTTCTATTAATCATGCAGAGGCTGACATAGGACTCTCCTTAAGCAAACTGGAATTTTAACACCTAATCAAAAATGAGCTAAGAAAGGAACGGCAAGAACTGTGGGCAAACAAAACAAAGGAGAAAAAATTCCAAGAAGTATTACCAACAGTTGACAATGTATACATAATCCAAGACCCTGCAAGAAAGAGTGAAGTGGTGCTATTTAGAATTCTAACAGGGCATTGTGAATTAAATAATAATTTATTTCTAATTAACATGCACAATGATGGATTATGCATAACATGTAAGGTCCAGGAAACAACAGATCATATCCTTTGGAATTGTAAAGACCATACAAGTGAAAGGAGGTGTTTATATAGAAAAATTGGAGGCCTTAATGTAACAAAGTTTTCCTTGCAACATCTACCAAAAAATGCAAGGAAAACGGGGCCCAATAAAAAAAAGCTTTTCTGCAGTTCTTTAAGAATACCAGCAAAGATACAAGACTCTAAGTCATGACAAAAAAAAAATACAAAAGTATAGTAGAAAGAGAGAGCCTGACACATGGGACTTGGTGTAAGGCCTAAAGCCCAAACTAAAGTCAGACCCTGCTGATATAATGCAAAGTTAGCAAGAGTCAGGCCCAGTTACAAAACATGCCTACTTACAAATTCACTGAACTTGGCAAGAACAAGGGTGGCATTGCAAAAACACAAACACTCCTCGGCAGTAAATATTCACATAAACACATTGCAGACGTGTGGTACCAGAACACCTTGATATCAAGTTTTGGTATAAACACACTCCCCAAATATGATACAGGGATACACTGACCCTTCCTAAAGATAAGATCAGAATAACAGGGTGACGGATAGAGATGTTTTGATTGAACGAATGGGTACAAAGTAAAGGGGGGGGGTAACTAACCACGTCAGTGGGGCAATATATCACTTGTTTGTATCAGTGTATAGAAAGAGGGGTCCCAGAGGGAGAGTCTTTGTCTGGGCGATGGGGGAGCAGAGAGTCACGCTGCTGACCTGAGTCCATCGTAATGGATATGCATGTGTTAGTGTACCTGTAGCACATATAGGACACTAGGACTGTGCTTCGTTAACATTAAACCTGGCCGAGCGCCTTCGCTACTGAACCAAGTCTGTGGTCTTCTTGGGCAGTTCAATTGAGCCCTTCTGTACAGGCTATCACAGAGAGAACACATACACAGCCAACAATGGACAACACAAAGTACAGTGCATGGTGGTCAGACACTCTGGAAATCAGTCTGTTTCACCTCGAAACCAAAGAAGAGGGCTGCAGGAATGCAGTCTACAGTCACTCCCTGGGAAAAGGGATGTGTGTTTGGGGGCTACAGAGTCTGGCAAAAGCTAAAAAAATGAGTAATCTACAGTTACTCCCTGTGAGGAAGGAGTTCGGGCAGGTAAACCCAGAGGAAGGGACCAGAAGATAGAAAAAGGAAGTAGGACGGAGTCCAGGGAAATAGCAACAGAGTCTGGGAGCAAATGGCATAAGGAGGGACGCAGTGTGAGCAATCCGCTCGAAAGAGGGAGCGTCAGACCTGAATGGAGCTAATCCCTAGAGGTGGCCACCAGGAGGCACCCAACAGTGAATGAACCCCAATTCTGTATAACCTGAGTTCTGTATTTGGCTGTAGTCTCTGTGCAAAAACATTAGCGCATGGTCCAAAGATTTTGGTATTCTGCCATTCTTCATTTGAAGAAGGCTCCATAGAATGCACTATTTCATAATAGTTGATGTTTCCCCTCTTCTTTTTAAATTGTCCAGTGCCAGGAGGCAGAGCTGTAACTAGGCATTTAACGCGCCTGGACAAGCAAGCATATTTTCGCTCTCTACTATTTCTTTTTCATCATTTTTTTCCACCCCGGGGCTTTGCATAGCAGCTGCCCTACTTGTCCCACCCTGATTATGGCCCTGTTAGGAGGAAGCTTTGTAAGTATAATCATTGTTAATAGAATTCCTTGGAGAAAAGTGTTTATATCATATTAGTCTTTTCCATGAAATAGGTGACTCATCTGAATTCATATGATTTTATTAGCTAATGTATCATTTAGAAAGTTGTGGCAGAAATAACGGAACAGGATCTTTGTGCTTTAGAAGATAAACTAATCAACATCTTGAGTCAGGCAGAAGCTTCTCGCATGGTACATTGACACACATTCATGTGAATGACTGGGAAGCTTCAGTTCTTGCTCTGGAGCATTCAGCTTTGGCCACAGTCAAAGACACAATATTGGGCGGGTAAGTCATTTGTCTGTTCTGGTACAGTAATTCCCCTCATGGCCCAAAGATCTTCAGATATCCCACTGTCTCAGAGTGAACTGGGCTTCTAAAGGAGCTAGGGTCCAAGTTGTGCTCCGTGCCTGGCTCATATGACAGCAGCATGGGGCTAATGCTTCCTATAAAAGGAACTGTTGCTCAGTCAAAGGAGACCAGAGGTTGGTAGCGGGACCAGCAAAGCTCCTTGTCCAGATGGAGCTGAAGCAGGAGCCCAAGAAGGAACTGGAGTGAGGCCCATGAGAAGAGCATGACATTCCAAGCAGAAAGTATCCTGGCCTGAGAGAACTGGTGATTGAGCCTGCAAGTGGAACTGAGAAAGAGACAGTGTCTAATGCCCTGCCATGAGTGGAGCCCTGTGTAAGGGCCAAAAGGATTGGTGACACCCTGACATAAAGCAATTGGGAAGGACTGAGTACTGGGGAGCCTGTTGCAAAGGTGTAGAATTGAATACCTTTAGGTTATGTTCCAAACATCACAAAAAAGGGGAAACGTTAATTACAACTTATGGAGTATGTTTACTTTATGCTACCAAAAGGGAAAACTGAGTTGCAAACATTAAGATGCAGGGTCAATGTAAACTGACCTGCTCACACCCACCTATGCTACAGCTTTAGGACACAATGGCTTTTCCTGGGCTTCATTAGACTAACTCTTACCTCTTGCCTTGTCGTTGCTAGTTGCTGTGGCCCTCCCACAGCCTTGCATGAAGCTCTGGCTGGCTTGGCTGTTGTCCCAGTTTTTCCTTATCACTTAGTTGTTTCTGAATATACATGCTCTTCTGAGATACAAGTGCTTTCTCATTTGTTCTTTTTCTTTTAAGAGCTGGACTGGAATCAAATCTCCTGATCTGACCACCACTGAACTTTGCAAGGCGATAGCTGTGCCAATAATTTCACAGACGGGGCCCTTACTGTTATATGAGTCAAACCAGAGCTCATATCTAAACCTCCCCAAATTCTGGAGTGTTCAGGGTCCAGAACTGGATCTGGATCTAAAATTCACACTTGGGCCCAGCTCTGCCTTGAAGTTTTGTGCTGTCCCCATTTCCTAACTAGAAGAATAACAAGGGCGATCAACTAAGACCTCTAGCAATTCCCTTAAGAGAGGGATATCACCACTGCCACCTACTCCTTCTGCATGGTAGCTGTAGCCCAAATAAGTAGCCTCTTTATTGTATTAGCTAATATGTATTGCTATTACTAAATGCTGCTGTACTGGCTAAAGATCACCCACATTTGAATGAGGCAGGAAATTCCAGTGCTTTCTGATTCAAAACTATGAATACTGGGTTTTGTATTATGACCAGAGAGCTCTAAAACACCAAAGAACAGGAAACAAGGAAGATTTAGTTTAAGTGCATAGAACCAACCATAGCTAACTGAAAATAATATTTCCAGTGTCCTCATGAATGCGTTCTTTGCTGAAAACACATTGGATCAAAAATTAATATAGCCTTTGACACAAGGGTTACTTTTCTTTGGTGATTATTATTAGACACATGATAATAACCTCTAAAGCAGTGGTGAGCAACCTGTGGCCCACAGGCTGCATGCAGCCAGTCAGGGTAATCCACTGGAGGACCACCAGAGAGTTTGTTTACATTTGCACGACTGCCTGCAGCTCCCAGTGGCCGCGGTTAACCTTCCTGAGAGAGGTCATCTAGTCCAGTCCCCTGCACTCATGGCAGGACTAAGTATTATCTTGACCATCCCTGACAGGTGTTTGTCTAACCTGATCTTAAAAAACTCCAATGATGGAGATTTCACAACCTCCCTGGACAATTTATTCCAGTGTTTAACCACCCTGACAGTTAGGAAGTTTTTCCTAACGTCTAACCTAAACCTCCCTTGCTGCAATTTAAGCCCATTGCTTCTTGTCCTGTCCTCAGAGGTTGAGAAGAATTTTTCTCCTCCTCCTTTTATGTACATAACCTTTTATGCACTTGAAAACTGTCATCATGCCCTCTCTCACTCTTCTCTTCTCCAAGCTAAACAAACCCAATTTTTTCAATCTTCCCTCATAAGTCATGTTTTCTAGACCTTTAATCATTTTTTTGCTCTTCTCTGGACTTTCCCCAATTTGTCCACATCTGGCCTGAAATGTGGCACCCAGAACTGGATACAATACTCCAGTTGAGCCTAATCAGTGTGGAGTAGAGCAGAAGAATTACTTCTTGTGTCTTGCTTACAACACTGCTGCTAATACATCCCAGAATGATGTTTGCTTTTTTTGCAACAGTGTTAAACTGTTGACTCCCTTAGCTTGTGATCCACCATGACCCCCAGATTCCTTTCTGCAGTAATGATCTATATCAAGCCTGGCAGTCATATTGACACAACATAATAGTTTAGGCCCTGATCCAGCAATTCATTCTGTGTCAGCTTATTGACTTCTGAGGGGTTCCATGTAGGTGCAGTGGTGTGCATGGGTACAGCGAATTGCAAGGTTGAGGTCTTAAATAGCACCATTCAAACCAAAAGTGAATTTCTCCCCTTGCAGAGTGCTTAAAACAGGACTTTGTACTGGACTCTGCTCAGGTGAGAATTTTCCCCAGAGTGCTTTATCATCTACTCCTTACATCACTGAATTTCACCTACGGCTGGGGTGGAGTGTGGCACTGATATATTTAACACTGTTGGGGCCAGAGAAGAGAATCTGGGCAAGGACTGTAGATCAAACTCCTATTCCTATGAAAAGTGCCATGGGACCTTTAATAGCTGTGCCAACTTAATTTTTAAGATCTATTTCAAATGACCTCACTAGAAAAAAACTGCATAATACTTTGTATCTACCAGCGAAAGATAAAGGGTGGGGTCAGTTCTGGCAGGACTAGATGTAGAGCTGAGCAAACAATCTATGGTTAACATACTTGATAAGTTCTGCCTCTTTCTATCTGTGGAATGTCCACAAACAGATTGCAATTTTCTTGGATTTATGTAGTACTCAAAACACCACACTTTTTAAAAAAGCCATTAATGGTATAGTTTGCTATTTAAAATTCCAGTTGTATCACTTATTACTTATAGTATTTGTTTACAGCCTGATTGGCTGGATGTAACTCTTATAATCAGCAAAAAGAACAGGAGTACTTGTGGCACTTTAGAGACTAACAAATTTATTTCAGCATAAGCTTTCGTGGGCTACAGCCCACTTCTTCAGATGCATAGAGTGGAACACACAGACAGAAGATATTTATACATATAGAGAACATGAAAAGGTGGAAGTACGCATACCAATTGTAAGAGGCCAATCAATTGAGATGAGTTATCAGTAGAAGCAGAAGAAAAAACTTTGAAGTGATAATCAAGATAATCAAGACCCATAGAAGGTGTGAGGAGAACTTAACATGGGGGAAATAAAATTCAATTAGTGTAATGACCCAACCATTCCCGGTCTCTGTTTAGGCCTAAGTTAATTGTGTACACTTCAACCTCTCTAATCACTCAGTGACAGACTTGAAGGTGTCAGTTTTGCAACAAAAAAACTTCAAAAACAGACTCCAAAGAGAGACTGCTGAACTCGAATTAATATGCAAATTAGGCACAATTAACTTAGGCCTAAACAGAGACTGGGAATGGTTGGGTCATTACACTAATTGAATTTTTTCCCCCCATGTTAAGTTCTCCTCACACCTTCTATGGGTCATCTCGATTATCACTTCAAAGGTTTTTATTCTGCTGCTACTGATAGCTCATCTCAATTGATTGGCCTCTTACAATTGGTATGCGTACTTCCACCTTTTCATGTTCTCTGTATGTATAAATATCTTCTGTCTGTGTGTTCCACTCTATGCATCTGAAGAAGTGAGCTGTAGCCCACGAAAGCTTATGCTGAAATAAATTTGTTAGTCTCTAAGGTGCCACAAGTACTCCCGTTCTTGTTGCGGATACAGACTAACACGGCTGCTACTTTGTAATCTGTTTTATAATCAGGTTTACTATGCAAGCTTGCTTTGTGCAAGTAATCAAATGTATGAGCTTAAAATTTACTTTCCACAAATAGACATACTAGTAACAAAAAACTATGTACACCTCTACCCCGATATAACGCAACCCAATATAACATGAATTCAGATATAACGCGGTAAAGCAGTGCTCCAGGGGGGCGGGGCTGCGCACTCCGGCAGATCAAAGCAAGTTCGATATAACACAGTTTCACCTATAACGCAGTAAGATTTTTTGGCCCCCCGAGGACAGCGTTATGTGGGGGTAGAGGTGTACTTTCTTAGAAAGCATACACAAACTGGATGTGAAAATAGGCAACGCAAATTTATTCAAACATGTGTGCAAATATTTATGGAATTTTTTCCCCATTATTTATCTAGTTGTAATTTGAAGCTATAGCTCAAAGGAGGTAGCAGATTCCAAACCTGATGCTTTGACTTCTGAGGCATCAACTCAGGTGTCATTTACATATGATATGCAGCTACAGCAGTGTACTATTATTGCCAATCTAAGAAAGCAACCCATAACTTGTGGGACCTTAAGGACAAGTACACTCATCTAAGGTAAACTGTATATTAATAATACTTACACCAGCATTCTAGGTACCTTGAGGGTGCTCACTCCCGTATACAAGGCCTGCCTTCCATTGCTGTTTTCACTTTTTCCCTCCCCTTTTTTAAATGAATTGTCTCTTACCTCCCTAGCCAACCCCCTCATGCCCAGACTCCAATAGTTTGAAGAGGTCCCCCCCATACCCAAACTAGTTCCTCCTCCCAATGGCCACACCCTCCCTCCTTCTTGCCACAGTACCTCCTTGTGGCCTAGGGAAACCTTGGAAATTTAGCTGATCTCCATTGGAACAACATGCCATTGTCCTATCATTCCGTTTTTCTTCTACACAAATCTGCTAATTAAAAGAACAAGAACTGTAGCCAAGTTAACCTGACAAAAACTTGGAGGGAGTAGCATAGATGCTGGAACTAGGGGTGCTACCACACTCCCTGATTTAAAGTGGATTCCATTATAAACAGAGTTTACAGTTTGGACAGTGGCTCTCAGCACCCCCACCATACAAATTGGTCCAGCACCCCTGGGGAATAGTATCTTGCAGATTACACTAAACTGGGAGGAGTGGTAGATACGCTGAGGGTAGGGATAGGATACAGAGGGACCTAGACAAATAAGAGGATTGAGCCAAAAGAAATCTGATGAGGTTCAACAAGGACAAGTGCAGAGTCCTGCACTTAGGATGGAAGAATCCCATGTACTGCTATAGACTAGGGACTGAGTGGCTAGGCAGCAGTTCTGCAGAAAAGGACCTAGGGGTTACAGTGGACGAGAAGCTGGATATGACTCAACAGTGTGCCCTTATTGCCAAGAAGGCTAACAGCATTTTGGGCTGTATAAGTAGGGAGCATTGCCAGCAGATCGAGGGACGTGATCGTTCCCCTCTATTCGGCATTGGTGAGGCCTCATCTGGAGTACTGTGTCCAGTTTTAGGCCCCACACTACAAGAAGGATGTTGAAAAATTGGAAAGAGTGCAGCTGAGGGCAACAAAAATGATTAGGGGACTGGAGCACATGACTTATGAGGAGAGGCTGAGGGAACTGAGATTATTTAGTCTGCAGAAGAGATGAATGAGGGGGGATTTGATACCTGCTTTCAACTACCTGAAAGGGGGTTCCAAAGAGGATGGATCTAGACTGTTCTCGGTGGTAGCAGATGACAGAATGCGGAGTAATGGTCTCAAGTAGCAGTGGGGGAGGTTTAGGTTGGATATTAGGAAAAACTTTTTCACTCGGAGGGTGGTGAAGCACTGGAATGGGTTATCTAGGGAGGTAGTGGAATCTCCTTTCTTAGAGGTTTTTAAAGACCGGCTTGACAAAGCACTGGCTGGGATGATTTAGTTGGGGATTGGTCCTGCTTTGAGCAGGGGGTTGGAATAGATGATCTCCTGAGGTCCCTTCCAACCCTGATATTCTATGATTCTATGTATATGCTATGACATCCCACCCAATATGCCATGCTTGCCTCTGACAGTGTGATGAAGCTGAGACTAATTTAAAGCAGCGGTTCCCAACCTTTTTCCCTACATGACTCTATTTTCAGATGTACTGCTTTTTGCAACCCCAGACAGCATGGAGGATTCCATTTTAAAACTGTATCCTCCACACAGTGGGACCTTGCATGTATGATGCATGCAAGTTTATGCTGCGTGGAGGATGCCATTTTGCTCTACAAAGTGACATCCTCCACCCAGGGAGATTTTCTAAAATGGCTTCCTTCTCAGCAACACTTGGGATTGCCATGTCCACATATGCTGATGGAGCACGCTACCCATAGTTTGGGAACTGCTGGTTTAGAGGCAGGGATTGGCGATATAGACTGGTGGTTCTAATTTAGCACTGCACTTCTACTTAATGCATGAGTCCAGTGGATGTCCAGAAACTTGTTATCATAACTAGGAGCTACTGGCCATGTCATTCTCCTCCTCCTTCTTCCCCAGCTCAGTTAAGCATGCCTGGAGCAGCCTCAGAGACAGGGGGAGGTGGACTGGGCGTGCATGCCTGATCACCATCGGGGGAGGAGGGTGAGGGACAGGGCTGGGCATGCGTATGTGTGTGCCAACAAGCGAGAGAGAGAGAGAGAGAGATTCCATCCCTCTTGCTTGCTACTGCAGCTCACTGGCATGGAAGGCTAGGGCTTTTTATTATGCACGAGGCAGGCTAGAGGCAGAAATGTAGCAGCCTGCCTGTTAGTTAACTGATCTCATTCTCTGAGGCAGAAATGTAGCAGCCTGCCTACATAGTAACATTGTTAAATGTTCCTATTGTTAGTTAACTGTTCCCATTCTCAGTCAATTCTCCCAGGAGCATAAAACCTATGAAAGTTTTAAGGCCCCTACATTGTCAGAGTCATGTGTAAAGGAGCCTTATTAAAAATGACAGTAAGGGAATCCTCAGGTAGGAAGATCTATGTGCTCTCTCACATTTTTCCCATGCCAAAGTGGCACAATGGGGTAGATTACAGCTCACAATTTATTTTACTTGCCCATTAAAAAAAGACTTTGGGGCAAATAAAACATTTACCAAGCAGTTAATAAAATGTCAGAACAAGCACTTTCCAAAGTACCCAGCCAGGTCCAAGACAATAATTAGCAAAACTATATGACTTTCATGTCTGAAAGTCTGAGCAATTTAAAATGACAGTCTACTTTTTTTTTTGCACTGTTTGGTGTTCTGTAATGTAATTTAAATGAAAATCCTGGGTTATAACTGGAATGCAGGGTATTAGTTACCAAGTGTTTGTAACTTAACTTTCCTGTGTGTAGGAAATGCTGAATAATTAGTGACTTTTTTCCTGTACTGTAGTTTAAATAAATTACCAAAACAATTGAAACTGGTGTGATTATATTGCATTTTTTTATATTGCATTATTTTGACAAATAAAATATGCAGAATTTTAAATTTTTTGGCACAGAATCCCCCCAAGAGTAGTGTGTTCTTTTCAGCCCGTTCTTCCTCTTATCTCCTCTGCACATGTCTGTTTTCTTCTTTTTTCCATAATAAGTTGTGAATGTGGGGCTGATGCCGAATGCTAAGGAGAAGTCCAATTCTAGGCACCTGTTTTACAGATAACAGTCAGTTTGCAGTTTCTCAGCTACCATGCTGGGGAGGTAACCTAAATACCCACAGCACTGGTAAGAGTTATGTCTCAGTTACAGGGGAACTGTTTTAATCAAGACACTGAGATTTGATAATGAAGTACATAAATTGAATTTTGCTGAATATGTCTGCTCAGCATTTACAAAGGCATGTAAGAGTTGACATACTAGGTCAGAATGGGGGTCTGTCAAGTCCAGTACCAATTGCTTCAGAGAAAAGCTACAGGAAATTTTGTAATGGACATTCATAGAATAACCTGCCCTCCCACCACTTCAACTGAACTGGTGCTAGGACCAGTTGAACTCAGTTGAACCAGATCATGCATAGGGCTTGAGGGCAGGGACAGAGAACTTTGGGATGGATGCCTCAAGTGTACTTAAATAAAAGTTGAGAACTTTCATTAACTGATTATTTCTCTGTTAGACTGCACAATTCTGTTCTATTTCACAAGATGACATAGATGAACCAAGAAATACTTTTATCTTATTTTGTCTTCCTTTTTAAGCTGTCTGAATACAAGATGTTCCTTTTCTGTCTCCCTTTGAGCTCTATCCAACTTCAACTGAAATCACTGGAAAGACCCCCGTTGATTTAAAGTGAAGGTTGGATTGAGCTCATAGACCACTTCTGAAACTGTATACTTATTTCAAATACAAGGAAGACTGCCTGC
Organism: Chrysemys picta bellii; assembly: GCF_011386835.1. Lineage (NCBI taxonomy): Eukaryota > Metazoa > Chordata > Testudines > Emydidae > Chrysemys > Chrysemys picta. Next base: position 60,391,897 of record NC_088796.1, read on the forward strand.
AGAGGTGGTGTATTTTGTGTGTGTGTTGCTTTCCCCCATTTAAATTATATGATGTTTACTAAAAACAAATATTTAGAGTTAACAGTACTTCTAAAGGCCATGACCCTGCTGTGGGATCAACTAGCCTGAACTTGGCTTAGGTGCATGGGCCCACCCTATAGGACATCTCCAGCTCCACTTTTAATCAGCCAAAAGACTCCTTCCATTGTCTTCAGTTGGAGCCACACTAGCCCATAAGAGATCCTGTTGCAGGCTAAGGGAGGAAAGCTGCTCTTACAGTTAAGGCACTGTTCTGGGACGCAGGCAATCCGTATGCAGGTTCTAGCTCTACCACAGACTTCCTGTGTGATCTTCGGCAAGTAGTTTAATCTCTCTGTGCCTCCATTGCCCATCTGTAAAATAAGGATAATATTCCCTTTCAGTGTCCTCTTTGAGGTAAGGACTGTCTCTTACTACGTGTGTGTACAACACAATGCAGTCTGGAGCTCAGCTGAGGACTTTAGGCTCTAATACAAATATTGGCCATTATGAGGAAGGCTCATGACAGTGTGGGGACTGTGCCTGCAAATGCTACCCATTTAGTTTTCCAAAACATTTGTTTTTAAAAGTTTAACTCCAGACTTTTGATTGGCTGCAGGGGAACTCCAATCATTTCAGCCTTCTTTTCCCATGTATATCAAAGGAACTGCTCTCTCTCACAGTGAGAGGAAAGAGACTATAATGGAAGATGATAGTATCAGATTTCAGAAAGATGGGTGGATGGAGTGACATCCATGGATAACTAAAAATAACTGTTCATGTTAAGTTGCCCATTTATTATATTTACATTTATTTTTAGTATCCAAATGTTTTTATTTAGGTTTAAAATATCAAACAGGCAAGCAAAATAAAAAAATATTATTAGGATTCTCCATTGTGGTAAAGCATCTTAAAAGGTTTGTATATTTCTGTGTGTTTGATGCACCTGTTTCTCACCTTCCCCCCACCCCCAGGTTCTATGGATTTCACTGCAGTTACTCCTGATTTAGAAAGATGTAATTCAGAACAGCTTCAAGCCATATATGTTGACCCAGACATGAGTCAGCTAAACCATGAAAACTGAGTACCCAGAACAGCTGTTTAACTGATCCAGCCAATTCAGTGGCAGCCTGTTTTGTTTCCTGCAAGTTCTGTCGCTTGCCTGTCACTGTGAGAACTTGTCTTGAAAGGTTGTGTGCTGGGATCTTTAGCTGCCTGGGATGCTGCTACTACCTGCTTTTTACAACTAACTCTCAGCCACAGTGGTTGTCTGAGGACTGGGTGCAAAGGCTTTCTCTCAGCTGTATCCGAATTGGTATGTCTATGTAGTGGGGCAGCTGCCCCACTCTGGCATGGAAGGAGTTGGAGCAAGCCAGAGAGGCTGCGCAGAGCCCCAGCCAATCATGGAAGGGCTTATTGGGAACCAATCAAATGGAGGCTTGATAGCAGCCTATGAGGGCCAGGTTGATCCCTATAAGAAGGCTGCAGGGCAGAGAGGAGCAGTGTCTCTCCCTGGAGGGGATGTTTTATAAACTCTCTGTATTGCGTTTCCATAAATCTCTCTTTAAAATTCTATGCTCAGACCTGCAGTACACACGTTACTGTTATAAATTAAGGCCTTTCACTTTATGTAGTGGTGAGTGTAATAAATAGCTGTTAGTGGAGTGCATGGTAATAGTAATGTCAGGTGGTAGAATACAATCACTAGTAACTAGCAAACCTTCTTACTTCCAATATCCTCTTAAAGGCCAGTTTGGGTGAGACCCTGGGTACTAACTGCATTAAGATATTGGAATCCTGATCTTCAGCCTCCACAACATATGCAGGTGTAAATAATAGGGAACTCATTTAAAGATACAGTCAGATGAGGGTGGGCGAGTTGCCTTTGTTTTACAGAATCACCACTCTCAGCTGAAACATTGGTTAGGCATTGCACCAGAAGTGACAGGAACAAATATTACTCTAGGACAGGTGCAAGCTTTGATAGCAAGTTTATGTGAAATATAAATGGAACATAGCCAGTTTCCTGTTTGATGTTAATTTCCTCTCAGACAAAAAAAAATGCACACACTTGTTTTTCAATTCAGCTGAACTGATCTCTCAGAGTGAATTATTCAGCTAATACTTGCTTATGCACCTCCTTTCCTTTGGCACTTCCTTTAAAGAAAAAGCATTAGAAGTAGAGTTGTCTGACTTGAAACTTACTTTTTTGATAAATACCAATACGGATACTGCAATGTAGCTGTCTGGCTAAATCAGGGGTCTGCAACGTTCAGCACGTGGCTCGCCAGGGTAAGCACCCTAGCAGGCCAGGCCAGTTTATTTACCTGCTAACGTGGCAGGTTCAGATGATCGCAGCCCCCACTGGCCGCGGTTCGCCGTCCCGGGCCAATGGGGGTGGCGGGAAGCCGCGGCCAGCACATCCCTCGGCCCGCGCCGCTTCCCACCGCCCCCATTGGCCTGGGACGGCGAACCGCGGCCAGTGGGAGCCGCGATCGGCCGAACCTGCCACGTCAGCAGGTAAATAAATTGGCCCAGCCTGCTAGGGTGCTTACCCTGGCGAGCCGCGTGCCAAACATTGCCGACCCCTGGGCTAAATACACAAAATAAACAGCCATAGGACAAAGTTAATAAAAATATTGAGTGCCACCATTCATTTCAAATACCATGGAGTTTTAATTCTTATCCCTAAAAGAAGGCCTGTGAGGCTGGCATAGATCCAGATCACATTAATCACCATTTATAAGCCTTGCACCCCCTCAAGGTATTAAAATAAAACATTCTTTCAGAATCTCTTCCCTCTTCACAATGAACAGCTGCCATTAAAGGGCTGAGCAGCCTGCAAGGTTGAGCCCAAGGATAACCTGTTTGCTGGAATGACAGATTACTGGAAATAAGGGGAGCAGTGGGCTGATGTGAAGGAGGGATTGTCTGAGGGAATGTCTTTTTGTTCCGTGTTTGTACAGCACCTAGCAAAATGGGGCTCCTAGGTGCTACAATAATACAAATAAATAAGAATAAAGAGCCTAGAGAGGGGCTGCTTGCCAAGTGTGCCTGTTCAAGAGAGACATTCTCTTTAAGAAATAGAAATTGTTTGACACTTTTGCCCCAAAATGCTCTTAGTCCAATATATTTCCAATAGAGTTAACAGGTGCATCCTTGGTTTCCCCGCCCCCCCAATTGCCCCGATTTATACCTTCCAAATATGGGAGTGGAGCTCAGAAAGCATGCAACTTCATGAAGGTTGGATAAGAGCCAAATCTCAATCTTTATATTGAGCTTTGCTTATTACTTGCCTGCATTTAACTGGGCTTTAAAGTCTGCAGTTTCTGACACTGACCTTCTACAAACCCTCACTATCTAGAGATTGTACTAAGCAAAGGATAAAGTATTTTTCTGTGTGCTTATGTTCACTAGCTAGCTTTTTATGCTCTTCAAACAAGTCTTTCCAGTATGTGAAAAGGTCACATTCCATAGATTTGGCTTTTCCTATTTTCATTTGTCATTGAGTGCATTATTTTCCCCTAAAAATTCCATGGGCCTCAGCCAGTGGGCTGCCATAGCCACAGACACCATAGGCTTCTGCCAGCTTATGCTTAATCATTAATTCAAGAAAACCACATACCAGCAATTCAGTTGGCTTAATAAACAAGGTGTGTGTGAAAACTGGCCACTCTGCACTGGTCTTAGCACAGGTAACCGAGAGAAAGACCACTGAATTACTTTACTGAACCAAGCTCCTAGATTTGGACACTCTCAAATTGGGGAAGTTTGGTTATGGATCTGAGTCTGTATCACAACTTTGCAGTTCAGTCCTGGCTTTAGCCTAAGTCATACAATACTCAGCTCTTGCAGCTTTGACAAGCTGGCTACTGTGTGACTTTTGTCAAGCTCAGAGATACAAATTGCAGCTCAGTGTTTTCAAAAGTCAGTTCCAGTAGTTCAGCCAGCTGGTTTTGGAATGAAACCTTCTGTGAGCTTTAACACTTGGTTGGTGTAATGTTTGCCCACATATCCGTTGTGAGAATATGCTTCTCTCTTTCTCAAATGTAGCATTGTAGGTATTCTAATAGGCCTGCTACTATTTGAACTAAGTGTTCTGTAGTAAGCATTCTTCCAGGAGGTTGTATGAATAATTTTCAGAATATGGGTAGTTCATAAACTGTGCCTCTTGACTATTCACTACTAAGAGTTAGAGATGGAGATGGGTCAAGTAGTTAGGGCACTAGTCTAGCACTCAGGAAACTAGGATTCAATTTCCTGCTCTGACACAGACTTTCAGCATGACTTTGGGAAAGTCACTTGGCCCCTCTGTAGCTCAGTTCCTCACCTGTGAAATGGGGATAATAGCTTGTCCCTACCTGTCAGGGGCAGAGTGCAGATAAATACATTAAAGATTGGCAGGTGATCAGATACTGTGGTGATAGGGGCTGTAAAAGTACTTTAAAGAAAAATATTGTGGTGTGTAATGGTCATATGGTATTGTTTCTGCCTCCTGATTGGATGACTGAAACTCTTTAGAGGTAAATAATCCACTTCCAATATAAATTTATGAAACTTTTGGGATTTGTAATCATTTCCATGGATGCCAAGTACCCATCCAAATGTGTACAGATAATAAAAATAGTATAAATCCACAAATAGCAGCAAATCAGATGTATTACCCCCCCCCACACACACATTATTCTACTAGTTCTAGTCCTCATATTGTTTCATACAAGTGCCATAGCATGGATTGTGTTTAAGCTATTGAGCCAGAGTTTCTGATTCACCCAGATTATGCTTAGTGGACCATTATCTTAAACATGTTCGTAGCAATTTTATGCTCAGTTTCCACCTCTTGACCCTGTCCTAAATTAGAGCAATTTAGGGGCCACTCTACTCATAATTTTCCCTCTCTTGATATTCACCCCTTCTTGTCAACTGTTGAGAATAGGCCACTTCCACCTTGATTGAATTGGCCTCAGTAGCACTGACCCCCCACTTGGTATGGCAACTCCCAGGAACCATGAAAATACAACACACACATTTTTTTAGGCAAACAAAGAATACAGTTAGAGAGAATCAAGGGAGATTATGCCAGGCTGGGGAAGACGCTCAAGGAGATAGAGGCTCAGATTATCTTTAGTGGGATTCTGCCTGTTCCGAGGGAAGGGCAGCAAAGGGCTGATAGGATTGTGAGAATAAATAGTTGGCTAAGGGAGTGGTGCTATAAGGAGGGCTTTGGGATGTATGGCCACTGGGAGGCTTTCGGGGACAGACACCTGTTCTCGCGGGATGGGCTTCACCTGAGTAGGGAAGGAAATAGACTTCTGGGAGGGAGATTGGCTCATCTTATCAAAAGAGCTTTAAAGTAGGAAGTTTGGGGAGACGGTTGGGAGATGCACAGTTAATCTCCACGCCAGATTCCAGTATTGAAAAGCTGAGTGAAATAAGAGGAGACATAGCCGGGGAGATGAGATTGGACATAGGAAGGACAGGGGGGACGGACACAAAGAGGCCCGCAACATATAGTGCTACTAATGGGAGACAGGCTAAACAACATACATTAGGGTGTTTATACACCAATGCGAGAAGCCTAGGTAATTAAATGGAGGAATTGGAGCTCTCGGTCCGAGAATTGAAACCAGATATCGTAGGAATAACTGAAACGTGGTGGAATGACAGTCATGACTGGAACACAGGTATGGAGGGGTATGCGCTGTTTAGGAAAGACCGGGAGAAAGGTAAAGGTGGGGGGGTGGCATTGTATGTCAATAGTGAAATAAGCTGTAAAGAAATAATAGTGGATGGAATAGATAACACAGAGTCCGTCTAGGCAATACTCACACTGGGTAAAAGGACTACTAGAGCCTCTCCGAGGATAGTGCTTGGGGTGTGCTATAGACCACCAGGATCGACCCAGGATATGGATAAGGAACTATTTAATGTATTTAGGGAAGTAAATACTAATAGAAACTGTGTAATTATGGGGGACTTTAACTTCCCGGATATAGATTGGGGAACAAACGCTAGTAGCAATAATAGGGCTCAGATGTTCCTAGATGTGCTTGCTGATCAATTCCTTCATCAAGTGGTAGCTGAACCGACGAGGGGGGAGGCCATTTTAGATTTGATTCTGGTAAGTAGTGAGGACCTCGTTGAGGAAGTGGTAGTAGGGGACAACTTGGGCTCCAGTGATCATGAGCTAATTCGGTTTAAACTAAATGGGAGGAGTAACAGAATTAAGTCAAATACTAGGGTTTATAATTTTAAAAAGGCCAATTTTAACAAATTAAGGGGACTGGTAAGGGAAGTGGATTGGGCAAACGTATTAATGGATCTAAAGGCAGAAGAAGCCTGGGATTACTTTAAGTTAAAGATGCATGAGCTGTCAGAGGCCTGTATCCCCAAAAAGGGAAAAAGATTATTAAGCAAGAGATTTAGACCGAGCTGGATGAGCGACCGACTCAAAGGGGCGATTAGGAAAAAACAGAAAGCGTACAAAGAGTGGAAGAGGGGAGGGATCAGTAAGGAAACGTACCTTAGTGAAGTCAGAGAATGTAGAGATAGAGTGAGAAAGGCCAAAGGCCGTGTAGAGTTGGACCTAGCGAGGGGAATTAAAAGCAATAGTAAAAGGTTTTACAGCCATATAAATAGAAAGAAAGCAAAGAAAGAAGAAGTGGGACCGCTGAAGACTATAGCCGGAGAGGAGATTAAAGATAATCTAGGCATGGCGCAATATCTCAATGAATATTTTGCATCGGTGTTTAATGAGGCCAATGAAGGAATTAGGGATACTAGCACCATTACAGAGGGGCATACAGGATGGGAGATTACCATATCCGAGGTAGAAACAAAACTTGAACACCTTAATGGGACTAAGTCGGGAGGACCGGACGATCTTCATCCGAGAATATTGAAGGAATTGGCACGGGAAATAGCAGGCCCATTAGCGATAATATTTAATGAATCTGTAAACTCTGGAGTGGTCCCGTTAGACTGAAGAATAGCTAACGTGGTTCCTATTTTCAAGAAAGGGAAAAAAAGTGATCCGGGTAACTACAGGCCTGTTAGTTTAACATCTGTAGTGTGCAAGGTGCTGGAGAAAATTCTGAAAGAGAAACTAGTTGAGGACCTTGAGGTTAATGGCAAGTGCGATAATTTACAACATGGTTTTACGAAGGGCAGATCGTGCCAAACGAATCTGATCTCCTTCTTTGAGAAAGTAACGGACTTATTAGATAAGGGAAATGCAGTGGACCTAATATACCTGGATTTCAGTAAAGCGTTTGATACTGTACCCCATGAGGAATTATTGGTTAAACTGGAAAACATGGGGATCGATATGAAAATCCAGAGGTGGATAAGGAATTGGTTACTGGGGAGAATGCAGCGGGTGGTATTAAAGGGTGAACTGTCAGGTTGGAGGGAGGTTACTAGTGGAGTGCCTCAAGGTTCGGTTTTGGGACCCATTTTATTTAATCTATTTATAACTGACCTCGGAACCGATTGCAGGAGTGGGCTGATAAAGTTTGCGGATGATACGAAGGTGGGAGGCGTTGCAAATTCGGAGGAGGATAGGGATATTCTGCAGGGAGACTTGAATGAGCTTGAGAATTGGAGTATCAGAAATAGGATGAAATTTAATAGTGAAAAGTGTAAGGTGATGCACTTGGGGATGACTAATAACAATTTTAGTTACAAGCTGGGGACGCATTGGTTAGAAGTAACGGAAGAGGAGAAGGACCTAGGGGTCCTTGTAGACCACAGGATGACTATGAGTCGACAATGTGATGTGGCGGTGAAAAAAGCCAATGCGGTCTTGGGATGCATTAGGCGAGGTATATCTAGTAGGGATAAGGAGGTCCTGCTTCCGTTGTATAAGGCGCTGGTGAGACCTCATTTGGAATACTGTGTGCAGTTCTGGTCTCCCATGTTTAAAAAAGATGAACTTAAACTGGAACGAGTGCAGAGAAGGGCTACTAGGATGATCAGAGGAATGGAAAACCTGTCGTATGAAAGGAGACTAGAGGAGCTTGGGTTGTTTAGTCTGACAAAGCGAAGGCTGAGGGGGGATATGATTGCTATCTTTAAATATGTCAGAGGGATAAATACAAGGGAGGGAGAGGAATTATTCCAGCTTAGTACTAATGTGGACACGAGAACAAATGGATATAAACTGGCCGTGGGGAAGTTCAGGCTTGAAATTAGACGAAGGTTTCTGACCGTCAGAGGGGTGAAATATTGGAACGGCCTTCCGAGGGAAACGGTGGGGGCGACGGACCTGTCTGGTTTTAAGATTAAGTTAGATAAGTTTATGGAGGGAATGGTTTAATGGTAAAACATAGTAGCCAAGGAAAACCAAGCAATGGTACGTAAATAGTATAATGGCCAACAGGGGTCAGGCTGGAGACTCTTGCCTACATGCTCGGGGTCTTACTGATCGCCATATTTGGGGTCGGGAAGGAATTTTCCTCCAGGGTAGATTGGCTGAGCCTCTGGAGGTTTTTCGCCTTCCTCCGCAGCATGGGGCAGGGATCACTAGCAGGAGGGTCTCTGCCAATTGAAGTCACTGAAACGCAGGATTGGGGACTTCAACGGCAGAGTCCAGGGAAGGGTTTTGTGACCTGCAGCATGCAGGGGGTCAGACCAGATGATCATAATGGTCCCTTCTGACCTTAAAGTCTATGAGTCTATGAGTCTATGAGACCCACACAACTGAAGGCAGACAGGCCTCTTAGTCCAGCATTTGGACTTGCAGTTTGGCTTTGCAAGTGCCAAGTTGCTTCTAAAAGATTGGGTCCCAATATATCTAAGGCTAGCCCTGTAGAGAAGACAAGAGAGGTTTTTGAAGTACAACATATGGTCCAAGCAATAAAAATGTGTATTCACTTTCATTAATGCTTTCTTGATGACAATATCAAGCTTTGTAACACTTAGCAACTGAAGCTGCTAATGAGATTATATTTCAAATGTCCTTCCACTAAACAGAAACCCACCCCCTTCAAATTCAATATGACCAGTTTTTGTTATCAAGACCTATTAGCTTGTCTGTGAGTATTTGGTTACATTAGCCATGAGGCTTTGCTTCTTTTCTTAGCTGATTTAGCAAGGAAGTAATATTTCATTAACTAGTGGGGTGTTTGCTCATAGAACTATTGCTCCACCCACACAGTAGGATTTGGGCATTTTCAGTACTAGTTCAAGCACAGGTAAGCTTGTGAGAAACTTCAAGCAAAATGCTGCTCTTAATTACACAGGTGACTTCGATGGGAGCTGCACCCATCTTGTCTGCACAAGAAAGTTTAACCTAAGATGTTAATTTAAACCCATTTATTTAAACTGGTGCAAACTGCTGTGCCTTGGCACTCTTATTTCTGTGTAAGAGTGGCTTTTCTAGTTTAGTTTAGGCTTGGTCTACCCTTTAAAGTTATATCAGTATAGCTGAGTCAGTCAGGGGTGTGTTTTTTTCACACTCCTGGCCAGCACAGCTATGCCAACATAGATGTGTCTACACTGGAGGTTATGTCAACGGAAGAGTGCTTCCATCAATGTAGCTAATGTCACTGGGGGAGGGAGGTGGTGTTTCTCCAGGGACAGAATAACCCCTTCTGTTGATATGGCCTGCATAGCACAGACATAACTATATCTGTAGGGTCTCAGTAGTGTAAATACTGTATACCCTCAGGTTGACTGGGAAGAGGTTTAAGCTGTTCTCTATACCCAGTACCTCTGACCCCTGATCTTCAGGGAAGAAAACCAGGGTATATAACAGCTTCTTGAAAATAACTGACTTTTATTTAACAATAGAAAATATATATTTTAACTCCTCATATTTCCCCCCTCCAAGATGAAACAGAAAAGTAACTCTGTAAACACCATTCATACATACATCTATGAAGTAACTTAAGAGTTGGATAACATTAAACCTGTACCTGAATGAGGGCTGGGATTGGCATTGAGGCAGATGTCTCTGGTCCATGCCCCTGATTGGATTCTTAAGACCTAAAAAAAAAAGAAGAGAGAACAAAGACATTAGTGAGGTGGATATCTGCACATATAGCCCTCAAACCAATTTTAGCTCCCAATAGCCAGAAATAAATCTCAGCTCTCTGCTTAGCTCTTCCTTGGACCACTCATGGCCTCACTAAGCACTGTAAATTCACTGGAGAAACCACTGCATGAGGAGTGGGATTGACTAGGCTTCATAGAGTCATCGAGAGGGATGGCCTCTCTCTGGATATGGGCCTGGATCCCTCCCGTGTCTGGATCTCAGAAGGAAACATAGCAGAAGGAATCTGTTAATTCAGCAATAAAACATAAACCAATCCCCACTCCACAAAATTGAAAAAAAAAATTTGAACACAAATAAGTGCCTTGCCTCCTAAAGTACCCCTGCTCAGAGATGGTGGGACTCTGTAAGACACACCACACACAGAATTTATTGGGCAGTGGGTGCAATAGCAGCTGGTGGCCTTCTGCCCTGGTATCCACAGGCAGCTGTGTGAGAATGCATTTGTGCATACACGGGCAGGACAGAACCTTTGGAACGGACCACTGGAACAAGCCACTGAAGAAAACAAATATAGCGTAATGTAAACAGATGCAAATATATATCTATATACCTCTGCTACAAATACACTGCATACATACATTAGAGAGGCAAGGTGGGTGAGGTCAGATCTTTTATTGGACCAACTTCTGTTGGTGAAAGAGAGGCTTTTGAGCTTACACAGAGCTCTTCTTCAGCTCTGTATAAGCTTGAAAGCTTGTTGGTCCAATAAAAAAAATGACTTCACCCACCTTGTCTCTCTAATATCCTGGACCATCACAGATACAACAACACTGCAAATTTATATTAGAGGTACATACATGTATATCTGTGAGATTATATAACTCCCCCTAAACTTTAATTCCATCTTCATGTAGCTTTTGTTTGGGAGCATGTAACTGCTGTATACTTGTCAGTCTGTTACCATTTTATGCACCTATTATGGGGAGCACAATACACAGGTTTACACAAAATGGGCTGGGGGATGCACTGAACAGTTGCAGGAGCTGACAGTACGAGAAACACTTAGCCTTTGACTGGTAAAGCTCTCATATCTACGTGAGAGTTGGAGGGCTAGACATTCAAGGATGACTATCCTAAGCTTGCAGGCTCTTATCAGGATTTACACACAGCATTTGTTCATAAAGTAACCTCCCTCCCCATATCATGCTTCCCACTTCCAAGGAAGCCCTCTTCTAACTTCACTTTTCGAAGTGATACCAGTCATAAAAAATAGCTGGGAAACAAAGTATTTGGTGCATTTCCAGTGGATTAATTTTATATCTCAACTATTTCTTCATTAGTACTTATCTTTCCTCATCCTTCCTGGCCTGTGGGATTCCTTATTTGAGGGGCTATGATGACATATTATCATGGGAGGATAGTAATGTTACTAGAGGGCTATTTGCTATCAAGGGAGTAGTCACACCACCTGATGTTGCTGGGGGACCTGCTAATCTCTTACTCAGTTCTAGCAATAAACTCTCACCCTTATGGATAACCTATCATAAAGCCTATCAAGAGCCTAAGCTATGCTCCACACCTGCCTCTGATTTTTTAAATGTAAGTAGCTTTGAGGTCAATTGCTTTTGAGGTAAATGAAAGGTAACAGGCTTCCCCTTGCATTAGGAGACATTATGGTAATGTGTTTTCAGCAGAAACATGCATAATTGTATGCTTTTATAACATTCCCCAAATAACCAGGGATACTCGAAGTACTTAGGAATGGTCTATCAAATGGCTTGACAGTCTTATAACTGACTTCAGACTACTTTAAAGGGCCAGTATTAAAAATTAATTCAGAATCATAAGAAATCACTACCATTTACAGTGAATTCATTGAGTCCCATCCTGCCTACATCTACACGGGTAAAACTCCCATTGTAGATGGCTCAAGTTACCTAGGAGAATTTTTACTTATTATGGACCAGATTGTCAGCTGGTATAAATTGGTTTAATTTCATTGACTTCAGTGAAATGACACATTTACATCCACTTATTATCTAGCCTTATTTGTTTATTGCTGACAAAGTGCTTGGCACTGGCCAAAAAAACAAAAAGTCCCTTCCCCAAAGCACTAACTGTCTGAAAGACAAGCCCATGCAGAATCCAGGAATAAGGGTAACTTGAGTTATAATATATTTATTTCTGATGGACATTACAGAACCAGTGGGTTTTTAGGAGGCAAAAATATAGTTTGAGTGAAGAGGGATTAGGAATACATTACACGGAGAGGTGACAGCAAGAAAAGTTTACGTTCAAATCCAGTTTGAGAGATTTCTGTGGAGTTGCACCCTCTTATACCTGTGGTGAATTTACCCCAAATGTGTACCCCACATGTGTACCCAAATATGCACATCACCTGTAGAGGGAAAACTTAAAAAGGCAGTCAGACAAACATTTTGTTGTACATGCTGCATGCCCATTATCAACTTATCATATTATTGGAACAATAAATTATGTGAAATATTTTGACAATAATAGCACATCATGTTTAGGAAGCAAGTCAGAAAGCACACCTCCTAATTCTAGTGAAGACAAGCCCACAGAAGGAGTGTGCAAGGAGGTGGTGGTATAGGCAGCCTCTGCACCTCTTGTACACTGGGGAAAGGGAGTGTGTGTGTTGAACTGACTCCAAATGAGCTAACATGGAGGTGATTGTTGGGCATAGGCCAGGCCAGGGCCCCTGTGATCTTCATTTACATGAATTCAGTGGTCCCAAGTCCCCACACAAGGGACACTAAGGAGCTAGCATAGAGTGTTTGCTGCAGAGACCTGCACCTACCCACGGTTCCAGAAGTGGACTCTAACACTCCTCTATCATCAAATTCCCTGTTCAGTTATGTGGGTTTTGCACTGGGAGGTGTACATTTCTTGGAACACCCTTGTAACGTGTGCAAATAGCATTATTTTTTCTTTACAGAAGGTCAGACAAAGGCACAGGGAGTATGTCTACATGCAGACATGGATTTAGAGTTAGTGGGGCCCTGTGTGCAGCTTCATTTTCGCCCCACCCCCACCCCGCCGGCACCCAGCCAAGAAAAAGAACATTCTCTCTTATCTTCCGCCTCCCGTTTTTAATTCTTTTTTTCCTTCATCCTCCTCCTATATCATAAGTAATGGGAAGTAAATGAAAATAAAGTGAGATACCTTGATTGGGGCAGGGGGTTGGTGAGCAGGAGGGGGGCAGGAGGGCAGCACTTACCTATGGCAGCACGGCTCCCAAAGCGACGGGCACACCCCCCTTTGGCAGTGGCTCCTAGGCGGGGGGAGGAAGGGTGTCTCTGCATGTCACTGCCCACAGGCACCGCCCCCACAGCTCCCATTGGCCACAGTTCCTGGCCAATGAGAACTGCGGAGTCGGTGCTCAGGACAGGGGCAGCATGCAGAGATACCTCCCCCACCAGGGGCCGCAGGGACATGCCGGCTGCTTCCGGCAGCGAAGTAGCTTGGAGGGAGAGAGGCAGAGCGGACAGAAAGCCGCCTTATCCCTGCTGCTGGCACGTCTCTGTGTGCCCCTTGGGGGGGGGGGGGCAGCAGGTCTCCGTGGGCTGCCAGGGGCACGCAGAGATGTGCCAGCAGCCAGTCGCTTTTGGGAGCGGAGTGGGGCCACTGGCCACGGCATGCAGGCAGCCTGCCTGCCTGCCTAAGCCCTGCTGCACTGCCAGCCGGGACTCGGGGGCAGGTTGTCAGATATTTGTCCTGCATTTTGGGGGACCCCCTATTGTTGGGGGCCCTGTGCCACCGCATGATTTGTTTCATGGTAAATCTGCTCCTGTCTACATGGCAAAAAAAATCTACCACCTAAGGCAGCGAGTATTAGACCCTAGATCTACAGACCTGGGCTCACGCTACAATGCTAAATATAGCTGTGTAAAGGAGCCCACCAGTGGGCCAAAATGGGTGCCTCAAACCTGAGGTTGGAGAGGATTGCGTAGCAATGCACCTCCATCAACTCCCAAAACCTACCAACTCCCCAAAAAACAGAGCACAGAGTTGCAGACGATGGATTTGCCAAGAATATCTGAAAATTTAAAAAGATACCTCACTAAGAAGTGTGTTTCTGACTTGCCAAGTGGAGAGACCATTCAGATTCCAAGTGAACACAGGGCAGCCAAATCAGGCAGAAATGTTGGATCCAAGGAAATCAAATGGCTACCAAAGCAGACATTCTGGAGATGATCTTTGAGTTTAAGGCCATGAAAAATGATCTTATGACCAAACTTCTCTCAGTAAAGAAGGAAGTTGCTGATTTGGAAGAGAGAATTGTTGTGCTAGACACTGGCCCATGAGACACAAGTAAGAGGGAAACAGAGCTGCATTACAGTGATGGTTCAGAAAGAGAGAGATGCGTCTTAAATTGGATGATATAGAAAACAGATTGAGAAAGAACAATATCAGAATTAAGGGGCTGCCTGAAAATGCTGAATGAGGAAACCCAACCTGGTATGTAAAAACTTTAGTTGTGGAGTGGTTATACCTGAGCTCTCTTGAAGAGAGCACATAGGATGCTATTTCCCCTGCTTGGGCCTCTGTGATGGTGTATACAAACCCCACACTAGAGAAGAAGGGGTAAGGAGCTGCTCCTGACCCAGACAGCCCTCCCCTCACTGCGCTTGCAAAGCCTGCACAAATTGGAGGGAGAGCTTAATAAGGAAAGCAGAGTAGCTCAGTGGCAGGCAGACAGGGATCTCTCCTGACCTCTAAATGCCTGGGAAGGAGCACCACAAGAATTTTTGCTGCCTGAGGCTTGAAGAAACTGACCTGGCTAAGCTACAAAGGAGGGACTGGTGACTTCTGAAGATCAGAAAACATTAATTTCATGTTCAGTTAGTTACTTTACCCTGTGGGAGAAGGGGGCACTGGTAGGAAGCGATCCAAGGAGGCAGCTACATAGCACTCCAGGTGCTGGTTTTAGCTGCCTGCCATTGGGCCCTGGATTGGAGCCTGGTACAGACTGCAAGCCTGGGCTCACTACCAGCCCCTAAAGAGGGGACAATGACAGAAGTCTATCCCTCAGGGTATGTCTACACTACGGGATTAATCCGAATTTATATAATTCGAATTTGGGAAACAGATTGTATAAAGTCGAAATGTATGCGGCCACACTAAGCACATTAATTCGGCGGTGCGCGTCCAAGTACCGGGGCTAGCGTCGATTTCTGCAGCGTTGCACTCTGGGTAGCTATCCCATAGTTCCTGCAGTCTCCCGCGCCCATTGGAATTCTGGGTTGAGATCCCAGTGCCTGATGGGACAAAAAACATCGTCGCAGGTGGTTCTGGGTACAGCCTCACCTCCTCCCTCCCTCCCTCCCTGCATGAAAGCAACGGACGGCAGACAACCATTTCACGCCTTTTTTCCTGGGTGAACACTGCAGACTCCATACCACGGCAAGCATGGAGCCCGCTCAGCTCAAGACAGCAGTCATGAACATTGTAAACACCTCGCGCGTTCTCGTGGAGTTTATGCTGAGCCAGGACCAGAAAAATGAGGCGAGGAGGCAGCGGCGGCGGCAGCGCAGCGACAAGCATGATGAGGACATGGACATGGACATGGACACAGAATTCTGTGAAACCACGGGCCCCGGTGCTTTGGAGATCAGGTTGTTAATGGGGCAGGTTCTATCCATGGAACGCCGATTCTGGGCAAGGGAAACAAGCACAGACTAGTGGGACCGCATAGTATTGCGGGTCTGGGATGATTCCCAGTGGCTGCGGAACTTTCGCATGCGTAAGGGCACTTTCATGGAACTTTGTGACTTGCTGTCCCCTGCCCTGAAACGCCAGAATACCAAGATGAGAGCAGCCCTCACAGTTGAGAAGCGCGTGGCGATAGCCCTGTGGAAGCTTGCAATGCCAGACAGCTACCGGTCAGTCGGGAATCAATTTGGAGTGGGCAAATCTACGGTGGGGGCTGCTGTGATGCAAGTAGCCAAAGCAATCACTCAGGTGCTGCTATGAAAGTTAGTGACTCTGGGAAATGTGCAGGCCATAGTGGATGGCTTTGCTGCAATGGGATTCCCTAACTGTGGTGGGGCGATAGATGGAACCCATATCCCTATCTTGGCACCGGAGCACCAAGCCACTGAGTACATAAACCGCAAGGGGTACTTTTCAATAGTGCTGCAAGCACTTGTGGATCACAAGGGACGTTTCACCAACATCAACGCGGGCTGGGCGGGAAGGGTTCATGACGCTCGCGTCTTCAGGAACACTACTCTGTTTAAAGGGCTGCAGCAAGGGACTTACTTTCCGGACCAGAAAATAACCGTTGGGGATGTTGAAATGCCAATAGTTATTCTTGGGGACCCAGCCTACCCCTTAATGCCATGGCTCATGAAGCCATACACAGGCAGCCTGGACAGGAGTCAGGAGCTGTTCAACTACAGGCTGAGCAAGTGCAGAATGGTGGTAGAATGTGCATTTGGCCGTTTAAAAGGTCGCTGGCGTTCATTATTGACTCGCTCTGACCTCAGCCAAAGAAATCTCCCCATTGTTATTTCTGCTTGCTGCGTGCTCCACAATCTCTGTGAAAGTAAGGGGGAGACCTTTATGGCGGGGTGGGAGGCTGAGGCAAATCGCCTGGCTGCTGATTACGCGCAGCCAGACACCAGGGCGATTAGAAGAGCACACCAGGAAGCGCTGTGCATCAGAGAAGCTTTGAAAACCAGTTTCATGACTGGCCAGGCTACAGCGTGAAATATCTGTATGTTTCTCCTTCATGAAAACCTGCCCCCTTTATTGACTCATTTTCTGTAAGGAACCCACCCTCCCCCTTCCCCCAGCTTGCTTTCAAACCAAATAAAGTCACTATCATTTAAAAATCATTTATTCTTTATTAATAGATTAGAAAAAGAGGGAGGGAACCCGGGTGGGATTTGGGAGGAGGATCGGTGGGAAGGAAAAGGCCACTAAAAAAAGGTTAAAAAAATGACAGCCTTTTGCTTGGGCTGTCCACCGGGGTGGAATGGGAAGGTGTACGGAGCCCCCCCCCCACGTTCTTACACGTCTGGGTGAGGAGGATATGGAACATGGGGAGGGGGGTACAGGGGCTGTAGTGGCAGTCTGTTTTCCTGCAGCCGTTCCTGAAGCTCCACCAGACGCCAGAGCATGTCTGTTTGCTCACGCAGCAGCCCCAGCGTTGCATCCTGCCTCCTCTGATCTTCCTGCCGCCACCTCTCATCTCGAGCGTCTCTCCTGTCCTCACGTTGGTCCCTCCTGTCCTCACGTTCACTGGCTTCTTTCCTATACTTTGAAACCGTTTCCTTCCACTCATTCAGATGAGCTCTGTCACTGCGGCTGGATTCCATTATTTCTGCAAACATCTCGTCTCGCGTCTTCTTCTTACGACGCTTTATCTGTGATAGCCTTTGGGATGGAGGAGGGAGGCTTGAGGAATTTGCAGCTGCTGTAGGGAGGGGAAAAAAGAGAATTGTTTAAAAAGATACATTTTGCAGAACAATGCTTATACTCTTTCACGGTGACCAACACTATTCACATTACATAGCACATGTGATTTCTGTGCAAGGTCGCATTTTGCCTCTTAATACTGAGTGCCTGTGGCTTTGCTGCTAGAGATCACAGGTCCGGGCAACAGAATTCGGCTTGCATGCGGCCATGGTAAGCCATTGTCTTACGGCTTCTGCGCCCTCCTTTCCCACATACCAAGCAAAGCCCGTAGAGTGCTGTGGTTTTTCTGTTAACATTCAGCAGCAGCAGAAAACAAACTAACCACCCCATCCCCCCCCTCCCGCCATGAATTCTCTGGGATGATCACGGTACCCCTCCCCCCACCGCGTGGCTGGTATCAGGGAAGATCCCTGCTAGCCAAACGCGAAAAGCTCAGGGCCAATTTCCCATCTGCGCTTGGCTAACTGCAGGGAAGGATTTATTTTCAGCCACAGGCAAACAGCCCAGTAGGAACGGCCACCTCTGTCCCCTTAATTAAGTTCCCGTATTTCAACCAGGTTACCATGAGTGATATTCTCCTGAGGATTACACAACAAGATAAAGAACAGATGTTGCTTGAATGCCAGCAAACACCGGGACCATACGCTGCCAGGCTTTGTCAGGCAATGATACCAGATTACTTGCTGCAAGCATGGTGTGGTCAAGTGTCCTACCATGGAGGACGGAATAAGGATGCACTGCCCAGAAACCTTGTGGCAAGGCTTTTGGAGTACCTCCAGGAGAGCTTCATGGAGAGGTCCCTGGAGGATTTCCGCTCCATCCCCAGACACGTTAACAGACTTTTCCAGTAGCTGAACTGACCGCGAATGCATCCCAAGTCCTCAGGGAAAAGTAATCATTAAAAACAGTTTGCTTTTAAAACAAGTTTTATATTTTAAAAGCTAAACTCACCTGAGGTCCCTTCCATGGGGTCAGGGTCTTGGATACTGGCTTGGGAGGGTACTTCAGTCAGGCTGAGAAAAAGATCCTGGCTGTTGGGGAGAACTGAGTGCTGTGTGCTCTCTGCAAGCTCATCCTCCTCCTCCTCCTCCTCTCCCCCATCGGCAGAATCCTCAGGTGTAGCTGATGAGACTATCCCCTACCCGGAATCCACGATCACAGGTGGGGTAGTGGTGGCGGCCCCCCCTAGAATTGCATGCAGCTCGGCGTAGAAGCGGCATGTCCGCGGCTCTGACCCAGAGCGACCGTTTGCCTCCTTTGTTTTTTGATAGGCTTGTCTGAGCTCCTTGACTTTCACGCGGCACTGATCTGAGTCCCTATTGTGGCCTCTCTCCATCATGCCCTTGGAGATTTTTTCAAAAGTTTTGGCATTTCGTCTTTTAGAACGAAGTTCTGCTAGCACTGAATCCTCTCCCCATATAGCGATCAGATCCAGTACCTCCCTCACGGTCCATGCTGGTGCTCTTTCGATTATCGGCCTGCATGGTTACCTGTGCTGATGAGCTATCTGTGGTCACCTGTGCTCTCCACGCTGGGCAAACAGGAAATGAAATTCAAATGTTCGCGGTGCTTTTCCTGTCTACCTGGCCAGTGCATCCGAGTTTAGATTGCTGTCCAGAGCGGTCACAATGATGCACTGTGGGATAGCTCCCGGAGGCCAATACCATCGAATTGCGGCCACACTATCCCTAATTCGAAATGTTAAAATCGATTTTGGCGCTACTCCGCTCGTTGGGGTGGAGTACAGAAATCGATTTAAAGGGCCCTTTATTTCGAAATAAATGGCGTCGTTGTGTGGACGGTTGCAGGGTAAATTTGAATTAACGCTGATAAAACCGAATTAAAGTCGTAGTGTAGACCAGGCCTCTGTGGGGGAATGTATTTGGGGAAGATCCTGAAGGTGCAGGGGGTCAAGACCCCAAAAGCCTGACCCCAGGGGGAAGCCCTGAAACTCTTGCTGACCTCTAAACAATTCCACATTATTGGACCCTGAAAGAGGGTGGACTTGAATGTGCAACCTGGCTGGAGGGTTGAGTTGCTAAAAGGACAGACCACTATATGGTGGAACTATAATGAGAAAGGGGAATGCCCGGGAAGAAGACAACCTGACACCCTGACTGGACCATTAGACAGCACTGCTGTTGAATGTTCCTCTTCACAGCCTCATAATGATAAACCCAGAGACCTAACTGTGAAATTTCATGATTATAGGCAGAAAAATTTAATTGTGGAAAAAGCCAGAGAGCACTCAGAGCTCAGACTCAAAGGCCACAAGCTAATTTTTCCACAGAACTCTCAGCCCTAACTTTAAAAAAGATATGAGAGCTGGAGGAAATTACAGGAGCACTCCAGAGGGCAGATATCTCCTATAGATGGGGATTCCAGATTCATTCAGCTTCCAAAAGTCAGTATTATGCAGTTAGAGACTTTAAATAAGGAAACAATACCCTCTCGTCACTTGGGCTAGAAATCCAAACCTCAGATGTACAAGAAGACTCTCCAGAAGTAGTTAACTACAGCAAGCAGCTGAAAAACTCTTGGTAAACTGTGAAACCCAGGAAAAAGATGAGAAAAGCTGTGTTCTGTGTTTTCAAACACAGAGGAAATAAAGGACCGTAAGTAGGGAGTGCGTATAGAGGGGAAAATCCCAAGTTTGGAGGAGACAGGAGAAAATACAGAGGACGGGGAGGAGCTTTTAGAGGTTCTGTGTAAATCTTCCCATTAATTCAAATGATCAGATGGTAATCTGTCCCTAAGGGCCAGGGTCAAGGTCCCATAGGTGTAGGGTGACAGACAGCAAATGTGAAAAACTGGGACGGGATGGGGGATAATAGAAGCCTATATAAGAAAAAGACCCAAAAATCGGGACCGTCCCTTTAAAAATCGGGACATCTGGTCACCCTACATAGGTGGAGATTGTATCTCCTTTGGATTTCAGGAGAAGCAGCCCAAGTGTTCACAGGGAAGGTACAGGGGCTTAGGGGTCAGCAAAGCACAGTCATTTGGGGATTGTTTTGAATATTGTGTTGGTATTTTATTTGTGAATTTACCATAAGGGGAATGCTGGGGAGAGGGGAATTAATACAAGAAATCAACATGGAAGTTTACAAAGAGAAACAAACCACATTCAGGCACACAATTGTGACTGCAACATAATTTGAAGCAGGACAGACTGACAACACAAGTCATGCCATCAAACAGCTAAAGAAACACAATTTTGAGTTTTTCAATAAGCTACGTAGCTAATCTCAATGGTTCTTCCTTTTCAAGTGACATCTTTGATTGTCACAGGGCTGAACAGTATAATTAAAAGGGGAAAAAAGCCCTGATAGAACTTACCCCCCGCCCCACTCTTAAAGAAACTTCTTTTCAGGCGGCAAATTACGAGCATGAAAGGTAACTAGTTTCAGCAGACAGTTTTTTGCTTCAGCTAAAGAAAAAAGAGGGGTGGCATAATAGTTGCTAAACACATCTTTTCAAATTAAAGACCAACTTAAGGATGAGAAGGGATGGTTTATATTGTTGAAGGGCACAATTGCTGGGTTATTAATAACTGTGGGCTCAGAGTATGTGCCCATAAAAGCAAGACAAAAAAAATTAAAAATAAATAAGGACTTCTTTAAAACACTGAAACACTTTGGAGAAGGGAAAATTATAGTTGGAGGGGACTTCAGTTGTATACTGATTCCGTACTGGGACCAAGCTGATAAAGACAAGGTGGATAGGAAAGCAGATGCAGCATTGACTTCTCTGTGCTAACAATTCAACCTCTCGGATTGCTGGAGGGAATTGCACACACAGAAACAGATTACACATTTTATTCACATCCTCATCAGTTATCTACTAGAATAGATATAATGTTAATTTCCAAGTCCTTAGTGAATCAAACAAGATCTCCAGAAATTGGCATGATCAGATCATGTTCCCAGTGGAAGTAATATTTAATAGCTAGGATGGGTCCCAAAAAAAATCACATTGTTGCTTCTCCAAGGGGAAAAAAAAAAAAAAAAAAAAAAAAATCACATTGCAGTAATTAACGAAGACATTCTTCAATACTTCCAGAGCTTAAGTAGAACAGGAGATAAAAGGTTACAAGACATACATAAAAACACAGTTCAGAAAAACATAGCAACTAATATTACAGGAAAATTGAATATATTGGTGACAGATGCCACTGAACAAACCCTTAAATATACAAAGCAGATGTTTTATGAAAAAGGAAATAGAAGTGATAGCTATTGACACGAAAGCTTAAAGGGATTCAAGAGCAACACATTGTTCCACCAGTTAAGAACAATCAGAAAAGATAAAAAGCAACAGAGTCCTGTGGCACCTTATAGACTAACAGATGTATTGGAGCATAAGCTTTCGTGGGTGAATACATGCATCTGACAAAGTGGGTATTAACCCACGAAAGCTTATGCTCCAATACATCTGTTAGTCTATAAGGTGCCACAGGACTCTTTGTTGCTTTTTACAGATCCAGACTAACACGGCTACCCCTCCGATACAGGAAAAGATAGTCACACACCCTAATGAAATATGTGCTACTTTGGCTGCTTGTTATAAAAACCTTTATACCTCAGATACTCCAAGCACTGAAATTATTCAAAAAATATCAAAGTACCACTCTTGTCAAAGATAAGCAAAACTGATAACCTGTAGATAAAGAAATAACAGAAGAAGAAATCTTACAGGCAACAGCAAGTATGAAAAGTGATAAAACTCCAGGACCTGATGGCTTTCCAGCTACATTTTATAAGGTATTTAAGGAGGAATTAGTGAGTCCCTTGAGATGTACCTTCAATGCTATTCTGTTAGGGGAGGAACTTCCACAACTTATGAAAGAAGCTACTGTGGTTGTTCTTCCTTAAGATGAAAAAGACCTAACCTTATGGGGCTCCAATAGACCCATATCATTGTTGAATCATGACAAAGATTTTAGCAAAAATACTAGCTAGCTGTTTGCGGTCTATGCTCTCAGTTTATATAAATTCATTTCAAACTGGATTAATTAAGGATAGACATGTCAGAAAATATTCAGAGAGTACTTGAAATCATCCAGAATGCCAGATCAAAAAGTGCTAAATTTCTTTTGTTATCACTGGATGCAGAGAAAGCCTTTGATAGAGTGGAACTTTGTTTCAAGTCCTGTGGCATGTGGCCTTTGGCCCCCAGTTCCTTAAATGGACAATTGCTCTATACACCAGCCTAAGGCCAGCTGTATGACTTAATGGGGTTAAATCTCCCCTATTTGAATTACCCAGAGGGACTAGGTAGGCATGTCCAATCTCCTCTGTTTTTTGAGCTGGCCATAATGCCTTTTGTGCAGAGGCTATGGAACAATGAATCCATCACAGGAATATAAAAAAAAAAAAAAAAATCTCTAGGAACACATCAGAAAATTACATTTATATGCAGATAATGTAATATTTGTATCTAAACCAAATATTTCCCTAAAAATACTTGCTGTAGAAACCCAGGACTTTTGGAAAGCATCTAGATTTAAAGTAAATTATGCCAAATCTGAAGTGTTAGCTATAAATTTGCCAGAAACTGAAAAGACAGTTCTTCAGAAGACACTTGGGTGCAAATGGGCAACAAATTCTATAAAATACCTGAGCATTCACATCTCACAAAACCTAGAACTCTATGATTTAAATGTCAAACCATTACCTCAGCAAATGAGAAGAAAGAATAGCCATAGTCAAAATGAACATTGTGCCAGTATCTTCCTTGTTTCAAAATGTTGCTGTGATTATCCTAGATAAAACCCTAGCAGGAATACAGAAGAGGTTTTTAGAATTTAAGTGGTATAAGAAAAGACCCAGAGTGATTGCAGATACTTTGTACAGAACCACTAGGCAGGGTGGACTAGCAGCTCCAAATGTGCTGGGGTACTATTAAGCCAGCCAGCTCAAAGCAGCATTGGCATGGGGGTGCTCTAATCCAGCCAAATACTGGGTCTTTATGGAACAAGAAAATTGCAGCAGTATATATATATTGCTAAACTACCATGGATTAATAAAAAAAACAAAAAAACAAAAAAAAACACACACCCACCAGAAATTCACAAACATCCTTTAGCAAAGGCTACTCTGTGGATATGGGATAGAAGCAGTGATGAGATATTTTCCTCTCAGCAGTGAGATCTATTGCAAATAATCCAGATCTTAACCCAATTCGTGAACCAGAGAGCTTCAAAGATTGGGAGAGCCATGGCATTTATACACGTGGCCAGCTCTTCAGTAAAGAAACTTCTCTAACTTGTTTAGAGATCAAAACCTTTAATTTAACTGACCCTCTTGTACCAGTACTTCCAAGTCAAGCATTATGTTTCTCAACTTTCTAGAAAGCTTTCTGAATCAAACAGGCTAACTTTAATAGAACGCGATGACATCTGGTCAATTAGGAACCAACGCCCCTCCCAGCTCCCACTAATTTATATCAGTCTTTGCAGACAGCTTGCCTATCAAAGTGTCCATATATGACACACTGGTAAAAATATGTTGATAGATATATCACCCCAGAGGTGATCTGGAAAAGAGGATCAGCAATTTCAGTCTATAGCACAATAAAGAAAAATTCTTGAAAATACCATTTCAGTGGGACCTCACACCAGCGAGGTCAAAAAATGTTGAAGAAATTGTGGTGAAAAGAGATTTTATGCATATATGGTAATCATATCTAGTCTTTAGAGAGCACCGGGATACAATCCATAACCAAATAACACAAATTATTGGATATTTATTACCAAATGATCCCTTGGTAATCCTCCTGGGCTTCCTAGCAAAAGTGGTCCCACAAGAGGAAATGTTGTTGCTCGACTATTGGAAAAAGTCTCATTTTTTTCTCATTAGAAAAAGAAAAATAGTTCAACCATAGAAGAATGGTTAAAAAAAAATATGGGAGGTTGTGGTTATGGAAAAATTCACACACCAATTACGGTATGTACCCAGCAAAATAGACAGAGGAGAGATAGATAGCTAGATATTTGGTTACCTTTATTCAATATTCAAAGTACATTCAGCTGGAAAAACCCCCCAGCATATCTGTCCAATTTTTTGACTATTAACATATTGATAGACATGCCTGATCTGTTGTCTATATTGAGATTTCACTCAACTTAATGAAATCTCTAGAAATGGCATTTTGTAATGATGCTCAC
This sequence comes from Chrysemys picta bellii, assembly GCF_011386835.1. Lineage (NCBI taxonomy): Eukaryota > Metazoa > Chordata > Testudines > Emydidae > Chrysemys > Chrysemys picta. The sequence continues at coordinate 60,416,526 of NC_088796.1, forward strand.
TCTAATATGGTAACACCCTGTTAAATAGAAAAATATGATAACTATGTTCCTGTATAATAGCTTTTTAAACAACAACGGTTATAATGATTATTCTGTTTTGACTATTTACATTGCAACAATTTGTAAGTTTGTTGAAGCTTCCTAAATAAATAGTTTTTAAAAATAGCCATGTAGACATTTGGTTTTGGGCTCTGAAACCACCCCTTCCCCAGGCTTCAGAAAGGGAACCTGAATGTCTACAAGGCTATTTTTAGCACCGTAGCATGAGGCTGAATCTGTAGACCTGGGCTCTGAGACTCTGCTGTAGGTTTTTGTTTTGCCTATGTAGAAATAACCAGGTAGGTCAAGTGACTTCCCCAAGGTCACAGCAAGTGAGAGGCAGAATAGGAAACAAAACAGATCTCTTGACTCCAGTCCCATGCTTTAACTACCAGTTAACACACCTGCTCTTCTTTCAAAGAACCTTACCATAGCCTTTGCTGGAAATACTATGCTCTCTCCTAGCCAAAATATTAAAACAATCAAGCATCTATTTTATTTGCCATCACTGGCATCAGAAAACTTCTTAAAACTAGCCTGCTGCTTCTTATAGCTGTATCTCACTCTATTTGCCTGAAGCATCTTTTCATAGGATTGGATTGAGAGCCTCCACATCTAGAGCATTAAATCTACAAAGTGCCTGCCACCCACATTGGTCCTTATTAAACTATCAGCATACACCTTTCTCAGAATTACTGGGGCTCTCTCAGCAATATTCCTAATCTGCGGGATCTAAGAAGCCAGCTGCAGCCCACATCTTCCTCACTGGTAGGGCAGTTTCAAATGACCAATTCTTGTCTGAGTTTCCACAAGCCAGAAGTGACATTCAGTACTGCCAATTTAATCCAGGGGGAACTTCACCAATTCAGCCATTTTAAAAGCATTTTTCCCCTTTATTGTAATCTAGTAAATCAAGACACTACAAATAAGACACATAACAAGAGATTAGTAGTATATGCCTTACACATTACTTTTGCTATTTTTTTAAGATTAAATACAAAACAAATGATAAGTACACAGGAAAATAAGACAGACAAGAAATAACAAGAGTACAACTTAGTGCAAAATACAGCTCAATAGGACTAACAGTGCCTTGGGAACTGTCCAGGTGTCCCCACCACCAGTCTTGGAAAGATTTATGACTCTCAGAGAGAACAAACAAGTCAATCATTGACATTAACTGATTGGTAAGCATATGGACCAAAGAGATCCCACAGAAAGTTGTACTCCAATGCCTTTTAACATTCTCATTGAAGAATTTGTATCAGCTGGTGGAAGACCATTATTGCTTGAACCGAGGAGGAGCCCTGCTTTGTCAGATTTTAATCACTGTCATTCTACCAGGCACATGAAAAGCACTATGCACATTTTACTTTATTAAAAAGAGACAGCTTTACTTAGTGATTTGGAGAACAGGGGTGGAAGTTAGGACTCCTTGGTCCTGGTCACAGCTCTGCCACTGATTTACTGTGCAAGCTTGGGCATGTCATGTCCCCCTGTGCCTAAATTTGCCAGTCTGTCAACAATATCTACCTCACAGGAGTGTTCTGAGGCTTAATTCATTCACGTTCATAAGGGGGTTTGAGCGCCTCAGATAAAGGGCCAAATGTTCAGTTGCTATAAATTGACATAGCTCTATTGCCTTCAATGGAGCTATGCTGATTTTACACCAGCTGAGGCTCTGATCTGAAAAATGCTATATAAATACAAAATATTACTATTTATTATAAATCCTCTCATCTCATAGGAATCCCACTAATACATAGAATAGAGGATTAGGTCAGGTCAATAAATCAGACATTTTTTCTATGGGTGAGAAAATAAATAAATAAGCACCCCAAATTAGAACATCTGTTTCCAATACACATACCAAAATGATCTCATCCCATTTAGATATACCATTTTCCAGCAGGTCTGCAGACCAGCCCCCCCACAAGCCTCGGGAATCTCCACCGCAACTACTCCCTTAGGGGCCAAAAAAAAGCTTGTCTTTAAATCATCTGTTGGAGGAGAGATCGTTCTTTGGTAGTTCAAAATGAAAGAAATGGGTTCAAATGCTTAGTTATCTCTGACCAGTTTTGTTTGGGAGCCTTTTGTAGTACGAGTTGTGCAGAGAAAGATGAAGACAGGCAGAAAAACAGCAAAGCTTCCATCTTGTATGCAGTTTTAGAAGGTGTCGGTAAACTCTTCTAAAGTAAACATCTAGTGAAATAAAAGCTGCAGTGTGCATAAAAACCTGTTGTGTTATGTAAAGGTAAGTGGTGGAAGAAGCTGGGACATGGAGTTAAACTGAACTAAACTATTCTTAGGCCTGGTCTACACTACAGGTTTAGGTCGACTTTAGCAGCATTAAACCGAATTCAGCCTGGACACGTCCACACAACGAAGCCCTTTCTTTCGACTTAAAGGGTCCTTTAAACCGGTTTCTTTACACCACCTCCGACGAGGGGATTAGCGATAAAACCGGCCTTTGCGGGTCGGAATTGGGGTAGTGTGGACGGAATTCGACGTTATTGGCCTCCGGGAGCTATCCCACAGTGCTTCATTGTGACCGCTCTGGACAGCACTCTCAACTCAGATGCACTGACCAGGTAGACAGGAAAAGACCCGCGAATGTTTGAATTTCATTTCCTGTTTGCCCAGCGTGGAGAGCACAGGTGACCACGCAGAGCTCATCAGCACAGGTAACCGTGATGGAGTCCCAGGATCGCAAAAGAGCTCCAGCATGGACCGAACGGGAGGTACGAGATCTGCTCGCCATATGGGGAGATGAAGCAGTGATAGCTGAACTCCGTAGCAGTAAAAGAAATGGAAAAGTATTAGAAAAGATCTCCAAGGCCATGAAGGACCGAGGCCATAACAGGGACACACAGCAGTGCCGCGTGAAAATTAAGGAGCTACGGCAAGCTTACCACAAAGCCAGAGAAGCAAACGGAAGGTCCGGGGCAGAGCCGCAAACTTGCCGCTACTACGCGGAGCTGCATGCGATCCTAGGGGGTGCAGCCACCACTACCCCAACCGTGTGCTATGACTCTCTCACTGGAGAAACACACAGGGAAGACGGTTCGGGGAATGAGGAAGATGAGGATGGAGGTACTGTAGGTAGCTCACAGCAGCAAGGAAGCGGAGAAACCGGTTTCCCCAACAGCCAGGATATGTTTGTGACCCTGGACCTGGAACCAGTAACCCCCGAACTCACCCAAGACCCTCAGGGCACACAGGAGACCTCTGGTGAGTGTAACTTTGTAAATATTTGTAAACATTACACAAAAAAAAGCAAGCGTGTTTAATGATTAATTTGCCCTGGCAATCACGGCCAGTACATCTACTGGAAAAGTCTGTTAATGTGTATGGGGATAGAGCGGAAATCCTCCAGGGACATCTCCAGAAAGCTCTCCTGGTTGAAATGGGGTGATTTTATTAAGGGGACATTCAGAGGCGCCCGTTCCTGCTCTTCTGACCAGAAATGTTCCCCGCTGTTAACCACGCGGTGGGGGGAGGGGTGAAGTGATCATCCCAGAGAATCGTGTGTGTGTGTGTGGGGGGGGTGGTTTACTTGTGTTTGTGCCGCATGTTAACCGGGAAACCGCAGCCCCTCCTTTTACATTGAAACCCCATTTTAAATGGACAACCCAATTCATCCTTGATATGGGAAATGCGCTGCTGTTTGCAACCTTTCCCGCATGTTAGGAAGGTTACAAAAGCCAAAACACTGTGGCCTACCATGGCTGCCTGCAAGCCGAAATATGCGACCTTGTAATGAAAGAGTGTACCCATTGTTCTCTAAAATGTGTCTTTTTTAACCACCTCTCCCTTCTCCTCCACCAGCTGCAAATGTTTCTCCTTCGCAGAGGCTCGTGAACATTAGAAAGAGAAAATGTAGGACGAGGGACGATATGTTCACGGAGCTGCAGATGTCCTCCCACGCTGATAGAGCACAGCAGAATGCATGGAGGCAGTCAATGTCGGAGGTGAGAAAAGCCCAATATGAACGAGAGGAGAGGTGGCGGGCTGAATCGCGGGATGAACAGAGCAAGTGGCGGGCTGAAGACGATAGGTGGCGTCAGCTTGCAGACAGACAGCAAGAGTCAATGCTCCGTCTGCTGGAGCATCAAACTGATATGCTCGAGCGTATGGTTGAGTTGCAGGAAAGGCAGCAGGAGCAGAGACCGCCGCTACAGCCCCTGTGTAACCAACAGCCCTCCTCCCCAAGTTCCATAGCCTCCTCACCAAGACGCCCAAGAACACGGTGGGGGGGCCTCCGGCCACCCAGTCACTCCACCCCAGATGATCGCCCAAGCATCAGAAGGCTGGCCTTCAATAAGAGTTAAAGTTTTAAAATGCAGTGTGTCCTTTTCCATCCCTCCTCCCCCACCCATCCCAGGCTACCTTGGCAATTATCCCCCTACTTCTGTGAGGAACTAATAAAGAATGCATGAATGTGAGAAAACAATGACTTTATTGCCTCTGTAAGCGGGAGGGGGAGGGTGGGGTGGGGTGGTTGGTTTACAGGGAAGTAGAGTGAACTGGGTCAGGGGGGGGGGTTTGGAGGGTTCATCAAGGAGAAACAAACAGAAGTTTCACACAGTAGCCTGGCCAGTCACAAAACTCGTTTTCAAAGCTTCTCTGATGCGCACCGCGCCCTGCTGTGCTCCTCTAACCGCCCTGGTGTCTGGCTGCGCGTAATCAGCGGCCAGGCGAGTTGCCTCAACCTCCCACCCCGCCATAAAGGTCTCCCCCTTACTCTCACAGATATTGTGGAGCGCACAGCAAGCAGCAATAACAATGGGGATATTCTTTTCGCTGAGGTCTGAGCGAGTCAGTAAGCTGCGCCAGCGCGCTTTTAAACGTCCAAATGCACATTCCACCACCATTCGGCACTTGCTCAGCCTGTAGTTGAACAGCTCCTGACTCCTGTCCAGGCTGCCTGTGTACGGCTTCATGAGCCATGGCATTAAGGGGGTAGGCTGGGTCCCCAAGGATCACGATAGGCATTTCAACATCCCCAATGGTCACTTTCTGGTCTGGGAAGAAAGTCCCTTCCTCCAGCTTTCGAAACAGAGCAGAGTTCCTGAAGACGCGAGCATCATGTACCTTTCCCGGCCATCCCACGTTGATGTTGGTGAAACGTCCCTTGTGATCCACCAGGGCTTGCAGCAAGCATTGAAAAGTACCCCTTGCGGTTTACGTAGTCGGTGGCTTGGTGCTCCGGTGACAAGATAGGGATATGGGTTCCGTCTATGGCCCCGCCACAGTTTGGGAATCCCATTTCAGCAAAACCATCCACTATTGACTGCACGTTGCCCAGAGTCACTACCCTTGCTATCACCAGGTCTTTCATTGCCCTGGCAAATTGGATCACAGCAGCCCCCACCGTAGATTTGCCCACTCCAAATTGATTCCCGACTGACCGGTAGCTGTCTGGCGTTGCAAGCTTCCACAGGGCTATCGCCACTCGCTTCTCAACTGTGAGGGCTGCTCTCATCTTGGTATCCTGGCGTTTCAGGGCAGGGGAAAGCAAGTCACAAAGTTCCATGAAAGTGCCCTTATGCATGCGAAAGTTTCGCAGCCACTGGGAATCGTCCCATACCTGCAGCACGATGCGGTCCCACCAGTCTGTGCTTGTTTCCCGGGCCCAGAATCGGCGTTCCACGGCATGAACCTGCCCCAGTGACACCATGATTTCCACATTGCTGGGGCCTGTGCCTTGTGAGAGGTCTATGTCCATGTCAATTTCCTCATCACTCTCGTCGCCGCGCTGCAATCGCCTCCTCGGCTGGTCCGGGTTTCGCCTTGGCATGTCCTGGCTCTGCAATATACTCCAGGACAATGCGCGTGGTGTTCATAGTGCTCATAATTGCCGCGGTGATCTGAGCGGGCTCCATGATCCCAGTGCTAGCTATGGCGCCTGGCTGGTCAGAAAAAAGGCGCAAAAAGTAGTATCTGATGGACCAGGAGAAGGAGGGAGGGCGGGAGGGGAGGGAGGGCCGAGTGACGACATGGCGTACAGGTACAGGAACAGGGAATTAAAATCAAGACAGGTGGCTGTGCATCAGGGAGAAACACAAACAACTGTCACATAGAATGGTCCCCCCAAAGATTAAACTGAAAACCCTGGGCTTAGCAGGCTGTTGATTTCACGGAGGAAGGGGAAGCAAATGAATACAGAACAAATCTATTTTTTACATCTTAAGCTGGCAGCCGACGGTGCAGCATGAGTGATAGCCTCTCCAGTACGATGACGACGGTTACCAGTCATAATATACCATCGTCTGCCAAAAGGCAAGGGGCTGCTGCTGTGTAGCAATGCAGCCCCACGTCTGCCAGCCCCACGTCCGCCAGCACCCAGCATCGCCCTCGGCCTCTTCTGGGTGCTTAGCAGACAATACTGGGCAATTGCCAGAAAATAGTATATTACGACTGGTAGCCATCATCATCGAAACAGTAGCATGTCTGCCCAGGTGGCCATGATTGACAGCCACTCCAGTATGACGATGATGGATACCAGTCATAATATACCATCTCCTGGCAAGGGGCTGGTGCAATGCAGCCCTACGGCTGCCAGCCCCACGGCTATTACTCATGCTACACCGTCTACCGCCAAAAGGCAGTTTAGCAGCTGCTGCTGTGTAGCAATGCAGTCCCACGTCTGCCGGCACCCAGAGGACATATGGTGACGGTGAGCTCAGCTGAGCTGAGCGGGCTCCATGTTGTCTGCACAGGTAACCCAGGTAACCCAGGTAAAAAGGCGCAAATCTATTGTCTGCCGTTGCTGTGACGGGGGAGGGAGGGGCCTGACGACATGTACCCAGAACCGCCCGCGACACTGTTTTGCATCATCCGGGCATTGGGATCTCAACCCAGAATTCCAAGGGGCGGCGGAGACTGCGGGAACTGTGGGATAGCTGTCGGATAGCTACCCATAGTGCAATGCTCCGGAAGTCGACGCTAGCCTTGTACTGTGGATGCGGTCCGCCGACTAGAGCACCTAGAGCATTTTATGTGTGGACACACACAATCAGCTGTATACAACCGATTTCAATAAAACCGGCTTCTAAACATTCGAACTAATTTCGTAGTGTAGACATACCCTTAGAAACATAGAAAATTATACTTGCACATTTAAAAATATGGGGTGAAATATGGACTCTGCTAAAATCAATGTCAAAATCCCCATTTGACTTCAGTGGAGCCAAGATTTCACCCTATGAATTTTAACCTCACTGTATCCCTATAACTGTCCCTGCACTATGATATAAAACATGTAGGCTGGGATTTTCACAGCTGCCTAAAGGATTTGGACACAATTCCCTGGGCATCCAAATACCCTAGGCAGTTAAAATTTTTAGTCATAAAATGTTTTCATTTAAACATTGGGGGGAGTTGGGACTGTTGGCTGAGTTCTCAGAAGGAGGAACTCCTGTGGGTCTACAAACACTATGCGGATCAGCAGTAAGGTGCTACACACTGTGCGTAAAGGTATTGCACCTTGGCTGTTAGCTAGTAATCAGACGTTGTGTTGTGTGGGTCAGCTAATGTTATCATGAGACCCACCCCTTTAATTTGTTCACTTTTTTTGCTTCTAAATTTGCAACCCAAACACAGTATTAAAATAGGGGTTCTGTTGCATTTATTATATTATAAAAGTTACAAGTATCCAGCAAAAACATCAACAAAACCAAACAAGTCCAACATCAAGCTACATCAACATTTACAGCAGCCCTGGTTTCCCAGCTTCATCAGTGAGATGGGGGGAGGGGGAGGGGGAAGAGAAGAAATCCATTTTGTTTTTGCTGAAGTTGTTCCATGCTCTTGGAGTCTTTTCATTAAATAATTCTGAGCTGTTAAATGATGTGTCATCTGTTCCAATGGTAAATATTTTTTTCCCCCTCCTGCGGATCCCAGCTTTATTTTAAGTGGAGAGTCCAATGTCTATAATTAAGTCCATGTATTTCCTAGCTGGCAGTATTAGAAATGAAAGGCAACGTACTGTACAGCACGTATGCTTAAGAATAAGCTGTAAATAATAAAGACCAAGATTTTCAAAAGCAATGGAAGCTGCCGGGTGCTTTTGAAAAATCAGGCCTTTTATTCATAACTATATAGAGACTTAGAAAGCTAATTTAAGGCCTCAGTTTCTGATGATCCTGGCCAACAAGTCATCCCTCAGACCTTTTTGTACAGATGAGAATGTCGTAAGCAATGTGTATAGCATTTCATACACAGGTACCTGCTCTGTTTTTTTGGAGATGGAGTATTCCTATTTTCAAATTTTCCAGGACCATGAGTGATCTAATCATGATTCAGTCTTTACTTACATCATCATATACTATTTGTTCTACAAAATCCCTGACTCAGACTCATGAATGAATCTGGAAAGTGCCTCAAGTTGGGCACTGAGAAAATGAACGGCACACACTGGTAGCCACTTGTGGAAAAAATTGGTTTAAGTGACTTGTCCAGCATCACACGGGAATGCTGTGGTAGAGGCAGGAACAGAATCTAGTTCTCCGGGGCTGCTTCAGCTGCCTTAACTGTAAGACCTTCCGGTCTCTTCCTGCAGTCACCTGCTTCATTCTCGATCACACCTTCCAATTTGTGCAACAAAAGAGGCAAGAGTCAGATAGACCACAGCCTCTTTCACTACAGAACCCTAAGTCACCCCCCAGAGTAGGTAAATTCTGTGCATTGATTGAAGCAGGGTTCGGGGGAGGAGGGAAGAGTGTGATTATACTCTTGTCCTTTAATTACATGATGTATACATATAAGAGACTGAATTAAGCTTGCACAAGCAGCCTTAATTCTGGCATTTCCTAACTTTTGAGTGCTTCACTTTGCAACCTTAATAATGTTCTTTTAACTTTTGGATGTATATATTATATACAAGGGCCAAATCTGGTTCATTGTATTCCATGATCTATTATTCATATTTTGTGATCACTGAGACAACTAAGTCTTCGTGAAAGATTTGCAAATTTCAAAAGTTTCACACGTTATAGCATAAGTTAATATTCAACCCAAAATTAATACGGAAATGCATTATTTTTTATTTCTTGTTTAAATCCTGTCTGTTATTTAATAGGGGACCAGAACAATCCTGTGTGAGTTAAGTGGCCAATCACATGCCACAAATGAGTTAATAGCAAATAGTTAAAACTAACCCAAAAGGCTGGTAATTATCTAACTTATTTGGCATATACTTCTGACCGACGAATGCATTAGATAAATAATAGATTTCTGAATATTTTGCAAAATAGGGAAAAAAAAGGCTAAATTTGTAATGAATAATTTCCCCAGCTACAGGTAAAATATAACTTCTTTTTCTGGTGAGATTTGCTCTCTGTCTCTGTGAAAGAAACAGAAAATAAGGCATTGTGTCCTTTCAATTACATTTTGTAGACACAACAATCACAGAAATCCACATACATATTATGGCCTGGTTTCCTAGTTACACTATGTGCTCACATTAGTGCCCTTGTGAACCAAATCCACAACCTGGCCCTTAAGTTGACTAAGACCTGGTCTACACAACAAAGTTAGGTTGGTATAAGTCACTTTGCGCTAACCATTTATGCATGTGTCTACACTCAAATTTGCCTCTGGTCAACATAAGCATCCTGTTATGGCAACACAGTAAAACCACCTCCTTGAATGGTGTAGCGCCATGGTCAACACACTTAGGTCATCTTAGTGCAAGTGTAGACACTGCATGACCTGTGTGGACCACAACAGTCCTCCAGCAGCTGTCCCACAATCCCTCATTCCCCATGGCAGTGACCACTCTGGTCACAATTTTAAACTTCATTGTCCATGAGTCACAGAGACCAGAAGCCACACACCCACCCCTTAAAAGCCCATGTATTTTTGAAATGCCTTTTCCCAGTTGCAGCTTACCTTTGTTGTATGCAACTGCCCAACCAACAATGCTAGCTCCACACAGATAGTAGATGTGCTCCTGGCTGGAGTAGACAGGAGATATTGGCTCTCCTGGGTCTGTGGAAGGAGGAGGCTGTGCAGGCACAGCCACAGACTAGCCATAGAAATGTGGACATCTACAAGCAGATTGCATGGGAGATGCAGGCAAAGGGGCATGACAGGGATGAGCAGCAGTGCCACATGAAAGTTCAGGATACAACTAGGTCAGGAAGGGCAACAATAGCTCTGGTTGTGCCCCATGGACCTGCCTCTTCTACAACTACTGCCATATTTGGCTGTGACACCACCAGCACCCACAGACCACTGTGGATACCTCAAAAGAACCCAAGACAGAGACTCCTGCCATGAACAGTGAGGAGGAGGAGGAAGACACAGCAGGGGACTCCAACCATGCTATGAGCCAGGAAACCCAGCAGGAATCTAGCCAGTCGTGCCACGCAAGTGCAGATGAGCCCATGGATGAAGGGGAAGGGAGTTTGGGTAAGTGTGCACATGCATTTTTCCTTACAATGTTTACATTTGAAAATGGCTCCTGGCCAATCCCCAAAGTTAACAAGACAGAAGGTATTAACTTATCATTCCTTCACTCATATGCAAAGAACTAGATGTACAAACAGAGGTAAAGTCAGCATTTGCTTTTCATTTCCTCCGTTGGGTTAGGTGGGGAGAGGGCCATGCAGAGTCAATGTTTATGTGGATAGAGATGTCCCTTTTACCCTCCTGAGAAATCTTGATGAACTTTCATGGAGATACTCTGTGATCCTCTCCCAAAGTTTCTAGGGATGCACGTCTTATTTCTTCCTCCACAGTAGGACACCATGCCACTCTGTGATGACTTCAACAGGCACCATGGCAGTCAACAGGCTAGTGGCATGCAGATCTGGGCAGCTTTGGAGTGCCTGGATCATCTGTCTTTTCTGTGTCTTTGTGATCCTCAGAAGTGAGACCAGCTAAAACCACACTGCCTGTGAAAAATAGTGCCAATAGTCAGTGCCATTGCAGTACAGTTGTACCCTTAGAACAGGGACCAAAATGTAATAGATTCATGTAACAGAAAATCCCCGCCCCCATACACAGCAGGCCATACTTGCCATGGGTGGAACTGGACAGCAGGGAAAATATGTTCTTTTAACAGATATTTGTTTAAGCAAGCTCTAGTACAGGGGTGGGCAAACTTTTTGGCCCGAGAGCCACATCTGGGAATAGAAATTGTATGGAAGGCCATGAATGCTCACAAAATTGGGGTTGGAGTGCGGGAGGGGGTGAGGGCTCTGGTTGGGGTGCAGGCTCTGAGGTGGGGCCAGAAATGAGGATTTCAGGGTGCAGGAGGGGCTCCAGATGGGGGTGCGGGCTCTGGGCTGGGGATGAGGAGTTTGGGGTGTAGGAGGATGCTCCAGGCTGGGACCAAGGGTTTTGGAGGGTGGGAGGAGGATCAGGGCTGGGGCAGGGTTATGGGAAGGGGTGCAGGCTCCAGCTGGCAGTGCAGGCTCTGGGGATGAGGGGCTTGGGGTGCAGGAGGGTACTCTGGGCTGGGATTGAGGGGTTCAGAGGGTGGGAGAGGGTTCAGGGCTGGGGCAGGGGGTTGGAATGTGGGGGGTGGTAGCTCAGGGGTGCAGGCTCCGGGCAGTGTTTACCTCGAACGACTCCCAGAAGCAGCAGCCATGTCTCCCCTCCGGCTCCTATGTGGAGCCGTGGCCAGGCAGCTCTGCCCGCTACCCCGTCTGCAGTTCCTGGCAATGGGAGCTGTGGGGGCAGTGCTTGGGGTGGGGGCAGCGTGCAGAATGGAGCCCCCTGGCTGCCCCTATGCATAGGAGCCGGAGCGGGGCTATGCTGCTGCTTCCAGGAGCCGCATGGAGCAGCCCCCAACCCTGCCCCTTGGCTGGAGTGCTGGAGCGGGGCAAGCCCCACACCCTGCTCCCCAGCAGGAACTCGAGGGTCGGATTAAAATGGCTGGTGAGCCAGATCTGGCCCATGGGCTGTAGTTTGCCCACCCTGGCTCTAGTATATGCGTGTCTCTCTATGCTGAATTTAAGTGTATTTTAGAAATGCTGCTTAAAATTATACTCCTTAGCTTTCCTTTTTCATACACAAACTAATCATTATGTAACCCAATAATGATCCCTGAGAGAAAACCACATAGGAGTAGGAAGAGGGCCTGAAACAATAGACTGCTTTCATTTACATCTGACAATTAGCTTAAGGACTAGAGCATGGTACTTTTATGACTCAAATACTTTTCAGAACTTACTGCTACAGGGCACCATTAGCACAATCATGCATACTGTAATACTCATGCCACAGTTCACATACTGTGTGAGGGTTCCAGGTTTCTGCTTTGCAAAAGTTTTCATGGCAGCCAGGCTTGAGCATTAAAAGTATTAGTTTACTAAAAATCAAAAGAAAGTAAGGACATTGTTTGTCAGGTCAGCCTCAGGAGGCAAACAGGTACAGCTTAGCTTTTGGAGTTACTTCCCTGCCTCAACTCCTCATTCCCAGAACAAGATTTTATAGCCTCTTCCTTAGGGTTACCATATTTTGTGCCTCCAAAAGGAGGACACTCCACGGGGGCCCGGCCCCGCCCCAGCCCCGCCCCCAACTCCGCCCCTTCCCAAAGTCTCCACCCCCTCCCCTGCTTCCCGCGAACATTTGATTCGCGGAAAGCCTGAAGCAGGTAAGGGGTGTATGGGGGGAGGAGGCGCGGCCCAGGCTGGCCCCCCCGGCGTTTCCAGCCTGGGTCGGCTCGGGCCCTGGGGTGCCGGCCCCGGGCCCGCCCCCGGCCAACCACCCCCGGCCCGCCCAGCACTGCTGGTCCCCGGGCCCCCGGCCGAGCACCCCCGGCCCGGCCAGCACTGCCGGCCCCCGGCGGCCCGGCGCACCCCCCGGCCGCCCAGCACCGCCGGCCCCCGGCCACCCGGCGCACCCCCCGGCCGCCCGCCCAGCACCGCCGGCCCGGCGCACCCCCCCCGGCCCCGGGCCAGCCCCCGGCCCAGCGGTGCCGGATTTTCCCGGACATGTTCGGCTTCTTGGGATTTCCCCCCGGACGGGGATTTGAGTCCCCAAAAGCCGGACATGTCCGGGAAAATCTGGACGTATGGTAACCCTATCTTCCTCCACCAGCCATTGCTTGATTCACAGAGAAAAATCCCCCCCGCCCAACAATATACCAGAGGAAATACTATTTTGCAAAAGCTTCTTTAGCAGTCAGTTGCTTTCAGTGGCTTCCTTCCCTTTTCATGCTTGCAAAGAAATAGGGCTAATAAAAAAAAAATTGGAATTCCTAATATTAACATTGTTTGTCAAGTTTCAAATTTTGAAAAAAAAGTTAATATTTTTGAGAAACACCAAACTTTCAATTCATTTTATCCAGCTCTGTAGTCCAGCCTCTTACCCTTCAAGCCTCCCCTTATGACCAGGTGTTTGAGAGCAGTGGCCTGGCCTCTGTTTCCCTTATTGTACCAGTTCAGAAGTGTGATCTATAGCACTTGGCCTCTCTTTACAGCTCCAGCCCTCTGGCTGGGCCATTGGAATCTCTCCCCCTTTGGGATAGGAAGGGGTCTCTCCCCAAGGGCCTGTGACGGGCTTCCACTCTGTAGTCCTGGGTTCCAACATCCCTCTCTCCCTTAGTCACCAGGGAAGGAACAAAGGGAAGTCAAAACAGGAACCAAAATAAAGTCCAGTAGTTTTACATTCGGATCACACACACACACCCCACCACCACTGCCGCCGCAGATCTGGGGTTTCAGCAGTCTCTGCCCTCCTTCAGCATCAAGGTGGTATGGGGACACCCTGGCCCACTCTTTTCTCTGGGTCCCAGTGCAGGGGCACTATGTTAGGCAGACTGCACAAGTAAGTCTCCTACTACCCCTTTAGGCTGCTTCCTACCTATGGCCTTTGCAAGTATCTGGTGTGTAGCAACCATCCCTGAACCTTCTACCAGAAAATTAGCCTCTCTGGGCAGCTTCCTCCCCGTATCTGATGCTGAAGAGTTCCTCCCCAATGGCTCTCCAGCAGCTACCCTACCCTGCTCTGTCTGGGGGCAGCTTTTTTGCCCAGCTGTCACTAACCAGACATTTAGCCACAACCAGGGAAGTGATCGCTCTCTTCATTAACTCTTTAGTGTCTGATGCCATGTGTGGGGTCTAGACACCACATCACAGCATTCCATTGGGTTACAAATTCAAGGGATGGTCTCAGGGAAGTCACATCCTTGACCATATTCATAGACCCCTTATTTTCCTAAGGGATGTAAGCCCCTATTGCCAGAAAAAGGAAGGAGGAAAAGGAAGGAGGAGCTGCCACCCACACCAAGACCTCTGCTTTCAGGGACTCTAAAAAACAGGAAGAAAGTTGGGCTTTGTCTATGCTACAGATGTCTGCCGCCAGTGTCTGCAATCAGTGGGTGTGACTGCAGCTTGAGTAGAGGTCCCTGAGCTTTAATCTAGCTATCTCAGGTACTGGAGCAGTGAAGCTATGGCAATACAGACTTCAGTGTGGGCTGTACAAGCCCACGCAGAACCCAGGGTAATTGCCTGGATGGCTAGCCCGCATGAAAGTGGGCACTGCTGTAGCTCCACTGCTCCGGAACCCGAGCTAGTTAGACATACCTAAACTAGGCTCAATCTGTTTGAGCTGCAATCACACCCCAGGACTGCACTATAAACATACATTTGTTTTCCTTGTTGGGGGGTGGTTTTACTATACTGGTAAAACATGAAGCTTTGCTGGTATAAGCGCTATGCCCACACTGTAGTGCTTTGTTGGTATAGCAGACCAGTATTTTTGTAGCAGTAATGTGCTCCTAGTGTTGACACAGCCTATTTCACCAAGCAAACCTGTTCTTGTCTAACACTGTGCTTTCTTTGAAGCCAAACTTCCGCAACATTTGAATGTGTTCAGAGCCAGAGTTTTGGTGAGGGCCAATCTCTAGAAACCACATTACAAACAATAAATGAGAACACAATCATGGGAAATTCCAAACTAATGAGGATTAAAAACAGTACCTTTAAAACATTTTAGAAAATGACTAAAAACTGCAGATATTAGATCACCCTAACCACAAAGGCAAAGCTGTTTGTGGGCTAAACCCTCATCTCAGCTCCAAAAGATAAGATACTGCAGTAGATGAGTGAAATGAACTTACACCACAAAACATTCCCCCTCCCCCTCCGCCCCGACTTCCAGGTACACAACATGAGATAAAGGTCTGTGTAATGTGGAAAGTTAAGAGTAAACTTAAGAAGAACCTTATTTCTGATAGTTCATGTACAGAGTTCTTTCTAGATTTTCATTCTGCGTATAATTGATTTAAAGTTCTTTAATTTGGAACAAAAAGTAAAATATTAAACCTCTCTGAACGCTACATCTAATCACTCCACTTATTTTGTGATATATAGGGAATTATTTCTTAGTTTTTATTTTGCTTGTAAATTCTTTGGGGCAGGAACCATCTTTTATTTATATGTATGTACAGCACTTTGCAAAATGGAGCCCTAGTATATGACTGGGACAGGCACAATACTGGCCCTCACAATAGAAATAACATATAATAATAATAATAATAATAAGATGAAATAATATCACTGAGCTAAATATTATAATATTTTAATATTAAAAACACAGCATAAGAATTATTATATGCATAAATCCAATCTACATATCAGCCTCTGTATTATGTTGCAAAGTGCAAGAAAATTACATAGACATCTAGCAGACAGTATGTCACAGTCTGATGCTAGTATTCATTTTAAGAATTACTATTAAGTTCAATGGGCTTTGAATCAGACCATAACTCTTTAGGTTTTTAACTCTGTTAGTCTGACCTTAGCAGTTAATAGAATAGTTTTGGATGTATATAAATGTATCGAGTGTAAGAAAGTAAAATATAGTTTCTTTTAAATATGTTGAAGGACTGTTTCTCTCCCAGCTACAATTGGCAGCTGCAGTATATTTATATGGAGGTTTCTCTGTAATCACGTCTAGAATTTGCCTGTAATCATGTCTAGAATTCTTTTGCATGCCAACACTAGAAAAAATTGCTTGAGAAAAAGAGGGGAGATTCAGTGTTATTACTGATTTAAATTGTAGTTATATTTTGATATCCTGCAGTTCTCTTTTTCTTTGTCATCAAAATCCAGTGCATTGTTGTGGTTAAGGCAATTCCTGGGAACCTGTTTTTTAAAAGACATAAATATGTTTACTATCAGTTATTTACAATATCTTAGAAACCCTAAATACTAGAATATAAAAAACATTCAAGGTTTTTGAAAAGCCTCTGATCCAATGATAACTGTGTTATTGGCTAATTCAATGTGGCAGGGGATTAATGGGATTGAACTGACTCTAGAAGGCTTTGTTGCAGGAACGGCAGCACAGAGACTGATAGCAGACTTCTTAGCAGAGCCCAATGGGCAAGACAGATCCAACAATTTTTGTTAGGAACATAGGAATTGCCATAGTGGATCAGTCCTTTACTCCAGCATCCAATCTGAGAGTTGACACTATCAGATGATCAGAGAAGATGTAAGAATTCTTGCAAAGACAATTATGGAATAGCTTGCCCTTACAGAAAGTTTCTTACCTAGGCATTTAGTGCTTGACTTATGGCCTGAAGCATGAAGGTTTATATTAGGTTTTTTAAATCATATCCAAGTTAACTATGGACTTAATTTATCATCTTCCATACAAACTACCCAAAAGCACTCCGCAGAGTTAAATATAAGACAGTAAACACGACTACAGCATAAATTACTAACTAACAGTGCTGTAAAGACATTGGATCTGCTTGTGTTTAGTGCTGTGTACTTCCCCCTTTCTCCCCTGCCCCAATCCCTTTGGGCTTGGTGCAAGTTAATTCGCTATAAGACGGATTTAAACCAATATAAGAGCTTTATTGTGAGTGGAAGATGGGGATTGTCCTCTGAGCCCTAAGAATCTCTGTCATTCCCTCTTTCCCTTTGAGGCCCCAAATCACAATGAACCTGTCTCCCACCAGAGGAGGGCTGGATGAGGCTCCGTATGGAGGTTGCAAATGCCTTTCCTGCAACAGTCAGAGGGGATTACTAGAGAGTGACAGGAGATGCTGCTTCTAAATGTATTCCCCACACCCTGCTAGACTGAGAGCCAGCAGCAAAGCAGGGGACCTGATCTCAGGATGGCTCAAGATATGTGAACTGTATTCCTTACTGAATCTCTAATTAGTATGAAAGGTACTAACAGTGTACACCCTACCCCAAATTCCTCCTCTCAGTCAGCATTGTAATGATCACATCCTCTTACACACGTAATTCTGTAACACCACATTCTTCACACAAGTTTGTTCTAATGTGAGGGCAGTGTTGCCAAGGGCCTCTTCCTGATCTCATTTCCATGCCTGCAGCTTTGTGCACACAAAGCACCAGTGTGTGCATTTTTTATGCATGATTATTCATGCACAAAAAATTATAGAATGTAGAAGGGGAAAAGCATTTGTGCACCATTTGCCCATGCAAATGGGACTTCTGTATGTAAATTCTGTCAGCCATATGCACAAATTATAGCGTACAAAATTTGCAGACATAAGTTATTAGATGTGCAAATACGTGCATGCAAAAATTAAGGCTCTATTTCAAAACTGTCTGCTCCTAAATGTCTTTCAAGTGTAAATTTACACTCTTCCACCTCGTTTTATTTTTTAATTTAACGCAAAAACAATCATGTAATCAGTGCAAATTATTTTCCATACCACCATGATTCTGACCAGGTCTCTCTATTTCATGTGTACAACAGGAAATAGAAAGTTCACGTTCCTGGTTTCTAAAGTAATCACATCTGTGCTGCATAGCATTTTAAATGGTAAACAAACTTTGCACTGTGTGATAACAGAAAGCTGTTGGACTGTTTCTCTTCTCCTTTGGTCTGTGAATTTGGCATTTATCTAGATTGCTGGCTGATAGATAGGGAATATGGTACATTTTTACAGCACATTGCAGATGTGAGGAGAAGTCTAACAACAATGGAATTGCAGATAGCCCATAAAGAATAAAAGAATCAATGCAAACCTTTTAAAAAATGAGAAATTAGGTTTTGCCTCTGCTTGAATGATGGCATTTCATCTGTTGTTAAATAGAACATAAAAAACCAAAAAACTAATTTCCTTGCACATTTTTACTAATCAATGTTTTGCTTTCTAAAGTATTAATAGAACAGAAAGTGCTTTTTAAAAAAAATCATTGGTGAATATTAATTGCCTGCTTAAAAATTTGCCAAGCAGCATGTGTCAAATAGAAATCTACAGCAGGTAAGTCACTTGCCTACGAATTCTTTGTTAGCTAGGATGCACAGAGGTTACCAGACCAGCAATTCTAAATTTAAATGACTGCTTTACTAAACATGCTAATCCATGTTCTGCAACAATTTGATACCTACTTGATTAAACTCATTCATAACTACTCCCAATGGAGATAGAAAACACTGTAAATGCTGGCACTGAACATCTATTTTGTTTCGTAACTATGAAGGCTTTTTTGTTGTTGTTTTCAACAAATTGAGCTAGAAAGGGGGAAAAAAGTCAATCACCCAAAATACTCCACTGATTAACAGCATAATACAGCTTGCAGCAAAAACAGATATGTTGAGGGGTAAGGAGGGTGCAAGGAGGCCACAACCTTTGGGACTTGCAATGATGACAACTGAAAATAATTTATTGTTCTATCTTTGGCAGCCTTAGTTGGAAACGCATGTTATCAAACACCACTGATGCTCAAAGTGATCTGGTACACATGACAGTTTTGGAAGGCAAAATGACAATGGTGACAAATAAACATCCAAATATTCCCACATAGCATGTTCTGAGCATAAGAGGTTTTGTTCTATAAGAAGTCATGAATGAATTCTGAATTAGCTGTATTTAAGGCTGTGGCTAGCTATTAGACTGATTACACCATTGCTTACTGTCACTCTGTAATTATATCTGACATACACAGCTTGTTAAATTCTGGCTTACAAGCTCCATTGGTATATTATTTTCCTTTGTATTTCAGTACAAGTATATTTATATGTAAGAAAACAACTACGAGTAACAAATAGGCACAACTGGATGTTAATTGAAATGAATATGCCACAAGTACTCCTTGTTGTTTTTGCTGATACAGACTAGCACGGTTACCACTCTGAACTGAAGTAGTTGCTCACAGCTTTATGGTATTTTATATGGTAAATCAGAAAAATCTGCTAAAATTAAAGTTAACTGAATCCCAAATAAACAACCAAATGAATTTCAGGAATGGATTTGATTAAAAAAAGCTTTACAGGTTTTTTTGCAATTCTAGTTTTATTATATTTTGTACATATGAAATATTCCTAATGGGCCTAATTCTGAAATCCTAATTTAGGGCCATATTGTGTCATACATTTTATAAGCAAAATTGCCCATTGCTCCTAAGGACATGTTTACACTGGAAATGTTGCCGCAGCACTGTGGTAGAGACACTATTTCTTCTGTCACTGCAGTAAATCCATCTCTGAGAAGTGGTAGCTACATTGACAGATTAACTGCAGTCTAAACTGGAGTTCAGGTAGGCTTATTAAGTCTCTCAGGAGTCTGAGCAATGTAGCTAGGTTGACCTAGGTTTTAGGCCTGAGCACCTCAGTTGCTTTTGAAAATGAGTCTTAGGTCTTGCTATGGTAAACTAAGCAATGCCTAAATATCTTTAAAAATCTGGGCCTCAGCATCTTTGAGGGTTAAGATCACAGGGTTTTTTGGTCTGAGTGAGGACTGAGTAAACACTTACAAACTAGTCTATATAGATTCTTATACCACTTCAAGATTTGGCCCAATGTGTTGTTGTGTGTGTGTGTGTGTGTGTGTGTGTGTGTGTGTGTGTGTGTATAAATAAAAAACTTCTCTATATACCCAATATACTCTAATTATTGCACAAATTAGAATTATTGTTACTTATTAATTAATAAAGATAGTAGTTTTTCCACCCCTTGCTATTGAGTTATGGAATTGCAGCCTAAGTTCTCTATACAATTCCCTGATACCTATGGGCAGAAGAGTAAAATATTAGATCAAAGACATGCCAAAAATAATGCTTTTTTAAGCCTTGGCCAATCTTTTGCAGCTATTGGGCATGTAAATATACCACAAGGGCCCAAGTTTAGAGAAAAGTAAATAGTAGTGTGTAGACAAGGTTGTCAGGCAACTCGTACAACTTTGTCTGTATACCAGGCTTGAGTTACACTCATGCACACCAACTCAATGACATGTAAGTTGATGTAATTGAAGGGCCTGTTTTACATCTGAACCAAAAAGGTAAGTTTCCACCAGGGAAAGGTCATTGTAATGGAGTACCTTCACTTCCTGCGAGCATCCCCTTCTGGTCAGGTCTGTGTCTGCACTTCTCTCAGCTTGTGGTGACCCATTAGTGGTTTCTCAGGTGGGTTTCAGTGACGCAGCCATGCAGCCGAGCCACAAGCACAGGCTGTGGGCTTTCAACAAAATAAAACCCCTTCCAGGATAAGTCTTTAAACAATCCCAGCCCTGGTAAGGGGCTGTGTTCCCAGGGCTCCTTCCCTAAAGACAATGTCTTTGCCCTCTCTAGTCCCAGCTCACCAGCTGAGACACTAAACAGTTCAGGTCCCCTTGCAAGGTATATTACAGTTCAATGTTCCTGCCCTCTTTGGAGTCTTCAATCCCCTCTCTGGGCCTGGTTCAACTCCCTCAAGGGGTAGACCACTCCACCTGTGGCCAGTGGGGGAAGGGGGGTGGGTGGGTGACTCAAGCCCACCCACTACTCCAGGTCCCAGCACAGGAACCCTCCAAAGAGCAGCTGCCTGTTGCATCCCTTTTAACTGCTCTCAATGCTGCTACAATTCCTAGGGCTACTTCCCACAGACTCTAGCACCTTCACCTTTATTGTAGGGTTCTTCTATCCTCAGTCCCAGCAGCCAGCCAGGAGTGCCTTCTCACACCAGTCCTGGCCAGAGACTGCTCTCCATTGGTACTGCTGTCCCTTCAGTCAGCCAGAACATCATCCTCACTTCTCTGGCTCCAAGCAGTAACTGACTCTGGTCAGGTACTGCAACTCCTTTTATATGGGCCTGCTGGGCCTGGATTGGCTGTTTCTCTGCAGCCTTTCCCAGACTAGCAATCACTGTCTAGGCCTCTTTGAGCGCTCACCTTCATTGCTCCTTTCTAGGACAGGATGTGGTAGAACCACGAGGCCTCCAGCAGGGGGTCTCAGGGCCTGGTACACCTCATCACAGGGTCTCACTAACTTTTTACATTTGACTTATGAGAGATAAGCTCAAGGCTTGACTAGTATCAGAAGGCGAATGTGAGCGTGAAGAGAATGGGAACATAGAGAGAACCTCAAAAGAGCTTTTTATTTCCTAAAAGCATAAGAGGAAGAAATGAAGAAGAGAGCAGCCAAGAAGTTGCATGGAGGGAGTTCACACAGTACAGAGGGAGAGGACTTGGCATTAACAATGAAGAGGAAATGGATATAGCATTTGCATTTTTGTCTTTGTGCATTTACAGTTCACTCCTTATACTCGTTTGGCTCTTAAGCAATGTTAACTATATTAATAAGGGTCATGTAATTATTATTTCAAGAAGTGACAGGTCTTCAAGTGCACTTAGGTAGATGCATCCTTTAAAATTCTTGCTAGTGTCTAAAATGGATTCAGATCCTTCTGCAACTATCCAGCTTGAGTAGCTGGCTGGACAGAAGCAAGTGAGGAGAAAAAGGATCCTTCGTATGGACTGCTACCATAGTGGAGGAGTTCAGGTTCCGTACAATGGCAGATCCTTTGTCTCTGTCTCTCCCTCAGCCTGTCCCCATCAACCACAGTGGACAGCTGTGCCAGGAGCCCCAAAGACCAGGGTCCTGTGTGAGATGTGTGCACCCCTTGCACGGCTCCCCAAATTCTGACTTCCTTTGTTCAATAAAACTGCACAGGTTCCACTGCCAGGGATCCTCTGCAGAAGGCCGGACAGGGATTTCCTCTAAGCTCCAAGGAGGCAGTAGAGGTATAAATCAGGAATACTCATGCTGAAGTCAACAGAGTTGCTCTTGATTTCCACTGGTGTTACTGAGAGCAGAATTTGGTGCTAGAAATTGGTACAGACCCACCCAAAGCAGGCTGGGAGCATAGTCCATTGTAATATTTATTGTTGTGCTACTAATTGCATTATTTCCCGCCACCCCACCTGCCTCAGTCTTCCTCAACTCTGCTCTGGAGCAAGCACCATTAGATGTGAGGGGATTGTTGAGGCTGCATTCCCATTCAGACCCTGACTTGGCTGCTAAGATTGCCAATGGGATGCCAGTTGTAATGGAGGTACCTATCTAGTGGAAACAACAAATGATTCTTTGTCCTTTATCGACAGCTGGCACTTGGCAATGTCTCTCTCCCAGATTTACTCAAGTGTTGCTGTATTCTCAGTTTCGATGAGACAGAGCCACTTGGAATTTTGGCATCACTGAAACTCTTTATGTGACAGTATCCGAATAGCAGAGAGAGATCAATAAAGGCAGATAATGCTATCTGATCATTTTTTAATAAATAAAAGGCTGAAGGAGTGAGAAGTCACTGTAATATTTTGTTCATCCAAAAAAACCCAAATTAGCACATTAGTGAGTACACTGAATATATATGATGGGCCAGATCCTGGATCATATGAGAGCTGCACACTTTTACACCTTTTGCTCCCCTCCCATCCCAAAGCAACTTTGAGCCACCTCAGGCTAGGTATGCACGTACACTGACGGGCCTGGAGAGAGTGGCATCTCTAGGGTTGGCTATGGCAGCTTTGCCCGGCATCAATGCCCAGCTGCCCAATTAGCAGGAGCAAACCAAAACACTTAGGATGCACATGCAAGCATGGTAGTTGCATAAAAAACCACGGCAGGTATTTTTACATACACATTTCTGCTCTAGCTTTTTGAAAATCTGACCCTTGTCTATTTGAGAATTTTAAACCCCCTATTTCAAATTGTTTTACATGATTCCAGTAAAAATGTCTCAAATAAAAAAAACCAGCCTGACTACTCTTCCAGAACAAGGCCCGTCTACTAGCCCATATGTCTTTATCAAATATGTAGCAGCTGGTATGAGATAAGAGCCAGTCCTTCGCTTTCAATCTATAGCTGCCCTGTCGTCGTCATTTGCAGAGTAGCTTTAATAATCTACAAATTCATGTTTTTAAACTTCCCAGCTTATCAATAGCTTCCTCCTGGCTAATGTCATATTTTCCTCATCTGTCTGAGACAATGAAGATTATCAAACATTACTGCGTCAGCACGCATCATATCATACACCTGTATTTGAACAATTAACTTATTACAATATGTTTCTTACAGGTGATAAAAAACACAAAAGGCAGCACCATAAAGTCATACGTGAATAATGTTCAAGGCAAGCCAATCCTGAGAATGGAATTATTTAAATGCAATGATTTCTAAGAAGATCTTCCAGAAATAAATAAATACTTATAGTGTTAGGGAAGAATTGTTTTCCAGACATGTCTATGGAAGTAAAATAAATTCTTGTCTCCTCAGTTGGGGTAGTCATGCAACTATTTCTTTTGGGGACGGGGTGGCTGATCCTGACAAACTGCTGAGCACCTGGGACACACACTGAGAATGATGTGTATTGCTCCTTTCAGGATCAGGCCTTAAGTTCAGGCAGAGTTATATTTAAACTGTAAAATTCAGAATATTAGTCAAGTGCATTCTGAGGCTTATTTTATAATAAAAAAACAGCAAAACTTTTCTTATACTCAACCAGTATTGCAGCATTTTCCTATATCCAATCGGTACTGCAATTCTGTACCATTCCCCTCTGTCCCATTTTCCTAAGATGAATAAAGCTGCTGTTACTGAAGCTTTATGTACCTTAATCTCACTATTAATAACTATTATCTTTTGTCCTTTAATATTGACAATGGATCACTGTTAAATTAAAATAATTGCTTAATTACAAAAATAAATATTCTTAAAATTAGAACTGCCAGAGATTAAACATTATCCTTTATTTGCTAAAGATCCTTGTGTTTGAATATATTCTCCCCTCCTAGAAACAACATATGTTTGCCTCATCTTGTTTCATCATTAGTTTTGATGCATTGCTCTCTGGTTTTATAAGCCAGACATGGCAGGTAGACTCAGATTGATTGATTAATATTACTGAGAATTTGTACTTGAAAACTTTCTAAGCCATATAACATATGTTACAGTTTCAAGATAACCATCTGCAACTAACCGATGAGAGGCAATATCTTGTCTGTCAAGTGCCTCCAACATGGGGACTGCAAATTTTTTGCAGTATGTTAGACCTGAGATCAAATTATTCTACAGTCTAAACCTGCAAAGCAGCTAGGTCAGTTAAGGTCCAATCCTGCAGTCTATAAGCATGCATAACTCCCACCAAAGCCAATTTTATACCAGGTGTATCCTCATTGCAATCAATATGGTTACATCACACATGAATTTTGCTCACTGATTATACATTCATGTAGGGTTCAGTCTGTATAATAAAATGATCATCCTGTAGGCAGAGTGAATATGCTAAACCCTCTGACTCTGAGACAGCCTCAACCTCCTAACGTATGTCTCTTGTACAATATTTCAGCTGTTGCAGTGCCCAGTACTTAGGCTTATGCTTTTCCCATTACACCCATAGCAAACATTGCTGCCCCTGAACACACCGCAATTTCTCCCCCCTGCACCGAGAAAATGTTCCTGTCAAAGGAACAACTTTTTGAAAACTAACTCCTTTGTCAAGCACAGCCATTGCATGATGCATTCAAAGTATATGGGAGGAAGGGCAGCTTTCAAACACTGGACTAGACTCAGAGGAATGTGACGTCTACACAGGTTTATATAGGGTAAAGGTAAAACAGTTTTTGACAGCAACGTCTGAGACCTTGAAAAAGTCAGCTTTTAAAAAATTATGCAGCCAACCCCTCGATAGCTATGCAAAGAGATTTCCCTCTTCCAATGCAGTGCATGGGCCAGGCACAAGGTAGCTAGAAAGTGCAGGCTTTGCTCTAGCTACAGCTGCCTGAAAGGGGCCAGCGCAAGGCTGGTGCCATGCCCCACCCCACTTCACAATGGCCAGCACTGTGCACACTGCACCCTTTCGAAAGGTAGAGAAGCTAATGCTCTGGAATGTCCTCCACAGAGGAGGACTGTCTGCAGCCTGGCTCTTTTGCATCCTGCCTCAGACAAAAGGCTGATTTTTGCCCCTAGTTTTGACTGAAACTTGCATTTCAAGTTCAATGTTCCATTAACTCAACATCATGCACTTTTGGGTTATTATAAATTAAATTTTGAAATGGAAAAGCAAATAAGATTGCTTTGCTTCTTAAATATATAAAAATGATCTCCCGTTAGAGAATTTCTAAGCAACTCAGGCCACCTTCACTTCTTCCTCTCTCTGGACCAAATTTTGGGCTGTGCTATGTACCAGCATACCTGCCCGGGAGAGAAAAGCATATGCCCCAAAGATGAAAAGCATCAGACAGACATAAGTCAGACATTCTGGCATCTAGCTCAGTGATCTGAAAATGTGCAAATAGAGATGTGCCAGGGATATGTTAAAGGGATCATGGCTAATGATGGGCAAAAGAAAAGGACCTGTGGTACCCCCAGAAAATGCATACAAAATCTTTGGAAATCACTATACAAAATTTCTGCACAAGGTATTTGTTTGCCCAGCGATAACTATCGTGCCAGAATGAGAGGTCTGTGCAAATCTGATGGTAGAGAGGGATCAGGGGAAAATAACTAGATTGGCACCTTTCTCTTGGAACATGAGATAAATCAGGCTGAACTTGAGGAAATATACCATCCCCAACCCCCTATTTTAGGCACATTTCAGAAGATGTTGCCTGCCACATACTTGCTTGATAGTACTAAAGCATTAATCTGTTTGTTAATCTGTGTTGGCTGGTATGTGCAGCTGTGGGTTACTCATGGGCTATGATACAAGAGATGTACTGGTAGGCATACATGCATTATTGAACTTGTCCTTTTTTCTTGCAAATGATCCTACTGTAGGAAGACAATGTTTTGACTATTTTGGAACTGCTACATAAATGGCCATCTGTTCCCCCATTCATTCCAATGCATCCCATGAAGAATGGGACGAGACCTTAGAGTAGCTTTTGCACAGCCTGCAAATATGCTTGGGGGATATTCTCTCCTCTGGTGGTATCTCCTTTTTTGTGCACTATAAGTCAAATTCCAAAGACCTTAGTCAGGTTTTAATCATTCTTGAATGAAGCACAGAATTTTGACTGAATGAAAACTGAGTAAGAGCCCAATCCTGAAGTCCTAATTCCTATATTAGGCCACAACATTGGCTATATATGTATTACAAGCACTCTACTAACCAAGATGTCAGAACATACATATGCAACAATGTTATGCACTGCTTTACCTCTCATTTGTGCTCTTGTAGAGCCTAGGATGTCACCCTCTATTTCCATCCAGCTACCCAGGAATGGAGAAGTTGGATGCCACCTGCTCTTATCTTTGGCAAGAGGAATATGCTGTACTAGTGTGAAAAGGTCAATGAAAACTGAGCTTCTCCACTTCAGCCAAGACACTGTTCGTGAGTCACTATCTTCTGATGATGAAGCAGACAGCCCCTACTTGGTGTTATCCAAGAACTCCTTCCCTCGAATGTTGGGATAAACTGGACCTTGCACCAAACTGCACCTGGTTTGTGAAAACCTAAATCTGGCCAGCAGCCTCTTGCAAAAAAACTCAGCAAGCCCATGTTTGTTCATTCTCCCTTGTATACCCCTAGTCTCTTTTATGATATTCACTCCTATATTTGCTATTATTCACCTGATGCATGAGTATACTACTCAGTTTTTATCAAATACACATTCCATACCTGACAAACCGGTTCCAAGGCTGTCTCTTTAGCCTGACAAACTGTGCATGTCCAAAACTGGAACTGTTTATCTACTTCATTCCTTGCAAACTTTGGCATTCAGAGAAAGTGGAAGCCAGATTTGAATCAGCTCTAACTCAGCAAAACAAAAACCTGATGGATCAAGGTTTTGCAATACCAAAGTCTTTCCTGGATTCACTTGTGCTCAACCGAGAAGGATGCACAAGGGAGAAGAGTATTCAAGTAGCTTTCCCCAACTCATGCTACTGAGCGGGGAATGGACACAATCTTATTGGGGAACTCAGGCACAATTCCCTGCTAGTGTGTTCATGGAAATTAGTTATACAAATTAACTTGGCAGCCCTAGAGACTAGAAGATTCCCCTGGATAAGAGAACCCTCTAACCAGGCAGGGCTGATGCCCTCCACCCCCATGTCAGAGGCATGGTGAGGTGTAAGCAGGCCTCATCAGAGTATTCTTATACCACAGTGATCCTCGACTGCTAGAACATCCTTTAGGACTAGGAGGCATCAGAATTCAGCAGCCAGCATAAAGTACAGTAAACCTGAGGCTGCTCTACTGTATGCTAGGAATCCTGGGGGGAGGGGGAGTTGTACTCCTTTAACTATACTGATATTGTTAAAACAGCACAACTTTTCATGTGTAAATGAAGTCTTAGATGGTTAAGAGACCTAAGCTGCAGCCAATGCCTAGTTAAGATCAAGATGAAAATAATGCCCGAAGTAGAGAGAATTGAGAAATTTTCATTATTTTTCTCCCTCTTCCCTGCCCAGCTCTAGTCCTAAATGACTTGGCCAAGATCCCACAGGAGTCCTTTGACTTCAGAGAAGTTATTGTGGTTTAGCACCACAGTGTAGCAGGAAGGTCTGCCCCTTTAAGGGCCTGCAGAGCCCAGGAGCAGCAAGCCCTGGCCTAAGGAGAAGCTAAGCACAACAGGCAGGTGTTGGGAACCAGCTGGTCCAGCTAAGCAGCAGCTAATGATTGACTCTGAGTCCCAGCTGGAAGGTATAATTAAGGACCCAGCTTTGTAAGGAGGGAAGGGGGAGCAGGGTGTGCTAGAAAAGAGAAACACCTTCCTGAGCAGCAGTGGAAGACTGCACCAGGGTAGGTCTGACTGTGGTCCCCTTGAGGCTAAGGAAGAGCTGTGACCCTGGAGGAGGAGCGGAGAGGACCCTGCAGTGCCTGTCCAGGACTATCATTTTTGTTACTTTTCAATAATTTTTCTTTGTGTGGCAGAAGAATAAAAGAGCCGGCGCTGAAGGCTGAAACAGCATTCAGCATGGCTGACTGTTTTGTCCCCAAGCTGGTGGACAGGCCCATCAGACTACACCCGGTAACTCAGAACAGAATTTGGCCCAAGGTCTCCACCCTCACCCCCTTTATAGTCAGTCTAAGATAAATAAAATTGACAGATGTGGAAAGGATGTTCTCTCAGTTGTTCCAGTTGTAACATTCTTTCATTTAACCATCAGTGCCCATTACATTCCAAACATTGATGCAGAAATTGTTCCCTGCTGCTGACTGGTTATTTGTTATAAACCACCACTGAAGAATTTCCAGATGTTATAGATTATTCAATTAGCTGATTTTTTTTATATATAAAAAGAGGACACAAATATTATCTTATAAAAGAGAGGGGGGAGGTTATTGGATACCACAGAGATAAGTGCAGTACAGAAACCTAGATTGATAATACAGGACTACTTAAGAGATTGAGAATGGGATTTAATTGTGAAGTTGGCAACACTGTTTACAATTGCACCTGGAGGCCCCAATTGAGAGCAGAGCTGCTGATCAAACACAACATACTAATAGACAGTTCCTTCCCCAAAGAGTTTTCAGTCTAACAGACAAACAGTGGGATGGGACAGAGAGGTGAAGTGACTTGGCTAAATTTGCATGGATCAACGTTCATGTTGCACTCCCCATCTGTACCTGAGCCAAGCTGGGAAAGCTAGTGATCCAATCAGCGGGCCAAATTGAGTGATGAATCCTGGTCACGTGCTACCTAAGACACATTGCACATACACTAAGAAGACCACACAGTCTGCTGCCCTACTCACTAGCCCATAGACAGATCTACACATTATCATTCAGAAAGATTTTTGGTTTTAAGTTAGAAGAGAGAGGAAGTGAGCTGTCTCACTGAGGTTCGGTTTGTTTTTTCCAAGATCCACAGTGTAATAAGTTAGTCATATCTCTTGCTCTCCATTCCTAGAATTCTAATTCCAGGAACAGGTGTTGAAAGATCCCCTTTTACATGGTCTCCCCTTCTTATGCAAAATATCTTTGTTTGGCCAAGATTGACAAAAACACCAAATACAAACTCTAAAATTGTGACCAGCCATACTTTCAGAATGCTTGTCTCCAGTCTTTCTCCATCAAGTGAAGGTGGCAAAACACTTCGTCAGAAAACAATCTGCTTTGTTGTGTATGACATCACTGTGAAAAAAATCTTTAAACAAACCTGAAACTGGGGAAATAGGAAAATAACCCTGCTGTCTTGGCAGATAATTATTTTAGCTATAAATGCTAGTGACCACAGGTGGGACTCAGGGCAGCTGCTAAAACTGTGGTTTTGAAACTGAAAATAACATAATTATCTGTTGAACAAACCAAGCAGTGGGTCTGTTCTGAATTTTGCACGGGTGTGGATTGCTGAGTCATTTATCCAGTTCAAGAACATTTGCTGAGTCATGGTTTGCACAGTACTGTGTTTCAGCTGGAGCATAGCAACTTCTGCAAGTTAAATCAACTTATCAGTGTTCCTCTTTCTTCTCCTCTCCCACATCTGTCCCCAAGTCAAGCAGCATACTATAGGATAAAAACTATATTGCACCATTATCAGACTGTTGGTCTTTTCCTGTCAGTTGTTTACTAACTCAAGGGCTGTAGAAATCTGCCAACAGAAAAGATTAGGTATCATGTCATATGGAGTTTGCAGTGTTCAACCTATGCTGCGCACTCCACAATGAAAATGCAGTGAACAAATACTGGGACTGTTATGTCATCTACTGAGAGTGATTTTAAAAATCGAAGATCCATTTTATTTTAAAAATAAGTTCTAGTCAGAACATCATGAAACCATATGGGTCATCAGTATGTTAAACATAGTTATCAAAACTCATGATTCAGAGCATCAGATGATCACCTACAGGAAGGAATTCCCCCTGCCATCTCCTAGGGTTGACATTGAACAACTGGGGGAAGGCAGAGGAAACCACCTTGTTCTGCTGCCCCATAAAGTGTCAAGTACGTATTGGCCACTTCTGGAAGCACGATGCAAAATTCAATGATGGATCAATGGTATGATTCACTTTGGTAAATCCAGTGTTGCAGCAAAGCACACAACATATCTGGAACAGTGAATTTTAATTCCCAGGGGGAATTGTCTTGGTAAAGTGTATGTAAGCAGCTGTGGCTGAATCTATCTTTCCATTTCAATAGATGAGACAAATTGAAGTGAAATATTGTGGCTGTTCCCTTTTTCAAAGTAAAGCAGTTAGGAACACAATAAGTAAGACAATGCTGCATCTTCTTAGCCTTGCTATAGCTGTTTTGCGTGGCTGAGATCAAACTTATTTCATATTTGACACCAAATAGCCATCAACTGGTAACGGCTTTATGGCCCAGCATTGGTGTTGAGATGGTGACCGACATGATAACTGGTGTTTTTCTTAAAGCTCTAGCTCCTGGAGATAAGCGATTAAGTGAGAAACTCAGTTTTTGTTACAAAAGAAAAGTAAGTTAGTGGCCATCCTCATTGCAGAGAAAAGCTTGAAAATGTGACCCCAGGGTACTCTAAAGACTTAACAACCACAGGGGAAGTTTTATTATTTGTTAAAAACATCTCCTGATTTTCAAGGCAATCTCATGATTTTTGGGAACCTGACTCATTATTTTTAAATGCCTGCAGATGGCAATATTATTTCTGTACAGACCTTCGCTTAACAGGGTCCCAACTCAATTACTGCCTTTAGGCAGTATCACAGAACAAATGACTAACAACCGCCACTAGTTAAACCTTTTGGGACTGTAAATTGAGTCAGAAAGCTCACAAGAACAGGCTCATGAGATTGCTGGTATTGTCCGACAACTGACTGGGCCCCAAATACCAAGAAAACAACTTTTCATGCAGCATTTCAGCCTTTAGTTTTTTGTCTTGGCTAGAATTGAGAAGCACAAACACACACCAATATAAACACAAAGGAAAGATTTAACCAAACTTTTCCTAAACATACAAAAAGCTTTGGTTCTTGTTTGAGCTTGGAGCAAAAGTGTGTGTGTGTGGTGTGGTGTGGTGAGTCTTATTTATCTAACCTGATTCACCTGTCCAGTTGTAACTGACTGCTTCAAGTGGCCTCAACTCAGCAGTCATGCTGTACCACACCCAGCTGCAATAATTGGATAAACTTCTCCATAAGGGCAAAGTGAAAGGAGGATCTCCCAGCACAAGGAGAGCGTGGTGTTTTTTCCCAGTTTTTAAACGAAAACAAGAGACAAAATATATGTAGCGAGTGGCAGGTAAAGAACACATTTTTAAAAATACATCAGAAAGTGGTTAATCAGCTTGTGGAATTCACTGTTGCAGATGATCAGCAAGTCAAAGCTACAGCTGTCAGCAACTAATGACTTTGGACCACTGAGATTGTCAGTAATTGTGAAAACTAAAATCAAATGTGGTGCTCTGAGGGCACTTACCATCATGAAATTCCCCATTCAGAGTGTCACTACTAAAACAATGCTGAGCCTGGCAGCAGCACTAGATAGTTCCAGGATGCAGCGTGGCCCTGATGACTAGGTCCCTACGGTAGGACTCAGGAGGCTAGCTTCTAGTCCTGGCTATGCCACTGGCCTGATGGGTGGCCTTAGGCAGTCATTTCACCTCCACTTGCCTGGGTTTCCCTAACTGTAAAATGACAGTGAAAGCAGCACAGGATGGTCCCAAGGAGCAGCAGATAACTTCTTTAGGTCTAGTGTTTGTGCTCCCAGTTTAGACAAGCATTTACAAATAAGTCAAACACTCTGACGTTTGTGGCTTTCCTTAGGCTGTGGTTTGTGCTACAACCTTGCTTTTTAGATTTCATCATAAAAACCCACCTACTTAATGATAATTTCAGCAAAACTATTCCTGTTTGGGTTAGATGAGGACAACTGACTACAATCTGATCTCAAAAAGAGTGCTTTCACAGTCCCTAGGTTATACAAGAGAAGGGTGCCAACAACTAAAAAGATCCAAAGTTTCACCCAATTGCTAAGTGGAACTAGCATCTACGGATATAAAAAAACAAAAAATCCAAACATTACTTTCAAGGAAAAGCAACAACGATCTGTTCTTCCAATCCTGGGAGATACTGCAAGACATTTTGGTCATATAGCATCTATCATAAAATGGATCCAAATTCCTCAAATATGGAGCCAATCTCCATGCACAGAGGTGATGTCAGGGATATGCATGCAGTTGCAGCACTGAGAAATTCAAGCTTGAAATTTCAATTTCAATGTCAAGCTGAAAAATTCAAGGACAGGGACCTGTTATCTGTTTGATGTTTGGTACAGATTGGCGAGCACTACATATATTTAGAGTATTCTGTAAGGCCCTGCTTCAGGGAAGTACTAAAGCACATGCTTAAGTCTAGCCCTATTCAGGACATCTTAAGTGCTGTCCTCAACAGGGAGGCTCAATCATGGCCTAAATGTTTATAATTTATAATATATTCCATAAGCACTGATTGTCTGACTGTAGGGAAACTCGGGTGAGGTTGGAACCCCAAACTACTGTGTACTTCTTTAATCCAAGATTTGGACTGCATTAGAATGTGTCGATTTTTAAAATTCTGTCTTGCTTATTGTTCTTGCTGTATTCTTCCTTTAATTTTCGGTGTCTTCTCTTGTTTTTATGATTTATTTCTTTGCAATGTTTTCTGTACCATTTTTCCTTTGCCCAATATTTATCCGTTGTGTTGTTTTATTTTTTAAAATCTCTTAGGTACACTATAAATTCCAATACCAATAGTATGTAGGTGCTGTTTGGAGGGATGCTGTAAGGACTGACAATTTCAAAGTGATAGAACATAAAAAAATCCTGATACACAAGAATTCCAGCCAACCCCCAAGGCAAGAAGATCTGGAACAGTCTTAATAAGCCATGGGATAAGTTAGGAAAAAACCCCAAAATTAAACCAGGATGCTGAGCTGGCTCTGATTACGGTTGCACATGGCAGAAGTCTGTGTGCAAGTGTATGCAT
This sequence comes from Chrysemys picta bellii, assembly GCF_011386835.1. Lineage (NCBI taxonomy): Eukaryota > Metazoa > Chordata > Testudines > Emydidae > Chrysemys > Chrysemys picta. Next base: position 60,449,657 of record NC_088796.1, read on the forward strand.
GTGAACACACACAATATTTCATCCCCTCACTATCCTGCACGCTCTGTTCTGGCAAGCCAGGGAGAGATTAAAATGGATGACTGAGTACAGGATTCTCATCCATGTCAATCTCTTGCTGGCATCAGCTCAAAGTTACACCATAAACACCTTAAAGATGACCTGCAAAGGAAAAATAATTGGGCCAGGGCCCTCTTTAATTTTTGCTTCTTATATTAAAAAAAGTTTCTGCTTGGGTTTTTTGTTTGTATGTTTTTACATTAGAAATTCAGGCCTGTCTAGGCTGGAAGACTACAAAAGTAGAAGAAGTGGTGTAATGGTGCCATCCCAAGAGTGAGGAGAATGAAAGCTGAACATTCTAGAAGGCAAGGGATTTTTAGATACTAATTTTTTGTTTTGTTTTTAAATTATTAAGGCAATTTTACAATAAATGGTTATTATACTACATTGTACATTACTTATTACTTATTAGGGCTCAGGTTAATATTCAAAGAACCTGGCTAAAGATTCTGGCTTGCTGGCTGGGAGACCTCCTCCTCTGACTGCACTAAAAAGGATGAGCAAATTTCTAAATACCTATTCTCTTTTTGGTGCACCTTGTGTGTATATACTTGGTGTGAAAGCTTTTCCGTCTGCTTCAGCAACAAGCCATTCCATAAGAGAAGTCAATTTTTCCATTTATGTGCAATATGAAGTCTTGCAACTCACAATAAAAAAGAAATTAATTTCTCATTTTGTTTAAAATGTAGATCTTTTACTGGAGCATTAAGTAAGTAGGTCAAGGGATCTCTGGGAAGCTAGCAGTTTGTTATAAGACAAATTTCTTCAATAATTTCCTCCTAAACCATCCAATTCGTGGACACAACCACCACATTTGTGAGTATGTTCTGCTTTCCCAGAAACCCCTTCTACAAAGTGCCTCCTTAGTAGCAAAAATATGATGGATCTTGACTGGAGTCAAATGCCATCTATACACTAATTTATAAACATTTTCTTTATTGGCTCTCAAACTTTTTAACTGTTGACCCCTTTCACATAGCAAGTCTTTGAGTGCAACCCCCCTTATAAATTAAAAACACTTTTAAATATATTTAACACCAGTATAAATGCTGGAGGCAAAGCAGGGTTTGGGGCAGCTCGCGACCCCCTATGTAATAACCTCGCGATCCCCTGAGGGGTCCCGACCCCCAGTTTGAGAACCCCTGATACACAAATTGAAGATGTATAGCCCCTTTCCCATACAGAGATCCATTCATCCAGATCAATTTCTTTGTACAAATCCATCTCCATATTTTCATCTGGGCTGTTTTCTTATCAACATCTTTTTCACTCAAAATTGTATATATCTTAGAAATTAAACCTTTTGTTCCAGCTTGCTCCTGGGTCAACTCCTCAAATATGATTAAAGGTCTAGGTAGAGCTGTTTTGTATCCAGATTTCACAATAAAATGTTTGTCCTGCAAATATTGGAAATACAGAATCTTAATATTATTTACATTATTACTATTTTAAACTTTGTATTTTGTTTGCTTTTCTTAATATAAATTTACCTTCAGTGACTTATTTACATTTTCAGTAAAGGAAGTCTTTGTTAAAGGGCCAACATCCCTTAACCAGGGAAGGTTAGATTTTCCATTCCTGGTATTCCTAAAGATTAAAAAAAAAAATCACAGTAAAAACAACAAAATAACACCTACCTCCCGGGACTTTCTTAGCCATCAGAAAAAGAAGCAAAGAAAGGACACAAGTCCCGCATGTAAAAAATCCTGTACAGCTTGCTATTAAGAGGGAAAAAATCAAAGATGGCATAATAAGTCCTGATCCTAAAATTGCTTTGGAACAGCCTGTGCAAAATCAATAGGGCTCTGCAATAGGAGTCTGCTCGTACACATCACTGTTGATTTAGACCTCTGCATAGGCGAATGGGGCTGCTTGTGTGGATACAGTTGCAGGATAAGGGCTTAAGTCATCATGGGTGCGTTTTCAGAGAATAAAAATGGTTTTGGTATCCTAAAAATGATACCTTTTCTATGGGATTTTCTCCAAATCATTTAACCTTCCAGTAGTGGCTTTGCAAGTCATCCACCTAGCCACAGGTCTTGAAATAGTTCTATGTTCCAATGAGCCTGATGTATTTGGAATGGTTCAGTGCATATTCCCCATTAGAGAATTGTTTGTTTACACAGAATAATAATGAAAGCCAAAGGTGATCTGGGCAGAGGTGACTTCAATTTTCCACCATGGAAAAGTTTTCTGGTACTCTTTATTCTATAGTTCAATGCTAGGTTTTGCTTTTCTATCATTTTCCTTCATATACTCTTAGTTTAACTGAGTTATTACCTTTAAACCCTTTGGCAGCAACAATGCTGCACAATATGCTGTGATGAGGCATATTGAAGTCAGTGAACAAATGGCTCATTGCTGCAGCAGATGTTGTTGCTGCCTGGAACATGTTCTGATCTTGGATTTTTAAAGAACCGGATCACTGAAGCTGCAGAAAAATTTGCGAAGATAATTCACAGGATAATGGAGATAACTGATGACTGAATGGGGGCTATTAACCCCCTTTCATTTATTACACTATAGGCAAGATTTTAACTCAACTTCAGATGTATAAAGCCTATTCATTGACACACTGAGTCACTAATTGCCTTTAAAGTTTCATTAAAAACAGATGCAACATTAAAGCGCAAGTATTACTCACACGCTAATCAAGGTGCAGCTCAACATTCTGAGCATGAACTGATAACATATCTAATGATGTAGAAAACAGCTGCTAATGCAGCAGTTGTATTCTTCACTGTACAGTTACAATTAATATTGATAAACGTAAAGTGCCTGCTGCAAATGCATTATGTTGGCTGGGTAAGTAGAATACTAAGGGTGAGAAAAAGAAGTATTATGGTACGGCAAAGGCTATGTCTGAACATGAATCCTCTCTATAGAGCTTGTTTTTTTTCTTCCCCTCTGAACATGTCAAGGCAGAACTGGCCTCTTGAACAAAGAATGTTTCGGTGCACTGACTAATTAAAATTTGCCAGATATTTTTAAGTCAATAAATATTTTACAGATAAAATGGTTACCGGATGGAGAAATCTGGAATAATTAAGTAATTAAGTTGTGATGCATTTTGCTTTAGCTAGCTCATTCTGTGTAACTAATGATTGCAAGCAACATGCTCCTGGCAGTTCAATACCTTCCATCTAACACAGGTTTCCTAGGATGGTTTTAAACAATAAAACACAAGGGCTTAATATCCGTATCACTTGTACTAGTTTTCTACTAATATTTTCTAGTGTGATGAGTTATTTTGATTGTTACTCCTGGGGATGAGAGGAGAATCAGGTCCCAAGGCCTTGTCTATGCTAAGATTTTTCTTTATAACATTGTTGCTATCACTGATCCAGCTCACTAGTGGCAGCAATGGTAGTAGTCTAGTATAGACAGGGCTCTAGTCAATCGTGAGAGTTTTATGCACTGTATTGTCCAGTCCTGCTCAGAGAAGGTGCTTAAAGTGCCAGCAACCGTCTAGAGTTCTGTCTGCTTTACTGCTACCACTAGTGGAGCTGAACTGGTCATGGCACCAAGTGGGAAATATTAAAGAAAAACTTCTCGGAGGAGGGATGGTCCAGAGGTTACGGCACTACCTTGGGGCTTGGGGAAGACCTCAGTTCAATTTCTTACTCTGCCTCTGTGACTTTAGGCAAGTTACTTAATCTCTCTGTGCCTCAATTCCCCATCTTTAAAATGGGGATAATAGCACTTCTCCTGAAGTAATTGGACTGCAGGATCTGGGGCTTAAGATAAACACCAATTATCACAGGACTAATGAAATCACAAAAGTTGGCAACATTGTGATTTTGGGTTGCTCTGGGGGACAAAGCAGCATCCTGGGTACAGTTAGTTAGTTGGGATTCCTATGGACCTGCAGCCCAGAATAGCCAGAGAAGAGAGAGCTCTGCTTATCTCCCACCCTAGCTCCAACATGCCCCTATGTTGGGACTTACTGGGGGAAACCTAAAGAATAGGGAAAGATACACTGTAGGGGCACATATACCAGCCCTATGCTGTCCCCTGCACTTGGGAAATTCTCCCTTATGGACCATTGTGGCATACTAGAGTGGCATAAAAGGGCCACCACAGGGGCTTGAATCCAGTCTTCGGCATAGACGCAGCCCTAGCAAGAGAGAGAGAGTATGTGGAAACTTCTCTTTCCACCTTGTTCATCTTAATTTCTCTTCTAAGATAACATGGTAAATAAGCAGTTCATTCTCAGGGAGGCCTGATGGAGGTCACTGGCAGCATGTGTGGAGCCAGCTTGGGCTACAGCATCATTAATGTCTGCTGAGGAGAATGACAATCTTATTGTCTTTGATCTGCCCAGACAAAATATATTAAAAAATGTATGTGGCATGTTGCAAAACAGTGTGGCCTTTCAATGTTCCGTGGGAGAGTTAAAATGTAGTTTTAGAAGGAAAACATGCTTTGCTATAAATTCCAGGCCTAACTCTTGTAGAACAAGAGCACTTCCTGAATACTGTTTCTTGTGCGGGGCTGAAATTTTTAGAGGAAGGACAACATAATATTAGATGTTCTCTAGGGGACAATCCCCTGGCAGGGATATTGACTGGATGGCTCCATGGATTCTGTAAGACTTACCAATGGGTCATCAGTTTCTTTAACCCTTCTCCATCCACTTTCCCAGCAGTGAAGGGCCAGGCACCCCATCAGACCCCTGTTGGTCACCTATCTAGCCCCAAATTGCCCACCCTTCTCACACCTATCTTCACATATAAAAAATAAAATATTTACTTTATTGGTCTAGCCTCAGTGCTACGCTGCACACATAGTTACATTTCATAGTTTGCACATCCCTAGAAGTGGCTCTGATTATTCTTCTCAAAGCTTTTCCCCATTGTCCCCATGGTGGTGAGACGCTTGCTTCTATTCAGAGCAAAGATGCCAGTGAAAATGTTAAAGCTAAACTTTTTTTAAAAACTTATCCTAGCTTTAGGATTCCGAACACATTATGTATTATTATTATTTATTTGATAGAGCATTTTTAATCACAAGAATTTGTTAGCATTGGTATGTATTACTGAATACTGAAGATATTATGCAACAAAATCTTGTTTTTTGCAACAGTTTAAGTTTTAAAAAAAGCTTAATCTTAGCAAAACACCAGTGAATGACTTAGTTTGTTGTATATATGTTTAAGGAAGCATTATTTGGCTCCTCCTTAGAGTTCAGGATAAAAACAAGCAAACAAAAACAATTATTTATCTTGAAAAACATTTGTGTTTTAGTTTCTCCCCCAGACTAAAATTATGGGAAGTAAAAGCTAACCATTTCATTTAGATGGGCAGCTGTGAAAATGCTCTTTCTTTGCCTTATTACCTTGCTTATTCCATATCCATGCTGTGTTTCTGTACCTTTGTGTACAGAGAAACTGATCTTGTTGAATCAGTGGACAAGGAAGTGTTGAACACAATGCTGATATGGAGAGTGGAGCTCTCACAGGCACTTTATCCACCAGTCTCATGCTGTTCAGAGCCTCCTCTTTTTTAATCACTTTGTAGATTGCAAGGAAAAAGAAAATATTATGCCATCATATTCTGCTTTGAAATGGGGCTTTAAGCCTCATTGAAGAAAAAGTCACTTCCATTGCAACTTCAAAAGGAGGAACATCTTTTTCTATTTCTTTTGCAAAGAGAAAATATTATCAATTGACCTATGGATGTCTATTTGTGATGGTGCAAAGTCCAGGAAAATAAATCTAATTATGAAACAATTGTTAGCAAAAGTTGGCAGGTTTATACTGACTTATTTTAAACAATCCTTTCATTCTGGAGACTGATATACTTAATAAAGGCACGATCTGGTGGCTGTTACTCCAGTGGATGCCAGTGGGAGGCTTTGCCTGAGTAAATATATAGAGCCAACTGTACCTTGATCAGTTGTTTCATTTGCCTTTAAATGGAAAGTGTTTCAAACAGTTTGCTACACTCATTGAAGGCTGTTGAGTTGCGCTGTAATTTATGTACAAAGCCCTTTCTCTTCTGCTGGAAGTGTTATATTATCAATACAGTCAATGGGTACATGACAAAGGTTTGAATAGACAAGGTGGGTGAGCCCTGAAGAAGAGCTCTGTGTAAACTCCAGAGCTTGTCTCTTTCAACAACAAAAGTTGTTCCAATAAAAGTTATTACCTCACTCACCTTGGCTCTCTAATATCCTGGGACCAACACAGCTACAACAATACTGCAAACCAAGGTTTGAATAAGCTCTCGGAATTGAGATTCTTATATCCCGCTTCATCTGAATCCCAAGCTGGGCTGGAAGTCTTAAGAACAGATTTTATCATAAAATTTCTGGTATTTTAAGGCCTTGTCCAAAGTCCACTGGAGTCACTGGAAAGAGTTCATTGACTTAATGGGCTTTGATCAGGCCCTTATAATGGGCTTCTCACATCTCCTTTGCTCTCATCCCACCCTTGGCCTTAGCCCATGCTGTTCCCTACATCCAGAACTTCTCCCTACATCTCAGCATACCAGGCACCAATCTTCCCTTAATTTAATCCCTACTCAAAACCTACAACTTCTACAAAGGTAACCCACACAGTAAAATGCTGTCACTACCGCTAAACAGGGAAGATAATCAAAAGCAAGAAGTGATGCAAAAATGCACATCACCTCCAGGAGTACATGCAGATCATGGCCACTGTGCTACCCTGATAGGATGGAGTGTGCCCTCTTTCTCTGCAACCCCAATTCAGGGAAAGCTTTACTGACTGGTGTGGAGCGGAGGGATTAGGACTATGGCCTAGGCAAGAATTGCAACCATTTTATAGATGGGTAAATGGAGGGATTTAGGGATTAATTGACATCCCCAAGGTCAAGTAGTGGTTGGTGGCCAAACTGGGGTTGCAAGTCAAAATGAAGGGAGGCTAACGGCAGTGGACCCATGGTGGAGCTAGCTGGGCATGCCATGGATGGAAAGGAGGGGAATCACTGAGGGTGCTGTCCCTCTGTACCAAAGAGGCTGTGTGTCTTTCAGATTATCCTGGGGGGTGGTATGACTTATGAAGTTATTTCCGTGCTTGTCACTTTCATTTCTCATGGGATTTCTTCTTGGTCTCTGCTTTGCATCTTGCTGACGTCTCATAGTCATAACTGATAAACAATGAGAAAGGAGAAATCACAAGAGAAAAAGTTGGCTGTAGCTCCCGCTTCTGCCTGTTGGACTTCAGAGTACATTTTTTGTATATTTTTGGTGTCAAAAACATCAGCAGCCAATGTATATATTGTTTTAATTAGGAATGGCTTATTCCAGCTGAGCTGACCCTCCCTGTTGCTCCCAGGAAACTGCTTGAGCAAATAGCCATTATTTATCATTTTGTACAGAAGAAAGTATATTGCTATTCTGACAAGGTCAGTCTTCATTGTAATTTGTCACAGAGTAATAATCTAACACACATTCTGCTGCTATTACATTGCATATTTCTGAACTATGTTACACTGTTATGTATGTAAGTGGTTTATCTGAGAATGTGCACAGAAGGTGTATTGCAGCTCCATTTAGAAATCAATGCAATCCACTTGTATGGACTGGTGACTACAATCCTGTTTGTGCTTTAACTACAACAGAAGTTGGGGGCAGACAGGTTTGGGACTAAAAAAGAAGTCATTTCTTCTTTATGAGGGCTCCCGTTGAAGCTAATGTCAAAACTAGAGTTGGCGGGGAATTTTCCATCACCATGATTTTTTGGCAGAAAATGTGCTTTCTGCAAAACTGAAGTTTTCTGGGAGAAGATTTAGATTTTCCCCAATTTTTTCAGTTTTCCATTGGGAAAATCTAAATGAAGTATTTTGTTTTGGGTAGGATTGATCCAAATCAAACATTTCAGTTTGTTGAACAGAACCAAACATTTCGTTTATAGTCAGTTCAACATTAAACTGCATGTGCCGGTGGTGCCACAATGCCTCTTGGCAGATGAATTTGAGAGATTCCTGTCCCCATTCTTTCCTATTCGCTGGGCTCCAGGGCAGAACTATATCTCTCCTAATGCATCATGGTCTCTCTTCTGACTGAGTTGCTTGGTACATCATGGGGGATATCTGGCCAGAGAGCCTGAGAACAAACTACAATTCCCATGAAGCATCCCGGTGCCACTGACAGATGAAGTTCAGTGTTGAACTGACTCAAAACAAACCATTGCTTTTCAGTTTAACATACCCAGCCAGTACAACATTTCTGAACTGAAAGTTTTCAGAACTTTTTGCTGCTTAAAACATTTTGACATTTCAACTTTTCAGCCTGATTCAAGGTGAAAACAAATGTTGAAATATAGGAATTTCCTGTGAGGTGAGATTTTTGATTTTTCTCACAACATTTGTCATAAACTCCCTTTGGCTGCAGCTGGAAGAGGCTCAGGCTCCAATTTGGAAGAATGATCATGTGCTACTTAAAAGAGACCCACAAATATGTTTAAAGATATGGTTTTGCTTGTGTATAGTGGCAACAGTATGCCTGAAAGAAATGTTATTTTAAAAAAAAATCTGCAAGTCTTTTAATATTAGAACTATTGAGAAAGTTTTGCTGGAGTATCTCTTGGAGGCCTAATTTTGAGCTCTCAGACCTTAACTGAAAACTTTATAAATATGTCCTTTCCCTACAATGTTCATTGATCATTAGAGTTAAATATGTGTTAACAACACACACATCCTAGTTTGACTTTAAAAATCCCTTCCCCTTCTGAAATGCTCAGCTTTCAGCCTCTTGACCATTCTGATAAATTCACTAATTTTCCAGTCACTTGAGAGCATTTCAAGGTAGATCAGAAATGAATTTTTAATATGCAAAACAAGCAGAACCTCTGTTACCTTCTCCAAACCTGCCCCCCCCCCGCACACACACACACACTCACCCACACTTGTTCTTTTTTTAAACACCAGAAAGCAGACAAAAAGCACAAGACCACACACTACACTTTTCCCCCCAGGTCACTTTTAAAGAGAGTTGGCCTAGCACCCTTTTAACATAAGAAAGTAGGCTTTCTTCTTCCTCACAAAAATCCTCCCCGCTAAAATTTCCCTAATAATTTTTTCATATTTTTAGATAGATGACAAAAAAGGGGGGAGTGGGAGTATACTGGGTTGAATGTTCTGATTTTCAAACATCTGTGTAAAAATATTTCAAAATTGCTAAAAAGCAAAATTTCATCCAATTCAATCAAAAACTGTTTCCAAATCTTGACGTAGACTTGTTGAATTACCACTAAAAATAAAATACTTGTGTTACTATAGTGACTATTTAAGCAAATGGATGAGCACTATAGATAGCAATCCTCAATAAGTGACTCAGTCTGATAATGAATCTAACAGATAAAAGGAAAAAATGATTTGTCATTATCTTGACTAGCCAAACTTTACATATTTGAGCTGCAGCGATGCTGCTTTTCTGACCATCCTTTTGAATTGTACACCTCCCCACAGAGTTATTGTAAACAAACTCTTTTCAGAACAGGAATGTAGCTCAATTTAGTTTTTCTGTTATTATACAAGCGGCTATAGTACCACATTATAATCTTTTTGATTCAGGGAACCAGCCTGGGACTCTACAATTCAGGCATGACCCACTTATTTCATAAATAGATTTCAGTAGCTGCTGCACTGAGAAATGGTGAAGGAAACAATATTGTGGGGAAGCATCAGTGCTTGGGAATGCAAATGTTTAGTAATTTTTAGCAAAGGCTTCCATTTTCCAAACTGGAATAAGAAACTATTGTATCAGTGAGACAGTGTGTTCAAATTTAGTCAAATTTAGTGTGTAGACTTAGTAAACACAGGCAGCGAATTAGTGGAAGGAATCAGAACCTCTTTCCAAATCCTCTGAAACAGATCTGCAATCCATAATGAGGTCACATTATGAGGTTCCTCCAGGGACCAAGCCTTGACGGAAAGAATAGTCTTGTGGTTAATGCATGGGAGATCACAGTTCTCAGTGCAAGATTTGCATGGAGTTCATATGACATTAGGCAAAACACTTAACCTCTCATTGACTGTTTCCCCATCTATTAAATGATAATAATATTAATTACACCAGTTTGCTGTGGGGTTCAGGCCATTGGTATTTATGAAGTAATCAAATACTTTGTGCTGAGTGCCATAAAAAAAGCCTAGAGAAATAGATGTGCTGCACTGATCAAGGCCCATTTACTTTTTGTTTAGCATTTGCTTGCTTTCGTTTAGTTTTGATTCATGTTCTTTTATGATCTGGGAATTATTTTTAATTGTTAGGACCAGACAGGATGTGGTTGTCCGTGCATAGGCGACTGGGGAGAGAAAGCACTTATCATTCCTGTGGGAGAGACAGCCACATTTGCAGCCTCTGGTGGGATGAGGGTGGAGCCATGACCCTTCCATTCCTCTGCACCAGGCAGTGAAGTTGAGCCAGCTCTGTACCCTTTAAAAAGGTGGTGGAGCAATTAATTTGGGTTGTTTGCTTAACATGCAGTCCAAACAGACAGGGAAAATTTTAACAGCATATAGGTATAGCCAACGAGGTGGTAGCCTGAGTGTCATCATCTGAAGGTGGCTTGTCTAATTTAAGTGTGTTTGTATTCAGTGCATCTAGCAATCCTGGCAACAGGCACTATATCAGTTAAATTGTTGAGAACCAGGCCCATAGCTGAGAAACCGGCCACCATTTTTAAAGGACAGTATTGTGCATTGAAAGTTCTGCAAACACTTTCAGAAAGCTGTGCCAACAATGTACAAAGCTATTTTGTTAACCCCCGAAACAATTCAAAGCAGTTGGAGTTGAACTTATAGAACGTACATTGTTCTCTTCCATTGACTCTATAAGGAGGCCATCTGGCCACCAAGAGCAGAATTGTGTTTGTGCCTCTCTGTCTTCAGAGTTCTTTGGTGGTGGAGTTACTGTACAGCAGTGGCATTGCTGAAGGGTGCTTGGGAGAGCATCAGTTAATGCCTTGCATTTATTGATTGCCCTCCCAAGTCCACATTTTTTTCCTGTGTAAGCAGAGCTGCCCCCTTCTCCTTTCTTTCTTGAACTAGCCACTTTACTAAGTCTTACTTTGCCACCTGCCTGGTCCAAATGGAGAGAACCACAGCAAACTTTTCACTTTGCTTAACAGAAACACTCTAGGGGTCGGTAACCTTTCAGAAGTGGTGTGCCGAGTCTTCATTTATTCACTCTAATTTAAGGTTTTGCGTGCCAGTAATCCATTTTAACGTTTTTAGAAGGTCTCTTTCTATAAGTCTATAATATATAACTAAACTATTGTTGTATGTAAAGTAAATAAGGTTTTTAAAATGTTTAAGATGCTTCATTTAAAATTAAATTAAACTGCAGAGCTCCCCGGACCGGTGGCCAGGACTCGGGCAGTGTGAGTGCCACTGAAAATCAGCTCGCGTGCCGCCTTTGGCACGCGTGCCATAGGTTGCCTACCCCTGCTCTAGAGGATCATATTCCACCCTGGCCCATCTCCTTTTATTTAACTCTATGAACTTGTACCCATTTAGACAAAGGCTGAATTTGCCTATAGCACAGCTAACTTTTACCAGTGTCAGGGGATAGAATTTTTCAAGGGTGGAAGTTGACCAGGTTTGGAACAATTCCCTCACAGAGAATCCCCAGCTCTAAAGGAATGTTAGCATTGTTTACTTCAGAAATAACCTTTGAAAGAGAATGACAAAATCAAATTGCCAGCTAGATGGTACAGGGATGAATGCCTTAGGCACAGAAATAATAATTCCATTTGACTATGCGATACACAATAAAATAGCCCTTGAATACCTTGTAATAGCTACCATATAATGCAGACTGCTGTCTCTTCTTTACTGATTTCTTTAACAACTACACCAGATCCAATAAGGCAGATTAGATCAAGGGCTCTCAGACTTTCTCCATCTGGGACCTCCATGCCAGCCACCATTTCTTATTACCCAAACCCACAATAAATTGTGTTCATATCCCACAGTCATCTGGGATCATGAGAAGAAACTGTGGTTGGTTTGGGGTCTGGTGCTAGAACATACTGGCAGAGTTAGTGAAAGGACTGGATGGGGATGGATGCTGGTACAGGCTATAGGGAGAATGCTGTTGGATAGGGGTATTTCCTTCTCTTTATGCCACTACTTATCTACAGTGCTCTGCTTTAGGGGGGAAAGCTGCTTAAACATGGAATGCTGGGAGCATGACAGCTGTGAGATCCAGATATCTTGTGCCTCTCACCAGTTTTAATCAGAGCTTCCCTGGGCAGACTTGAGAAAGGAGAAGAAGATGCAGAGTGGGTGGGATGACAGGGTAACAGAATTGAGAGACAATCCTCTCCTTCCCTTGCTGCAACTGCTGCTAGAGCAGGTTACAAAATCATAAGGAGTTTCTGCAAAAAAATTGGCAATGAAATAAAAACTTCCATATTTTCCACAAAAATATTCATGGAAATCTCCAATTTTTCTAACAAATACCAGAATGGGTTTTGGTTTTTTCATTGAAAACTGGAATGTTTCAATCAAAACACATTTTCTGAGTTCTCTTTTGAAAAGAGGGTAAATTTTCATCAAAAAGATTTGATGTTAAGTTTTCAACCAGCTCTAATTGTGACAATTTTGCCAAGAATCCATGGATTAGCCTTATGCTGTCTTCATGACAAATAATGGAAAAGCCTGTCATTCTAAAGAGAACAGTGGTGATTTGCAAGAGTTGTACTGAAATATGCAGAAAAAAACCTCACAGTTACAAAAAAAGATACAAATTGTGGGCCACATTCAACACCACTCAATGTGCAGCGGCAGTCAAAAAAGCTAACAGAATATTGGGAATAATTAGGAAAGGGATAGATAATAAGACAGAAAATATCATATTGCCTCAATAAATCCATTGTACGCCCATATCTTGAATACTGCATGCAGATGTGATCACCCCATCTCAAAAAAGATATACTGGAATTGGGAAAGGTTCAGAAAAGGGCAACAAAAATGATCAGGGGTATGGAACAGCTTCCATATGAGGAGAGGTTAATAAGACTGGGACTTTTCAGCTTGGAAAAAGAGACGACTAAGGGGGGATATGATAGAGGTCTATAAAATCATGACTGGCATGGAGAAAGTAAATAAGGAAGTGTTATTTACTCCTTCTCACAACACAAGAACTAGGGGTCACCAAATTATATTGAATAGGCAGCAGGTTTAAAACAAACAAAAGGAAGTATTTCTTCACACAACGTACAGTCAACCTGTGGAACACTTTGCCACAGAATGTTGTGAAGGCCAAGACTATAACAGGTTTCAAAAAAGAACTAGATAAGTTCATAGAGGATAGGTCCATCAATGGCTATTAGCCAGGATGGGCAGGGATGGTGTCCCTAGCCTCTGTTTGCTAGAAGCTGGGAATGTGCGACAGAGGATGGATCACTTGATAATAACCTGTTCTGTTCATTCCCTCTGAAGCACCTGGCACTGGTCACTGTTGGAAGACAGGCTTCTGGGCTAGATGGACCTTTGGTCTGACCCAATAGGGCCATTCTTATAAACCACCTACGTTCTACGAATGTTAGCAAAACTCAGGCTGCAGGCCTAATGGAAGTAAGTCAGCCTGAGGCCGGGACTCAATGGCACAAGCCACCCACAACCTATGATCTGTGAGGGTCTGTGAGCTAATAGTGAAAGAGCCGGACTAGCTGGGAAATGTGACAGTACTGACACTGGGGGCCTATGGAGCTCTAGACAGATATGAAAACTGCCTTCCTCCTGCAGAACCCTGGACATAGGTTGGTGGTAGGAGTGTAGCTGACCTCCCACAAGGTGAATCCATCCAAGGGCCCAACAGTCTCCCAGGTGCAAGCAGAGGCAAATTGCAACCCTCTGGACCTAGAATGGTGAATCTGACCCATTAGTTGTTTGGGAAGGTGATTCTCCCATGGAAAACATATGGGAAATTTACCCAATAAAAGCCTTCTCTTGCCTTAGGTAAAATCCCAGTGTTCTTAACACAAGATAAAATCCTAGTGAACACAATGCAGTTTGTAGTTTTAAAATGAGTTAGCAGGTCAAAGTAAACACTAGTTTCACCTGGAGCTGCCAACTTGTGTGAAAACTACAAAACTGCCTTGTCTTCACTAGGATTCTACCCCCTGTCAGTTACCATGAGTTAGCATATGCAAATTAAGAACATACCTTTTTTCCTAGTGAAAATGTACCCTGGTGGAATTGCAGATTCTGGAGGGTTAAACCTGAACTTTAAAGACTCTTGGCTTAGTCAGTGTTACCACTCTTCCCCATCCCAATATGTGAGTCAAGTAGCTAAGTTGGACAAAAAGAAGAACAGGAGTACTTGTGGCACCTTAGAGACTAACAAATTTATTAGAGCATAAGCTTTCGTGGACTACAGCCCACTTCTTTGGATGCATAAGTTGGACAGTATCCAGAAAGTGGCTTTGATGAGTAGGGAAGCATGGTGGAAGAAATACTTGAACAAAAACTAATGGAGGCAGAACTATAATCTTTCAGGCTTTTTAATCAGTTCAAATATATGTTTGTGTGTTTGGAAAATCAAAGCAAAATCCTTTGGATATTCTGGCATGTTGGAGGTCAGTAAAGTTGCCCTGTGTTGTAGTATGACACATATATCATGAGGCAATAGAAGAACTAAATATTCCCTTTGTTCATCAATACAGCCTTTCATCCATGTGTATTATAAACATTAATTATGGTAATTAAGCTTTGCAACACCTATGTGAGGGAGATAATTATTTTATCCAGTGGGGAAATTGAGACACCGAGCCCCACATTCATCCATTTAACTGACTGGAGTTACACCAGGAATGAGTTTAGCGCTGAGTCACAATTAGCCCAAAGTCACTGGAAGAGCAGGAAATAGAACCCAGGAATCCTGTTTGCCTATGTTTTGTTCTAACCACAAGCCCACACTCTGTTGCAAGGACTGGCTAATATTCTTAAAAGAAAACATCTTTTCCAGGGCCTTTTAGGAACAGCCATAGAAGGCTTAGAACTGGATGTTTCCTACCTGTTACATTTTGTGTTGCAATAAGTCAAAGCCATTAAGATGACAAGAAAGGGAGTTGGCGAACATGCCATGTTTAGAGACACTAAATTACAAATGATACCACTTGTAGGAATAGCCTTCCTGGCTATGAAGTTTTTGTAAAGTATTTTAAATCTGGGCATAAGTAAACTACAGTAATTTGGATAAAATTCCCCACCCTAAACTTAATCTAAAGCTTGATGTAAACCTAAAGCTTTGAGGTTCAAAAGTTTAACCAAAACCTTAAATTTTATTTTTATGCACTTTCTCCCTTACTTATTTTGTCAAAGATGAAAAGCAGAACCAAAATGATGACAAAAAACCTCTCTTTCTGTAGTTCAAGCACAGCAGAAAGCAGGAAGCACCAGAAATCTTATTTCTCATGAGATCAGATTTCTAGACCACAGAGATCTGGATAAGCAGTAGTATTCATTATCACTGTTTGCTATTTTTTTCCTATGACAACAGTGGATTATGATAATCCTGGGCCAATATTGAGTCTGAAAAATTGTTCATGGGAAAGGGGAACAATGCCTGCATCCCTTTACAGACACAATGGTTTGTGTTAGAAAAAAACTAGTCAGTTAACTGTCACCTGCAGCAGCTGCAGGAAGCCATTCACTGTTACTCTGGGCAGCACTAAAACGTTATGGACTATAGTGTTGCAATATTTATTGTTTCTTAGATGTAGATAGCTCCCTGTTTCTCTCCCTTGAGTTCGACACAGAGAGATGATCAGGTTCTTGTATGATCAGCACAGGGCCTATTGCAGTTTGTATAGTATTCCTGCTACATTTCTTTATATGGTGTTTGAAAACGGAGTACTTGGCATTATGTGCATGATCCTTTATAGATAGTAAAGGCAGGGTTCCTGTCCTGATCAGTGTAGTCATTGATAAGATTATATATAATGTATAATCATCTCTACTGACAGGACTTTCTCTGGTTGCTTTCTTCTGCAATCCCATGTAGCATTTTGGACCACCCTATTGATGAAGTGGCAACTAACCAACAAACTGCAGTGAATTGGGGGTGATTGTTATATGAATTAAGTGAGGGTTGATGAGAGGTGAGTAAAAAAGGAGTCAATTGTACCGGGGACCCGATCTTAGCGCCCCCCCACAAACATCTGTGTAAATAAAGTGAAATGGAGGGGGGATAAGGCCCCAGCAAATATGATGTAGTGGGGCCCAAAATTTCTCTCAACTGGCCTGAATGACACCATGAGGCATGTGTCAAAAAGCAAGTGACTATAAGCAACTAGAAAGTGCTTTAATCTCCTGGGATTAAGGCCCAAAGAGCCTGATTTCTATAATGAGAAATGGAGTTAAAGAAAAAACAAGACAAAAAGATCGAAGCCAGACCCGAGAATCCATTAATTGACAGCAGTACATAACAGCTAATCAGAAAGCTCCATTATGTCCAACATTTTGAACATGTGTTATAATTGTATTTGGTAATGTCTTTCTACAGCACTGAGATGCAGAGACTTCAAGGCAATTTACTAACATTAATGGATGTATCCCTGCAGCACCCCTGTGAGATGAGCACTGGTAGAACTATTTTTTCTATTGTACAGGTGGGTAAACTGAGGTGCAAGGAAGTTGTGACTTGCCCAGGGTACCCATCAAGTCTGTGGCAAAGATGGGAATGGAACCCAGTCATGTACTTTCCCCACCAGACAATAATTAATTAGGGCTCTGCTGTGCCTTATGGACCTAGGCCTGTGTCTGGAATAGTGCCTACTCAGACCATCCCAGCCGGAGGCATTGTGCATTAGGGGAGACAGAAAATTTCCTGGAGCTACTTGGACACAATGCAAGGATACTTGTACCTGTTACTATACTTGGGTGCAGTACAATATCCATTCCCCAGCATGGCCAGCTCTGTTGGTCAGCATGGATGGGTGCAGGGCAATGACCCCTCCCTCATTAGGGTGGCTTTCACTTGGAGTGTCATGAAGGTGTTACACTCAAGTGAGGTGAAATGTTGCAGTTGTGGCTGGTCCCTGTCCAAGCAGAGGATCCTTGCACTGTCTGACCCACTTTGCAAGCCCAAGCAGAGATCAGCCACCATTTGGCTTGCAGGAGTATATAACAAGCATGTTTATGTATAGCACTGCAATTGTGTTAGCAACATGCACTGAATCCCACTAACCACTGCACAGCAAGGTTCTATAGACCATATACATGGAAAATGGGATGTAATTGTGACTGAGTGACTTTGTAACTTTCGGGTGATTAGGGATTGCTTTCAAAGGCACTAATTAAAAAGGTTGAGTTTTCAATCCTCTGCCTAGGGACACAAGATCATCCCACTGCTTTTTCTAATGACTTTAATGAATTTTGTCTTTAAGTTGTCCATCAACTGTGCTTCATGCTGAGACTAGTGCTCTTCCTTTTTTGAAAAGGAGACTTAATTGCCTTTCCTAGCCCCTACGTGTGCCTCAATGGGGGGTGTTGTTGGTGCTTCATGCAAGTCACCAACAATAGAGACATGGATGTTAATTTTGTCAGTTCTGAAGAAAAAAAAGTCAAGGTAGGATAGTAGTGAGTTTAATGCTGTTCAAAGTAGGATAGTAGTGAGTTTAATGCTGCTACTCAAAGGAACAAATGATTTGATTATGTTTCATAATATAAGCTTATAGGATATTTTAGCTGTATCTTATCATTCTACTTGTCCAAATGCCTTTGCTGCAGCCTCAGTGCCAGATGTCTCTTAAAAGGCTTCATATGTCACTGCAAAATAATTGTTTCAGGGTCACTTCTTTGTTTTGTTTCCTCTAAGATCTATTGATTCCTACTCTCTCTGGGAGGAGGGTTTTATTGAGCTCTTGGAAAAGGGAACACTGCTTCTTCTGTTCAGAATAGGCTTCTGAAGCTTTAAATCCCTCAAAGGCAAGCAACAAGCTCAGCTAAAGTAGACATGCCGCAGATAGGAGGGGGAAATAGTAGTATTCTAATCTAATTTAACTTTGAATTGTTTTAGTGTCAGTGAAACTCAGTGGAGACCAAAGAGCGTGATGCTAATGAATAATGAAGGCCTTTTGACCCTGCCAAAGAGGTGTAGAGGGTCCTTGTCTAGACACATAATCTGTACTGGTTTAACTAAATGGCTTTGCCTGGGCTGAGTTAGATCAGCATCTTTCTCCATTTGCATATCCATGAGTTTTGCATATACAGGGCAGGTTGCCCAGGTAGCCTAATTTACTAACCATTAGCATAATTTTATGTCAAGAGTTCAGTATCTAGAAAGTGTCTAGAGCAGTAAGATTTACAAATAACTATACTGGGGGAATTTACAGGGTATCAGGACTGATGAATTTAAAAAAATAATCATGTGTGTATACTGTAGCAGTTGGAGTCTGTGGGTCAGAGTCAGGATTAGAACTCAGACTTCCTAGATCCCAATTCTGTGAGCCAGCCAAACTTGCCTTTCTATGGCATTTTCTATAAGCAAGACATTCTGTTCTATTCTATATACCTTTTAATATCATCCTTATCATTATAGTATTGGAGCATATTCCAGTAGTGCATTAAGCAATACGACTAGCATCTCATCTCATCCTTTCCCCAGGGGGAGGTTTGGGGGTGAAGTATCTAGGGTTTTGTTTTTGTTCAGATTTTTTAAATGAACATACTAGCATGTATTTATCTTGGAGAAGACAAGTCAAAGAAGCACACCTGGCACTGGGAAGAGAAGGGGACGATGCCTGTGGTGGTTTTTAGTTCTTCTGGGAATTTATCCAACAAGGACTGATCCCCCAAGAAAGCTCTGCCTCCTGTGCAGATGACCTTTACCTTGGTGGTAGAACGTTACATTGTGTTACAGAAGAGGAGCTGTTAAAGCACAAGAATGAAGGCTGTTGGTAAGCAAGCTTTTCGATAGCTTGGATCCAAGGCCTGGGACCTTAAATTTGACTTGATTCATAGATTCATAGATTCTAGGACTGGAAGGGATCTCGAGAGGTTATTGAGTCCAGTCCCCTGCCCGCATGGCAGGACCAAATACTGTCTAGACCATCCCTGATAGACATTTATCTAACCTACTCTTAAATATCTCCAGAGACGGAGATTCCACAACCTCCCTAGGCAATTTGTTCCAGTGTTTAACCACCCTGACAGTTAGGAACTTTTTCCTAATGTCCAACCTAGACCTCCCTTGCTGCAGTTTAAACCCATTGTTTCTGGTTCTATCCTTAGAGGCTAAGGTGAACAAGTTCTCTCCCTCCTCCTTATGACACCCTTTTAAATACCTGAAAACTGCTATCATGTCCCCTCTCAGTCTTCTCTTTTCCAAACTAAACAAAACCCAATTCTTTCAGCCTTCCTTCATAGGTCATGTTCTCGAGACCTTTAATCATTTTTGTTGCTCTTCTCTGGACCCTCTCCAATTTCTCCACATCTTTTTTAAAATGTGGTGCCCAGAACTGGACACAATACTCCAGCTGAGGCCTAACCAGAGCAGAGTAGAGCGGAAGAATGACTTCTCGTGTCTTGCTCACAACACACCTGTTAATACATCCCAGAATCATGTTTGCTTTTTTTGCAACAGCATCACACTGTTGACTCATATTTAGCTTGTGGTCCACTATAACCCCTAGATCCCTTTCTGCCATACTCCTTCCTAGACAGTCTCTTCCCATTCTGTATGTGTGAAACTGATTTTTCCTTCCTAAGTGGAGCACTTTGCATTTGTCTTTGTTAAACTTCATCCTGTTTAACTCAGACCATTTCTCCAATTTGTCCAGATCATTTTGAATTATGACCCTGTCCTCCAAAGCAGTTGCAATCCCTCCCAGTTTGGTATCATCCGCAAACTTAGTAAGCGTACTTTCTATGCCAATATCTAAGTCGTTGATGAAGATATTGAACAGAGCCGGTCCCAAAACAGACCCCTGCGGTACCCCACTCGTTATGCCTTTCCAGCGGGATTGGGAACCATTAATAACTACTCTCTGAGTACGGTTATCCAGCCAGTTATGCACCCACCTTATAGTAGCCCCATCTAAATTGTATTTGCCTAGTTTATCGATAAGAATATCATGCGAGACTGTATCAAATGCCTTACTAAAGTCTAGGTATACCACATCCACAGCTTCACACTTATCCACAAGACTTGTTATCCTATCAAAGAAAGCTATCAGATTGGTTTGACATGATTTGTTCTTCACAAATCCATGCTGGCTGTTCCCTATCATCTTACCACCTTCCAAGTGTTTGCAGATGATTTCCTCAATTACTTGCTCCATTATCTTCCCTGGCACAGAAGTTAAACTAACTGGTCTGTAGTTTCCTGGGTTGTTTTTATTTCCCTTTTTATAGATGGGCACTATATTTGCCCTTTTCCAGTCTTCTGGAATCTCTCCCGTCTCCCATGATTTTCCAAAGATAATAGCTAGAGGCTCAGATACCTCCTCTATTAGCTCCTTGAGTATTCTAGGATGCATTTCATCAGGCCCTGCTGACTTGCAGGCATCTAACTTTTCTAAGTGATTTTTAACTTGTTCTTTTTTTATTTTATCTGCTAAACCTACCCCCTTCCCATTAGCATTCACTATGTTAGGCATTCCTTCAGACTTCTCGGTGAAGACCGAAACAAAGAAGTCATTAAGCATCTCTGCCATTTCCAAGTTTCCTGTTACTGTTTCTCCCTCTTCACTAAGCAGTGGGCCTACCCTGTCTTTGGTCTTCCTCTTGCTTCTAATGTGTTGATAAAAAATCTTCTTGTTTCCCTTTATTCCCGTAGCTAGTTTGAGCTCATTTTGTGCCTTTGCCTTTCTAATCTTGCCCCTGCATTCCTGTGGTGTTTGCCTATATTCATCCTTTGTAATCTGTCCTAGTTTCCATTTTTTATATGACTCCTTTTTATTTTTTAGATCATGCAAGATCTCGTGGTTAAGCCAAGGTGGTCTTTTGCCACATTTTCTATCTTTCCTAACCAGCGGAATAGCTTGCTTTTGGCCCTTAATAGTGTCCCTTTGAAAAACTGCCAACTCTCCTCAGTTGTTTTTCCCCTCAGTCTTGATTCCCATGGGACCTTACCTATCAGCTCTCTGAGCTTACCAAAATCTGCCTTCCTGAAATCCATTGTCTCTATTTTGCTGTTCTCCTTTCTACCCTTCCTTAGAATTGCAAACTCTATGATTTCATGATCACTTTCACCCAGGCTGCCTTCTACTTTCAAATTCTCAACGAGTTCCTCCCTATTTGTTAAAATCAAGTCTAGAACAGCTTCCCCCCTAGTAGCTTTTTCAACCTTCTGAAATAAAAAGTTGTCTGCAATGCAGTCCAAGAATTTGTTGGATAGTCTGTGCCCCGCTGTGTTATTTTCCCAACATATATCCGGATAGTTGAAGTCCCCCATCACCACCAAATCTTGGGCTTTGGATGATTTTGTTAGTTGCTTAAAAAAAGCCTCATCCACCTCTTCCACCTGGTTAGGTGGCCTGTAGTAGACTCCTAGCATGACATCTCCCTTGTTTTTTACCCCTTTTAGCCTAACCCAGAGATTCTCAACACTTCCGTCTCCTATGTCCATCTCTACCTCAGTCCAAGTGTGTACACTTTTAATATATAAGGCAACACCTCCTCCCTTTTCCCCCTGTCTATCTTTCCTGAGCAAGCTGTACCCATCCACACCAACATTCCAATCATGTGTATTATCCCACCAAGTTTCAGTGATGCCAACAATGTCATAGTTGTATTTATTTATTAGCACTTCCAGTTCTTCCTGCTTATTCCCCATACTTCTCGCATTTGTATATAGGCATCTAAAATACTGGTTTGATCTTTCCTCCCAGTTTTGTCCTGACCCTCCTTTCTCTCTGCCAATATAGCCCACACTCCCTCTCGTTTCTGACCCATCTCCCCGGTCTCCATGTTCCCCACTTACTTGTGGGCTTTGCTCACCTGTCCCCGTCAAACCTAGATATTCTATGGGAAGCTAGTGTAGACAGCAGAGGACAACTTTGAGGTAGCGTGGGTTGCTGAGAAGATGGTGCAGTTGTATTCTGTATTTTGGACTTCTTTAACTAAACTGATTTTAAATTGATCAGAGTTTACAGTTTCGTAAGTGCATCTACACTAGGGGTCTAACAAGACCAATTTTACTTTCCATTTAAAATTGGAATTTGTATTTTAAAACGGATCTAATTATACCACTGAAACCCCCCAGGCTTCAGCAAGATTCAATCAACATAATGTTTCCAATGACTGAGTAGACAGGGTAGTGGATGCCACTATGTCTTCCCACGGTTAACATTAGAAGAGCTGAACTGGTTTTAGTGACAGTAGTCAGAGTGAAGTCATTTCTCCCATGCCCAGAGAGACTTCGCTGTAACCAGAACTGCAGTTGGCACATGGGAAGTCTTAGCTTGTTTAATTCTCCTTCATATAAAATGAAGATTCACACTAAGCAGGTTCCCCTATACATATGAAGATTTATTTGTGTATTAGTTGCATAATTTATTTTTCATGCACATTTACAGCATGCAATATAATGTCTTCTCTCGAGCCAGTAAACTGCTGTGAAAGCAGATTAACAATCACGCAGACTGTACTATAAATCCATAAGACTGATTGCAAAGCAAAAATCCTCAGGAAAATAGCCTTTGAGCATGCAGGTACTGTAATAAATCTCACCTCTTTGGTACAGAGGGTTCTGAGTGGGAGGGGCGGTTGCAGTAGAAATGAAGTCAGTTTTATTTTTGTATTAAAGCTGTTTCTTAGCCATAGGAGTGCAAACAGCCTCTATAGCCTTTATGTTTCTCTTTATTTTTCCTCCTATAGCTTCCTTGTGGATTCAGTTTCTCTTCCATGGTTTGTTTAGTTGATGACGATGTGATCAGTTGCTGGACCCCAACTAACTCACTATATATTTGAAATTCTATATATAGATAGGTGCTTGTGTTCCACTTCCACCACAACTCCTAAAAAGGACGCTGCCTGGATTAAAACCAAATGGAACATGGCATGCTCTCAGTGGGGTGTTTGAAGCTCGTTAAGAACCATTTTCTTTTAATTTTTCATAGCTGGTTCCAGAAATGCTACAGGTACATAGCTTGAGTACTTTGCTTCCAGATAATTCTAAATTAAGTTAGGGAGTATAAAACTTGAAATAAAGATACAGCAAAAAGTGCTGAGATTACATCTGAACAGTTTCATTTTGTTAGTATTCAGTCACCCCTGCATCAAATGCCAAATTCTCCAGAGCGCATGTATGAGTCAAGCATCTGAAATTAGAATTAAACACAAACGACTCTTACATCATTCACTGTGCAAAGTATAAAACAGGACGTGCTGAGAGCAGCTGTAGCATGGAATGTTGATAACGACAAGGATACAGATACACATGCCACTCTTGCTGACATCATCTGGAGTTATGTGTATATATTAGGGAAGAATCTGGCCCACTGTATGTGGAGAAACTCAAGAATTGCTTTCAGTTCTTAACACTAGACGTTCTCTCCTCAGTAGTGGCTATAGAATAATTATCTTCTTCTCTGACCATTGCTTGAGGAGAAGTGATTGGGACAGGATACAGAAAGCTTATGCTGATTTCTGCAGAGCAGCTGGTCAGGCAGCACTTTTCAATTCCTGCTGGGGTGAAAGGGCTTTTCCAGAGTGGGGCAGTGGAGCCTAGGATCTACTAGTGAAGCACTGAGCCTGGGCAGCAGGACCCCATCCCTCCCCTGGAGTGTCAGTGCCCTTATTCCTCCTCTCTCCACATCCCAGCTCCTTCCACCACAAGGAGAGGTAAGGGGTTCAAAACATTCTTCCCTCCCCCAGCACCTTTGAACAGGTCAGAAGCAGGATAACCCTTAAAAGCAGTAAGGGACCCAGTCCCCCAGGTACTCTTCTGTACATAAGAAAGACCATACTGGATCAGACCAAAGGTCCATCTAGCCCAGTGTCCTGTCTTCCAACAGTGGCCAGTGCCAGGTGCTTCAGAGGGAGTGAACAGAACAGGGCAATTTCTAGGGATCCACACCCTCTTCTTCAGTCCAAGCTTCTGGAAGTCAGAGGGAGATGCATTCCTGACCATCTTAGCTAATAACCATTGATGGACCCATCCTCTGTGAACTTATCTATTTCCTTTTTGAACCCAGTTATAATTTTGGCCTTCACAACATCCTCTGGCAGTGAGTTCCACAGGTTGACTGGATGTTGTGCAATGAAGTACTTCCTTATGTTTGTTTAAACGTGCTGCCTTCAGGTGATCCCTAGTTCTTGTGCTTTGTGAAGGAGTAAATAACACTTCCCTGCTCTGGCTGGGGGCTCAGGGGTGGGGCCAGGGATGAAGTGTCTGGGGTGCAGACTACCCCAGAGCTGCTGTGGCCGGGCAAGAGGTGCCTCTCCCCACCACAGCCCCAGAACAGTCTGCACCTGAAACCCTCATCCCTGCCCCACCCCAGAGCCCACACCCACAGCCAGAGCCCTCACCCCAACCCTCTGCCCTAGCCCTGAGTCCCCTCCCACATTCCAAACCCCTTGTCCCCACCCCCACCACACATCACCTCTATATTTGTGCACATAACAAAATTCATTCCACACATGGATGTAATAAATCTGAGGGAACATTGCTCCCAACCTGCTCACCTTTTGTGAGTGGTCCAGTATGCTAGGCTTGCTCAGAGCACATCTACCAGATCTGGCCCCGCAGGTGAGGTAGGTGTGGGAATGCCTAGTTTGAGAATTTCACTGAGTCTTAGGTAGAAGCTAGGATCCAAGCAGCTTTACCATGGCAGGACTTTGGCAGTTTTGCACATGCCTGCTGGTGGAAACAGATGCCTGAGGAATTTAGGTGGCCACAGCATTAGGTGGCAGCTGAGCAGACATTTTGTTGATCTTAGTGGTTCCTAAATGTTGGATTTAGACACCCTAAGTCCTTTTGTGGATCTAGTCCTAATAGTTCAGCGCTGTACAACTGCATGTTCCATGCGTTAGGCCCTACCAAATTCACGGTCCATTTTGGTCAATTTCATGGTTTCAGCTATTTAAATCTGAAATTATACAGTGTTGTAGTTGTAGGGGTCTTGATCCAAGAAGGAGCTGTGGGGGGTGGATCACAAAGTTACTGTAGGGCGGGTTGCGGTACTGCTTCTGCTCTGCTACTGATGGCGCCGAACTCTGAAGGCAGTGCCACCTCCAGTAGCAGCACACAACTAAGGATGGCATGGTATGGTATTGCTACCCTTACTTCTGCACTGCTGCCTGCAGAGCTGGGCGCTTAGTCAGCAGCTGCTGCCCTCCGGCTGCCCAACTCTGAAGGCAGTGCAAAAGTAAGGGTGGCAATACTGTGACCCCATAAAATAAACTTGCAACCCCCCTGTAACTCCCTTTTGGGTCCGGACCCCCAATTTGAGAAATGGTGATCATGGTATCTCCTCTCCCCGATGAAATCTATATGGTATAGGGTAAAAGCACACAAAAGACCAGATTTCATGGTCCATGAAACGTTTTTTAAGGCCATGAATTTGGTAGGGCCCTAACCATGGGAATATTTGGTTCAATTTAAAGGAAAAATGTATTTCAGTTTGACATGGATACAAAAAGCACAGTTTAGCTGCTGTAACACTCTGGTGTTTGTCTTTTCTGTTTTCCTGTGACATACATATACACCACCTAGTACATAGCTTCAAAGAGGATATTCATATAACTACAAATTATCTAGTTTACAAAGAGCTGTTCCTGTTTAACAGGTTTTAGTACTTTTGAGTCTTGTTTGTCAGAACTATATGAATTGAAACCAAACTTCAAGGTAACTTCTTGATCTCTGCCTTCTGGCCTGGGTTAAGTTTTTCATTCCCAGTGTTCCTGAGTTTTCTGTACAAATATTGTATTAATAGGGTTTAAGTCCAGAAGACACCACCATATCATCTAATTGGACTTCCACTGTATCACAGGCCATTACATTTCACCCAGTTACCCCTGTGTTGAGTTCACTAACTTGTGCCCGATTAAAGTAGATCTTCCAAAAGGCAGCCAGTCTTGATTTGAAAAATCAAGAGCTGGAGGATCCACAGCTTCCCCCCATTAGTTTATTCCAGTGGTTAATCACTGGATTACTCAACCATTAGTGCCTTATTTCTCATTTGAATTTGTTTGGCTTCAGCTTCAACCACTTGTTCTTGTTAGGCCTTTCTCTGATAGAGTAGAGAGCCTTTTACTACCCAGGAAGGTATCTTTACATTGTAACCAAATCACCTCTCGCATTTCTTTTTTGATAAGATGAACTGCACCTTCTCCAATTTTTCAACATCCTTTTAAAAATGTTGACATCAACACTGGGCACAGTATTCCAATATTCTCACCTGTGCCAAACAACAGAAGTAAAAATCACCTCCTTACCCCCTACTCTCCCATTTATGCATCCATGGATCACTTTAGCTCTTTTCGCCACAGCATTGCAAATGTTGGGAGGCCATATTGAGTTGCTTATCCACTCTGACCCCTAAATCCATTTTGGAGTTGTTGCTTGTATGCAGGGGTTAGCATTGCCTCCATCACCTAATATGTAGCTATGGCTAGCCTTGTGGCTTTTCACCTATTTGAGTATGGCTGATTTTATAAGCACCCTTATTTTTGATTTTGTAGGCATTCAAATAAAGTCAATAGAGAGTTTGTAGCTACCAGGCAATTCTTTGCTTCTATTTCACGCCACTGCACTCTCCGCCCCCCAATATTTTTCAAGCTACCCATAAGTCTGCACCTCGTCTGATTGATTAATTGATTTGTTCTGGCAAATTGATTTCAGACACATTAGGGATATAGACTATTGCTGCATTATGTTTATAGAAGCAGCTTAACTTTTAACCGATAGGCTTTAAAAGGAAACCCATATTTGGTGGATAAATGCTCAAGTTTATATTGGCATCACTTACTCATTTCACTGGGCTTTGCCTCTAAGCAATCATCTTTTCTATCTTATCAGTAAGTTCCAGGAAATGTCTTCCCCATTGGTCATTATTGCTTAATTACAAGTAATAAAACTGTCTCATACAAATTGCACCTGATAATACAAAGACCAGATGCAACAACAAAACAAAATGTGCTGGACTGCCAGCTATGAAACCCACTGAGGGTCTCCAAGATTAGCTGCTTTTGCCTTATACACACTGTCACAGGACAGCAGCCAAACACAGCTTTTGCTGAATGGGACAATTAGTAAACATTTTACAGAGAGGAAGCACAGTCTTGTGATTAAGGCATAGGACAGGGAGTCAGGAGGCCTGGGTTCTGTTCCTGGCTCTGTGGCAGGTTTCCTTGAGCTTGGGAAGTCATTTACCTCTGTGCCTTAGTTTCCCAACTGGAAAATTAGGATAATGCTGCTTCCTTGGAGTGTAGTGAGCCTTAATTTATTAACTTTAGTTACATTACTGTATTCTGCTAAAAGCCATAGAAACACCAACATGCACTAGGATAACCCAGTCATAATTCTTAAATCAGGAACTATTTGTGTGTTCGTTTCTCCATTTCAAGGAAAAGTTATCAGTTCTCTAGGCTTTTCTCTACTCAGTATCATAGTGATTGTAAGAATTGCTAGTGCCATCTACTGGAAGATGTAGCATCTTTGTTTTAACCACAAGTTCATCCCTTATGATCTATAGACGGATTGTACACACACATCAGGGATCCTGGCACCAGCTATTCGCTGTATGGCTGAACCAGGATTGAGTGAGTTTTTACAAGATATTTTACAGTAAAAAAATAGAAGCATATTTTCTGAACAGACATTTTCCTTGTGTGATGCTTGTTCTGCTGCCCATCCTACACTTCCTTTAGAAGAAACCAAACCACACCACAAAATCAGCACAATCACATTAGTCTTTGCTTTGCACATCTGGCATAGTGAGATATCCCTACATTTACCCATTACACCTTTCTCCTCACCACTTTCCTTTCAAGCACAGTGACTCCCCCACCACTAGGGTGACCAGATAGCAAGTGTGAAGAATCGGGATACTTTTTCAGGGGGAGCATAGTTGCCTATATGACAAAGCCTCTAATATTGGGATGTCTGGTCACTCTACCCACGACCAGCCCTCCAGTAGTATCCAAGGTCAGCTCTTGATGTCCATTGGGGAACTATGGGAGACAGACAAAAAGATTATTTTCAACTTGTACATTTTGGCTACAAAACTTGAAAGATTTGCCTGTGTTTTCCTAAGCATCACAACGTCCGCCTGCTGTTACAGTTCTCCTTTTATACCAAGCCAATCTCTCCGTAGTTTACCTGGGGAAGCCCACTGCTTCTAAGTCCCAACTGAGTTTGTCAGTCATTTGAGTTAGGGAGACTTGCTATCATGCTAACAGGATAAACTGTTGCTTTAAACAACAGTTACCAGACAAAGAGAAAGGCCTTTTAAAAGAAGATTCAATGATAGCAAAAAAGGAAAATCTACATAATAGGTGACCACCCTGACACAGTAAATTACACAAGTTCTAAACCAGACAGAATCTTTAGCCATGTCTAAGCATTGCCATCACTAACAAAACATTATTCACTTCTTACTAATATTTGGCAAATTATGTAGATATAGTATTTTTGCATATTGTTACTGTCCTCTCAGGCTGGTTCGTTGACTAATTCTAATCTCAGGCAAGCTTTAAATGCACCCAACTGATTTAAAACACTTGTTCAAATAGATTTGGACAGATACGTCAGAAGCAGGGGATATATCTCACAAACAGCAAAAAAAGGCATGCAGGTTACACCCTGAGTGTATATTTATAGCCACAGCCCTAGTCCAGAGGCCCTGACCTCAGCAGCCTGTCAGCAAACACCAGCCACACTCTGACTTCCAGCAGCTTTGGTTATTATTTGCAGGGTGAACCCAACACACAGATTCCCCCTTCAGCCTCCCCCCCCCCCCAACACACACACAAAAACCATGTTCTGTACTGTCCAGCCCTCTCCTGGACAGTTGAGATATATTAGGTAAGTTGTCTTGTTAAGGGGATCAATATACTGCAATCTGCTACCTTAAATGGAGTTATCCAAACAATTCATAACAGTAGATTAGTTTTGATTAAAATAAAACAAGTTTATTTAACTACCAAGAGATAGGTTTTAAGGGAGTTTTAAGGTATTAAAGTTAGAAATGGTTACAAGCAAAGATAAAATGCTTCCTAGTACTAAAACTTAAATTAGACTTGGTTTAAGGTGAAATCCCTTACCACATTTCCAGTAATATTGCTGACCAAATTCTCAGGGTCTGCTCCCAAAGACCAACCACTGTTTCTTTGGACTATGTAGGTGGGTGAGAGAGAGAGAGAGAGAGAGAAACTTGGGGTGTTTTGTCCCTCACTTTTATAGTTCAGCCACCCATTGAAATGTATTGTCCTGAGAGTTGCCCCTAGATAAAGTTCATCTCCATTGTGTGGACAGAAGCAAGAAGTCTGGTGGTGAAAGGGATTCCATGCTGTGTACTAAGATGCAGATCTGTTTTTTTCCTGCTCCCTTCTTTGCCCAAGAATGGCCACTTGATAGGTGATGGCCCATCAGCTTTGATGGCACCTGGCTAGAGGCATCGGCTTGTCCTTTGTCTTTGAGAAACAGGTTTCCCCACTCCCCAGACTTGTCTGATAAACACACTTCAGTCATGATTTCACGTTATGTTCATAACTTTACATATACTTTTGCTACATACATTTTACCATGGTATTATTGACCAGCAAGTTATTAGTTTTAAAATGATACCTCACAAGGCATATTTTGTACAGATTATTACAATGGTGTGTAGGGTGTGAATACAGGGGTGCACTCCATCACACCCCTTCTCTTCCCTCCCCAGAATTTTGGTAATACTCCACCATCTTTTGTTAACGCAAGATGGCCAAGTTGTTATGGATAAAAATAACTGATTCAGACTAACTAGACAAAGACATGTTTGGAAGTCTGAAAATGTTATTAACTGTACTTCCCTTCCTCTTCCTCCCCCAACCCTTGTAAACAGATTAGAAATGGGAATAGTGGTGCCAAAATACAGTGAGAGCTCATTCTCGTGTTTCTAGCCAGCTGGAAAGAGGAAGCAAGTGAAAAGTCTCAGATGCAAAGCTGATCAAAATATTTTTACGCAAAGAACTAGCCAACGTTTCTCTGTTTTCCACTGAGCTTTTTGATGAACCCTATTCATGAGAGTCTTCTAGCAAGAAAAGGCACTGATCCTGCAAACTTTTCCATGTGGGAAGACCCCTGTGCACACAGAGCCTGAGTGACTGCACAAAGGAGTCCACCTTTGCAGAGTAACTTTCAGAAGTGGGGTTTTTGAGCTAGAAATTTTGTAGCTGGAAATACAAAAATACAAGAAGCTTGTATAGGTGAGAAAAACACCCAGATTACTGGGTGCTTGTCTGAAATTAAACTTTTCAGGCTCACCCATCATTTTATATTTGCTTCTATCCTGTCTAATCAGTACCTGTCTCCACCCTGACCTTCCTCTTCCTCCCTGCGTCATCCCTGATGTCTTAATACAAGGTCAGCAACTCTCTCTCTCTCTCAAGCAGCCACTGGACCAATTAGGCAGGATACAGTCTATTGGAACTGGCAGCAAAATATATGGGCCTGAACTTACAAGACATCTAGGTCAGACAAGGGTATCAAACTTATTCTGCAGATGGGGGAAAATTCCATTCCTTCTCTATATGCAAGAGTTGCACTTCTTTAAAAGTGTATTTAAACTGAGTTAGTTAAACTAGTGGAACATCCTGTATGGACGGACATTCAGATTGAAGCCTGACATACATTGATTTAGCCGCATTTTGCAAATGGTTTTTTGAACCAAATGTACAGTAAAGCCTATGCAACTTTCACAACTTCTTCGCACTTGCACACAGGAGACCACCTAAATCTATACTTTCCCCTACCCATCATTACATCAGCAGACTGCTCTCATATCCTATCTCACTACTGACAATACCCATGGCAAGATCCCAGTGCCCTGCTACTGACAATTCTGAAATGACGTGGACTGAAACCTCGAAGTACATATGCACCTCTTTACTTTGATAACACACTGGGCTGGGGGGGAGAGAGGGGAGGGGCACCTCAGACCCAGATCTCCTCATACCACAATCACAGCTCTCCCAACTCATTTCTCCACCACTGTTCAGTATAGTTACACTTAGCACAGTGAATGCAGCTGGAGAGCATGTGGATAATTCCCAATGGCTATTGCCAGCTCCAGGGGGGCAGAATTATGGGTGCATGGGTGTTTATCTGAACTCTGTATTTCTTGGATGTCAGAAGTTTGAATTCTGCTGAACTCAGTATTCTGAAGGACGTGAGCTATTACAGGACAATCTTAACTCGGTGTTAAAGGTTTTTGCCATTTAATTATATTAAAATCCCAGTACATTTTTGCCATTACAATGTTTTACTACCCCGAACCTGCAAGACAGTCAGTTGTTATAATACACCTTCCCCTCCCCTCCCATTTTCCAATATGAAGAGGGGGTTTTTCAGAGCTAAACTCCAGGCATTTCGAATATTTGAACTGGGCCCCTGATGCATTAAAAGGGATTAATCCTCACTAGCCAGCCTCTTTTTTAGTGCTGCTAACCAGGGCCTGCCCTAGTCCAAATGGCGACCCAGGCAAGGAGCATCTTTGCCCCCAACACTTTCACAATTACACAATAAAACAAGGTTCACAATACCCCAGCTAGGCTCTCACTTCACTTCATTCTTATATCTCACTGACTGACTGGCAATGTCCCACCCCTTATATACCCGTAAGGGCATGGCTGACAACATTCTAGGAGGATCGAGGAAAATGTAGTTCTCAGAAAGTCTGGAAGGTTCCATGAGATTCTACCAAGGTTCAGAACATTCTAGGAAGTTAGTGAAAAATGAATCCACATACAGGGAGGTTAGTGAAAAATGAATCCTCATAAAGGATACCTGAAACATTTTACTTCAAACATTCTATTTTCCCTTTTGTTGCTAATAACAAAAACAGCACCCAAGCCTGGCACTCCCCCAAGCCTGGCACTCCCCCAAGCCTGGCACCCCAGGTGCTTGCCTGGGGCACCTACATTTTAGAAAAATATATTTAGGTATTGATCTAACTGCATCTTAAAATATCTGAATGGCAATGTATTTAGTTATTATGCTTTTGTTTTGTGTAACACAAGTACTCTGCTGTTTTTTGGAAAAGGCAGCCATTTTATGTTTCATGCATGTTGATAGAGATACACACTAAGCTCGCTCATGGAGACAACTTTTCATCTAATTTTAGATTGAAAAAAATAAAAAAATCACTTACTGAAAGCATCTGTTTTCTTTGTGTGTATAAAAGACAGTTCCCTTGCACTCTGGCAGTAGTTTGTATGTATGTGAACAGGAGAAGAAAGCAAAGCTAAAGTAATTCTGAGTGCCTCAGTCTCCACTCCAGCATTATTATTACTTTGATTAAAGGATTTGAAGTATTAAATTGACATGAGCCCCTTTTTCCTCACTCTCATTTGGTTTCCTTACAGTTTCATTTCCAGGGTGTAAATGCATCTGTCTAAGCTTTGTTTGCTTAGGTCCATTTTGGCTTCAGTTACACACTGATTTTTGCATTAGTCACAAACTTGCATTTTGACTTCTCTTCTATATGCATCTCCCAGCTTGCCCGTTTCCTAGGGAAGCCCTGCTCCATCAAGTCTCTCCTGTTACCATCCCACACATCCATTATTACCACATTCACAGGAGTGCAAATTGCTTTAAAAAAAAAATAAGCTGGGGACAGTAATGCAGAGATCAGAGAAGAGCAACACCTGCCTGACCAAATCTCTCTCCCTGCCATCAGCATCTCCTGTGGTCAGTGTATGCAATGGTGCTTGTTTCAGCTGGTCAGACCTCAGGCTGTATTCTATATAGTAATATTCATACAGAGGAGGAGCACTTGCATTCAAGTTGAGCAGGATGGTTGTGAGAGCTGAGAGAGTTCATGTGAAGAGAGGGGCAGGGAGCCCATCACCAGAGACTTGTTTTTGTCTAGATCTCAAGGAGAAGGTAGTTCAGACTCTTCCTTACTCACCTCATAATTATAGCCCAAATTCCAGTGACCCAACAAGCCCAAGATCTAGGGTAAAAAACTCTGTCACAATAGCAAGGATTCAGACATATTTATTACTTGTTACACAACCATAACATGCAGGATGAGTCACAAGGAGAAAGTGATTGAAGCAGAGACTAGAGAGACAGGGTGGGTGAGGTAATATCTTTAATTGGACCAACTTCTGTTGGTGAGAGACACAAGCTTTTGGACTTACAGAGCTCTTCTTCAGGTCTGACAGTTCAAGTGAGACCTAGACACATTTCTGGTAGAAAACTATAATAAAGCAAAATGGCAGAGTGAAGAGAATGACAGGTGTGTTAGACCTATTAGCCTGATCTCAAATTTTCTGGCAAATGGTATGATACAAGTGCTGTGACCTGCTAAGGTCACACAAGGCTATTTCACGGCAGTACAATGCTGGGATGCTTCAGAAGCCACTGAGATTTTAGACTGATGATTCTGAAGTGTTAAAAATTCAGAATATCTGCTACTTATTAGAAGATCCAGTGCCAGATTTTCCCTTCTCTTAAATTAGTAGAAAGCCCATAAAAAGAACAGGAGTACTTGTGGCACCTTAGAGACTAACAAATTTATTAGAGCATAAGCTTCCGTGGGCTACAGCCCACTTCTTCAGATGCTGTAGCCCACGAAAGCTTATGCTCTAATAAATTTGTTAGTCTCTAAGGTGTCACAAGTACTCCTGTTCTTTTTGCAGATACAGACTAACACGGCTGCTACTCTGAAACCTAGAAAGCCCATGAATTTCCATGAAATTATTCCTGAATTTATGCCAGTGTAAGTTAGAATCAGGCCCACAGGGACTGGTTACATGAAATCTTCCAGCAAGAAGAATTGATTCAGTGTAAGAAGAGGGCAACAATGGCCTACTATATTAGAGCTGCCCTGGGAACAAGTGCTGTTAGTGTTGTAAATTGCAGAAAGATTAAAGCCACACATTTACATATGCAGAATAGAGGCAGGTGTGGAAATACGCTGAGGGCATTGTGCCCTTTAGAGTTGATGTAGGTTAGAAATAGGAAGGTGTACATTTTGTTCTACTGGCAGCTACTTCCAAGTTGTTCAGAATAGACAAAGACTGGTGATGGGTAGCAGTATAAAAGCTTTGCATTCCACAGCATCTGAGTGCCTTATACACAAAATCAAGGTCTCCGGCTCTCACCTCTCTTTCCAGAGTAGTTGTTAGTTGTGTCATCACCCAGCACGCAGAGCATTCTACTGCCACACAGCATGGATACTCTTTCCTCTGAACACTGCAATACCTCTACACTCTTCGCCTCTGCCCCAAGTTTCAAATTACACACATTTTTGAATATAATGAAACAATGTTACTTCTGGTGGCTATTTATGACCAAATCTAATAGCCTTTGCACACAAGTAATCCTTATTATTGGAGAAGAAACTTATGGTGTTTTCTTGGGGTGGGGAGGGGTGGCAGAGGTTAAGAAGCATTATTACTGGGAATTTTAGCCTATTTTATAGCCCCCTAGTGTGAATGCTTTTTACATCAACAGAAGGGGTTTTTCTGTCAGTGTAGTTAATCCACCTCTTCAAGAGGCGGTAGTTAAGTCAAAGGAAGAATTCTTCCACTTACCTAGCTGTGTCTACAGTGTGGGCTAGGTCGATTACATTTCTAGGTGTAGAAAGAAAAGGTATGTAAAATAATATTTATTGGACCAACTTCTGGTGAGAGACGAGCTTTAAGCTTCTCAGTCTCTAACTCCTATAATAACCCATTATACTAATACATTAACAAGGATGCCATGTTCACCAATCTATTAGAATTCTTTGAGGGTATCAACACAAATGTGGACAAGGGTGATCCAGTAGATAGAGCACTTGGACTTTCAGAAAGCTTTCGACAAGATCCTATACCAAAGGCTCTTAAGCAAAATAAACAATCATGGGATAAAAGGGAAGATCCTCTCATGGATCAATAACTGGTTAAAAGATAAGAAACAAAGGTAGGAATAATTGGTCAGTTTTCACTGTGGAAAGCAATAAAGAGTGGGATCCCTCAAGGGTCGGTACCAGCACAAGTGCAGTTCAATGTATTCGTAAATTATCTTGGAAAAGGGTTAAACAGTGAGGTGGCAAAGTTTGCAGATGATACAAAATTACTCAGGATAGTTAAGTCCAAAGCTGATTGCGAAGAGGATCTCTTCTAAAGGGATCTCGCTAAACTGTTCGACTGGGTAACAAAGGGATCTCACTAAATTGTTCGACTGGGTAACAAAATACAAGATGAAAGTCAATGCTGATAAGTGCAAAGTAATGCACATTGGAAAACAATCCCAACTATACATACAAAATAATGGGATTTAAATTAGCTGTTAAAGAGATCTTGGAGTCATTGCATATGGTTCTCTGAAAACCACTCAATTTGCAGCAGCAGTCAAAAAAAAAAAAAAACCAACAGAATGTTAGGAACCATTAGGAAAGGGATAGAAGATAAGACAAGAAAATATCACAATGCCACTATATAAATCCATGGTACTCCCACACCTTGAATATCGCATGCAGTTCTGGTCACCCATCTCAAAAAAGATATTAAAATTGGAAAAGGTACAGAAAAGGACAACAAGACTGATTAGAGGGATGGAACACTGTCCATCTGAGGCGAGATTAAAAAGACTGAGACTGTTCAGTATAGAAAAGAGATGACTATGTGGGGATATGATAGAGATCTAGAAAATCATGAATGGTATGGAGAAAGAGTGTTATTTCCCCCTTCATGTAACACAAGAACCAGGGGACACCCAATGAAATTAAATAGCTTGCAGGTTTAAAAAAAAATAAGGAAGTACTGGGAATGAATTGATTGTGTATGTTGCAAAAAAGTATAACTGGGTTCAAAAAAGAATTGGGTAAGTTTATGGCTATTGGTCAAGGTGATCAGGGACACAACCCCATGCTCTAGGTGTCCCTAAACCTCTGACTGCTAGATGCTGGGGCTTGATCACTTGATAATTGCCTTGTTCTGTTTATTCCCTCTGAAGCATTTAGCACCGACCATTGTCAGAAGACAGGATACTAGGCTAGATGGACCATTGGTCTGACCCAATATGGCCATTCTTATGTTAATATCAATTTCAAACTAAGAAATACAGGCACACTTAGGGGAGAGTCTTGTCTAGCTTCTAGGGCAATAAAAATAAAGTAAAAACTGAGTATAAACTAGTATTAGACATTCTCCAGTGCTACTGGAAAAAATACCTACATGTTATATATATTTCCAGGAGTGGGGCTCCCCCCACACAGTAACAAAGTATACATGAGTGGAGTGCTGACACTGCAAAGACCACAAGGTGGCACCATATCATGCAGCTTAGTTTGGGACCTTGTAACATACCCATATTTCATAGCAGGAAAAATGACAAACAAGACATTTCTCATGTGGAAAATCAAATATTAATGCAATCTCCCTGGTTACATTGTTTTGAGCATTAACATAAGATTTTTAAGGGCATTTTCTAGGAAATAAAAGCCCAGGGGTATGTGCCATAGTCACAATGCATGTGTAATTACTGAATGGATTCTGTGTGCAGCCATGGTATTTGCATATGCAAGTACCACACCAGGTCATTCTCCTCCATAGTGCATGATCTTGTTGAGGGATAATTTAAACCTCAGAGAAGCCATGCTGATTGCAAGTTGTTTAATTTGAGCATATCCAGACTAGCTTGAACTTCTCCTTGAATCTGTGGTATGAGCAGGTGCCTAGTATAAGAAAGGCCAGTCAGTCTAGTTTTTTGTTCAGCTTGGAGCTATTTGTGTTGTTTCCTCTAGCTGCCTGCAGTCATGGTCATCTGCATTTTTTTCAGTGCATCTCTGCAGCCAGTCACCAGTGTCATCTACAGTAAACTCCATGCCACAATCTATCCACAGCTTCATGCAGTCACCTCTGCTACTCAAAATTACACCAAGTTCAGGAAACTGGCATTCCAAACCAGTGTTACCTTAAGTTCTTTCTGGACCCTATTATGTGCACTGTTCCCAAAGCCATCTTTGGCATTCAGGATGGAAGAGACTTGCTTGGCTAAGCAAGATCTTCTCTCCTACCCCCCTACCTCCCCCCCAAAAAAATAGTTTTCAGGAAATGTGTACAGTTCAGTGGTCAGCTGAGGTCACCAGGATGATACCTAGTTAGAAATTAATTGGATTTCTATAACAATACAGATCCAGATCAGTTGGCTCTGATGTTTTTCAAACACCTTATTCCATGAGGTTGTCCTGAGCTCTGTTTTAGGAGTCTTGGTACTTTACATGGGTTACAGTGTGCTGACTTAGCCTTAACACCCATCTCCCAATGCTACTCACCTAGTAGGCACTTGAGTCCAAGAAACAGATCAGTGAGCCACCCCTTATCACAGCAGCTGTCAGATGCCTTTTTCCCCATGTCATTATAAAGTGTTTCTTCTACATTTGCTAGGACACCCATTTCCTCATGCACGGTTTGGGGATTCTGCATCATTTTTACTACTTATAGGTCAAACATGCATAGTCTAGGGAGGCCTATTGTGCCAGCAAGAGTGACCACGGTTGATGGTGTCATGGTAGGCATCATGTAATGAAGTGAAGCAGTCTGGGGCAGCCCTGTGAACGGTGCCAGGGTCAGGGTGTGCACCGCCTTGTGAATCAATGAAAAGTTTGAGAGCACAGAATGAGTGTGTGGGTGGGGGGGAGCGTGAGAGATGTTTTTGTCCATCTTGGAGACATGGCTGAAGAGCATTCAACACCACTTTCGAATATAGTGAGTGACTGAAGGGCAGGCCAATTTTTGTAAGATTTTGACATTTTGTACAAAGTCAAACCACTTTACGCTTAAGATTTGGTGAGAGCACTGAATATGAAATGCCTCTAGCTACTTCAAGTCTGCCTGAAAGGGGGTCCAGGTTTCTGAAATGTATAGCAATACAAGTAGCATTCAGGGCCTATCAAACCTGTGCTTTGTCTCAGTGCAGAGATGTATCTGTTCATAAGCGAAATGGGGATTTTGTGCAGGAGTCAGCAAGACCTATTTGTCAGAGAACATCCAGTTTGCTGCAACTTGAACTCTGCAGAATAGGAATAATGTCTATTTTATTTTATGTACACTTCACTATGCACAGGATACAAGAGCTTCATGTAAAACCTATAATGAATTCTCATCTCAAGATATTTACTGTGTGATTGAAGAGGTTACACAGTCCATCTAGCACAGGATTTCCTCATAAGGGTGATTGTCAATGCCCTTGTTCAGAATGGTCTGCCACTACTTTCCTGTGGTTTATTCTGTTCCTCTATGTACAATATGCAACATTAACTCAGCCATTTGCATCATATTTTGTCAAGCACTATAAACAGCAACACTGATTTCTCTTATTGTATACGGACTTCCAATGAGGGACAGTTTGCCATTCCTACGATGCTTGGTGCCATAACAGTGGCACATGAGAGTTTGCTTTTGTACTTAGTGCTTGCTTTCTTGTTCTTCTCTCCCTGCTG
This sequence comes from Chrysemys picta bellii, assembly GCF_011386835.1. Lineage (NCBI taxonomy): Eukaryota > Metazoa > Chordata > Testudines > Emydidae > Chrysemys > Chrysemys picta. Next base: position 60,488,274 of record NC_088796.1, read on the forward strand.
TTATAAGCCTTGGCAACACGAGTAATTTAGCATTAGCACCAGTGCAGCTCTGGCACTGCTAATGCAGACCAGTCACTAGCACTCGCACCAGCTAAAGTTTAGCTGACATCAAGAAGCTGACACTCTGCACTAGTATTGCTACTGTTACTAGTGGAACTTACACTAGCATTTTTATTAATCACCCCCCTGTTAAACAGCTATATTCTACTTTGTCTGCTTCTGACTGGCCAGCATTTACTTCTTCCTGCAGCTACTCCGGCTCTGCCCATGTTTCAAGGAAGGGGCAGGGTCTGTTTTGGGCATTCCAACAGCTCAGTTTGGCGCATATATCTCCAGAGCTCAGCCATAGAAAATAGAGTCTCAGTTTATCATTTGAATTTGCAGCAGCACAATTTTTGCTTTTTGACATCCCAATATATCTGAACATCCTCGGGTTATTGTAATAGAGATATTAGGTAGCTGGACATGTTTCTCAAGTGGTCTGTGTGACAGCCCATTTCAGCAGTGAAATACAGAAGCACTATTTCCTCATCTAACAAAGCAATCCTTATCTCAAGGCCTCTTCCACTTTAGTTGGATCTTCATTGTTTCATGGACAAGATTAGCAGCCAGATCTCACTTGGAGAGAGATTGGGGATTGCAGTGTCCACACTGCAATAAAACACCTAGGGCTGGCCTCTGTCAGATGACTTGGGCTTGTGGGTCTTGGGCTGCAGTGCTAAGAAACTGCCATGTAAACATCTGGGCTCGGGCTGGAGCCCAGGCTCTGGGATCCCATGAGAGGGGAGGGTCCCAGAGTCCAGGATCCAGTCTGAGCCCAAATGTCTACATGGCAATTGTATAGCCCTGCAGCCTGGGCCCTGTGAGTTTGAATCAGCTGACAAACACCTGTGGCTGACCTAGGGGTAGGTCTACACTTCAGTGAGAGTCCAGGCTCTTTCCCTTTTCTAAATCTTCAACAGCATCTTAAACACACTGAGATGTACTCAGTTCCTCTGGCACCTTGTTTCAGCATAAGGGTTAACTAAACAACTTAAGAACACAGAGCTTTGCTGGCAGCTGTATTATCCCACTAGGTAGTGCACCCCATACTGAGCTTAGTGGCTTTTCATCTTACTAGCTACAATCACAAGCTCCTTTCATATGTAGTATTGTAGAGCTGTGGCTTGTTGATAGTATCATGGAGGACCAGGTTCAGAGATAGGGAAGCAAATAGAAGAAACCAAACATAAGACTATCTAACCAATAGTCTTTTTAGATATGGCATATTAAAGCCCACATTACAACTGTATTCCCATTTCTTAGCAAAAAGGCTTACCTGCGGTTTGTCCACTGGTATTTTCTTTTATACTGGTATTTCCAAGACTTCAATAGGATCAGGCCTATTATTAAAGTCATGTATTCTAAATAATGAAAGCTATTCATAGCTGAGACACAAATGACACTGAATTCAATAACTTTAGGTTTTCATTGACAGAAGGTTGTTTATTTGTTGCAATAGATTCACCAAATCAATTAGGTCCTCTCTACATGATTAGCACAAGCAACTCTGCCATGCAGCCATGGACTTGAAGTTGCTGAAGTACTATAGGAAAGAAAAATCCATCCATAAAAATTTTAAAACCATTCTTCAGGGCTTTTTATCAGGATCCAGAGGTTCAGTTCTGGTGTCCCTTCAGAAAAGGAGCCCCCCCCTTAGAATGAACCCTGATGAGAAAGGAATCTGCTAACCCCTTCAGGTCCTCCCTTGCTGTAAAGGAGATGAATAACCTGTCCCACCAGCACACACTGCCTGATATATTTATATTTCTTAGTAAGAGAGAAAGCTCACCTTGTCTTGTTAATGAGAAGAGAAACAAGTCACATCTGAAGGTCCTTTCTATATGAGCTTCCAGGCCTGGCAGAAAGAATCTCCAGATTCTTCTGCTACCTTCAGATTTAGAGTGTTGGTTCAGGCCCCTGTCAAGACTAAATCTGAACACATTTGAAGGTTGGGTCTGAATCAGGCTTTTCCCAATCTTTGTGGCTCGTCCTCTCTCTCTAACTGTCCCAGAAAGTTTGATTCTTGACCTAAACTTTGTGATTTGAACCACTGCAAAGGTATTTTTGTAGTATGAATAACTTTTCCACTAGGATAGCATTGGACCAAGACTCTGAACTCATTTCACAAACATTCATTTCACTCCCATTAGCAACTGGAAGTAAAGAAAGTCAAACAAAATAAGAGCTCGTACTGGCCAAAGATGTAGCAGCAAATGATCACTAAGATTCCTAGCCTTCTCTTGTCAGATACTTCTCAGGGAATCTATGCTAAAAATAGTGTTCTAAATAAATGCCTTGTTGATTCTGAAGCCCTGATCCTGCAGTGAGCACCACATGGGTGAACACCTCAATCAATATGCAGTCTCACTGGAATCAACAGGGCTCTGCCCATACAGTGTGCTGCAGGATCAGAACCTTTGTTTGTTCCGTAGTTACCAGCATACTAGATATTAATTAATTGATCTTGCTAAAGCTTTTCCTTACTATTTAGGAAATACATCAGTTTTGGATTAAGGTTATGTAGAGTTTCTTACAGTGATATGATATTCTTCCAGCTAATTTGCTTAATTGTAAAACTTTTAGTATTCCATCTTCTTGCTTTGACCTCCCATTATGAGCACTGTGACTAATTAAAGGCAAACTGTATTTTAATATTTAGAATTCTAGTTCAAGGGGGGAGTGCATCATGCATATCAATCAGATAATATTCTATTCTCTGACCACATCAGAAATCAGTGAAAAAGTTGTTAGTTTTCATTCCTAGTAGTCTCAAGGAATATTAGAAGTTTGGAAAGGTCTACAGTCTTCTCTGAAAGGACAGAGTTTTGCCTGGAAAAACAAGATCTTGGGCTGCTTAGGGCTTGTCTACGTTACGTGCAGGATCGACGGGCAGCAATCGATCCAGCGGGGGTTGATTTATCACATCTAGTCTAGACACGATAAATCGACTGCCGAGCGCTCCCCAGTCGACTCCAGTACTCCACTGGAGTGAGAGGCGCAGGCGGAGTCGACGGGAATGTTGGCTGTTGACTCACCGCAATGAAGACACCTCGGTGAGTAGATCTAAGTACGTAGACTTCAGCTATGTTATTCACGTTGCTGAAGTTGCTTAACTTAGATCAATCCCCCCCCCCAATGTAGACCAGACCTTAGCATTGTTAACATCTTGAGACAGCATTGTCAGTGTTGTTGGCTCAGTGAATGTTAATGATGCGTGGAAGCAAAACAACAGCTGCAAGATGTCTGCAGAAGCTTGTGAAGTTGCAGAACATTTCTAATAGCAAGATAGCTCCCTTGAAGAAGGATGATGCAGAAGCTGGTAGACATTCTTTGGGCAGTATAAGAGTCACATGTCCATGTCTCAGTTTATCCTCTTCCTGCTGGCACTCTGCCTCCAATAGATGGGGGATTAGGGTCCAGCCCCTCCAAAAAACCTCAGTTAAAATCCTTCTCCTTTCAAGGCTGGAGTTTCCCCAAAAGGCAGCTGGTTAAAAGACCTACACCTAGAGACTGAAGTGGCTTTTGTTACTCAACCAGCCTCACTAGGTGAAACAGTTCCTTACCCTTACATCCCTCGGCCCGCACCACTTCCCGCAGCCCCCATTGGCCTGGATCAGCGAACTGCGGCCAGTGGGAGCCACGATCGGACGAATCTGTGGATGCGGCAGGTAAACAAACCGGCCCAACCCGCCAGGGTGCTTACCCGGGCATGCCGTGTGCCAAAGGTTGCCGATTCCTGTGCTAGTGCATACAAAGCAGAACTCTTCACCTCCCAGCAGATGCCCCTGACCACAGGCTCTGGCCTGTCAGAATTGGCCCTGTTGCTCCCTTCATCTTCTTTCCCCATTCATACCTTCTTTTCAGAGGACTAATCCGCTTCTTTAAAAGATTCCCTTGTTGACTCCAAGGCTCAGTCCCTTTGCCATGATGTCCATGGAGGCAGACGCTGCACCTGTCCTACTGAAGGGTAGAAATGATTTGAGCAATCTTTCACTTTTCCCATTTAGTACTGTTTCCACCTCTAAACCTTCCTTCAAACCCATCCCCCCCGTCACCCCTGCCATGAATCCTTCTCCTACACTTATCCACTCATTAGTGATCACTCTATACCTTTCCTTACCATACTGTTTCATCTTTGTCTTCCCTCCTTACCTGGCATTGTAAGGCACACTAAGTGTTCTGCACAAGAACAGAGTGAAAATTGATCAAAGGAGTATTCCTATACTCATATGCTGTATTTTTTCTGTGGAAATATTGGATCTGTTCTCACAGCCACTTCTGACAGGTGAATTGCATACTAGATTTTATTAGTCAGTGAAAGGAATAGCAGATTCTCAATACAGAAATGAAATTGAGGTACCAAATAATTCATTAAGAGAAAAATCACTGAAGATCTGAAAGGTAACAGAACCATGAGTAACAAGCAACCAGTCAAACCAAATTTGATTCTTTTAAAACCCCCAAAAGCAATCACAATGAGTGAGTAGGGGAATGCATTAGATGAGCAAATATAATATATTTGGATTGTAGGAAAGCATTTGATGCACTAATGAAATCTTCACTAATAAATTAATGAAAGTTGGCCTCTGTAGGAATATTCATATGGCTAAAATACCAACAATAAATGAAATGGCAATATACTGGAGAGAATTGTCTACTAGAGTACTTCAGAGACAGGTGTTAGGACTCATTTTATTCAATATCTTCATTAATGATCTGGCAAAGGAAGTAAACAGGGTAATGAAATCTGATATTTGGGAAGAGTTGCAAACACCACTAAACTGAAAAATAATACAAAGGACTCTAGAGAGATTAGAAATATGGGCAGAAAACAGCAAATAGAGACTGACCTTAGAACAACAAATAATTACACACAATGAGAGAAAGGAAGAAGTAGCACCGAGAGAAACCTATGGGTGATAACATACAGCAAATTACACAATGGTTGCAACAAAGCCCAAAGCAATTTGCCGCTGCATCATAAGGCAAAGAGGTGAGTCTCTCCCTAAATGAGTTTTATGCTATTCATCCTGGGATATTGTGTTCAGTTCTGAGCAATTCACTTCCAGAAATATAATACCAGATTGGAAAGAGTTCAGAAAGCAGTAATAAAAGTGATTGTGAGTGGTCAGGATGGATTGATCTATGAAAAAAGATTAAAAGCACTAAATAGCTTGACAATTACAGCTTGCCTTGGAGAAGCAACAACTAAAGGGAAAGGGAAAAGAGAAGCATGGCAGTTTGCATTTAGATAGTCATGAAAACAATGGTGCCAACTCTTGCAATCATAGATCAGGTAATATTTTGTTTTTCATAAAGCCTCAGCTCCTGGAGTCATGTTAGTATCTCAGCTTTCATTTTAACAGTAGCTTTCTAGCCCTCATGGTTTCAGAGAAAAGTTTGCAAGACATGAAACCTAAAGGCTCAAAATCCAAAAGACAGATTAAAAATATCAAATATTTTTAAAATCTCAATTTTTAATCAATATCTTTTTTGGGGGGAAGGGGGTGTCAGACTCATGATTTTTGAAAGGTTTGGCATTGGCAACATTACCACAATGAAATAAAGCAAAGGAGAATATAGGTTGAACACCAGGAAAACTGGTAGTGAAATCTATTGCGCTGAAGAAAGTTTTCCAGGGGAAATGGTAGATGCTCAGTTACCTGAGACTTTTGAAATTAAACTGGACAGAACACTAGAAAATTTGCAGTTGGGCAGAAGGCTGCCTTTAATGAAAGGAAATAGATTGAATCATCTAATAGGTCTTTACTATTTCTGAAATAATGGAGTTCAAAATGCAAAAGTCATAATCTACCCTGCTAAGCAAGGAAAATGCAATATAGTTTTCTCTGAATTACTCTAATTGAAATATCAATGGACTTGATAAATCATGAGCCTTAAACAGTAGATAGAGACAGGAGGACAGTGACTATGCAATAAGATACAATTGTTAATGTCTAAGTAATTTTGGGTTGCGTGATAAAGGCCAATGTTCAAGTAACTTTAATCATCTAAGAAGTGCAATAACTGCCCTCAGATGCCCTGCCAGGAATGTCTTAACTGCTATTATGAAATGGGATTTATGAATAAAAATAAGGCAAACAATCAGGCCAGTAACTGACTGAGCATCATTGACACTGCTTCAGCAAAGCTGCCAGACAGTTTTGAGTCACCATTTGTGGCCAGAGCGCCAAAGCCCATCTGTGAGTTCCTAATTCTAGCTAGTATTGACAAGACTCCTTTTCTGTCACACTCTCCGCATACTAAAGAACCTGGCCTGTTGCTGTGTGATGTCCATTTCTGGGAAGTCTTTAATGAGCAAATTTTCAAATCATACTGCGCAATACTCGCTAGCCAGACCAGCAACAGCAGGGGGTTGCCTGGAAAAGATGATATGGAATCTTAAGAAGAGACTACAAATCTATTGCATTATATAAAATTGCTATTCGCTATAACATGGATATGGTTCCTAGGCTTCCCCTCCCCTGCATATTATAGTAAAGACAAGACTGCTGTAGTAATAGAATATTCTTCAAAGCAGTGTGACATGTCAGTTTTCACAGGTACAGTGATAGTGTAGACAAGCAACAGGGTTACTTGCATAGTAATTCGCTATATGCAGCATAAGGAAGGGGACTAGAATTGGGGCCCAAGGCTTTGTAGCTAACAGGCCAAATCCTGGTTTCATTTAAGTCAATGGCAAGATTCCCATGGACTTCAAAAGGAGCAGAATTTGGCTCTATCAGCTTTACAAAATCTATTCCCCTGCTGCAGAATATTAGATTTTTCTGGGTGAGTTCAGTGGTTTCCTCCTGATATCAGAGCTCCAGACAGGAGAGTATGTTAGTACACCTCGTGGACCGGATTCTGCTTTTACTTTCCCTCATGCTGGCATAGCTGACCTAGCAGCATCAAGCTCAGTACTCTACAAATCTGTGCTGCCGAATTAGTGCTCCTGAACTCTAAAAAGGCTCCATGAGTTGTAGAATCCTGCAATGCTTTCTTTTAAAACACATATGGAGGGAAAATGTCTGATAATCTCTGTCAAGGCTGATTCCCCACTCTGGCACTTCAGGTGCAGAAGGTAGGGGTCCACAAGGATTCTAAAAATTAATACTGGCCACTCCAGGCTTGTATTAAACTCAAGGTTACAGTTTCTCTGACCTTGGATGGGTAGATGCTGCCACCACCTAAATGCAAAAAATCCCTTTGAAACCAGAAAGGCGTACTTGGGAATTCCTTCCTGTGAGGTACCCTCAAGCCCTTTCACACCCTTTCCTCCTCCTCTCCAGGGAAGAGCTGAGAAAGAAAAACAAAGAAAATCAGCTGTTGCCACCAGCTAATTTAACAACATATGCACAAACCTCTTAGGTCACCAAAAATCCAATCCTGTTCTTAAAAAAGGTAAATTTTATTAAACACAAAAAGAAAGAAAATACAACTGGAACTTAGGCTTTTGTTAGATTTAAAAAAAACACTTACAAAATTTAAACATCAAGAATAACCTTCTTGAGGTACAGTTTAAACGTTACAAGCAAAACCAAAAACCACTTGGGATTAGCACAGAGGAGTCCACAAGCCGATAAGAAATAAACCTACTCATGTCTTTCTAGACATTCCCTAATTTATTTACATATCTGGGGTTTCAGATAAGCAACCTCTAGGTATGATTTGTTGGTTTTTCAAATCTGGTTTAAGCTTCTCACAGCATAACTGCTCCCTGTTTCCCTCTTTCCTGGAGAACCACAACACACAGACAAAGGGAAGTTTTTCCCCAATTTTAAGAAGTTCTAGCCCTCCCATTGGCTCTTTTGGTCAGGTGCCCACTCCTTTCCTTTTACCTGTGGGCTTAACCCTTTACAGGTAAAGCAAGTAGAGAACAACCATCAAGAGGGATTCCACAGCCAACTGGCTGGCTGTCCACAAAAGGGAGCTATCCCCCCTCTCATTTATCACAATCTTTATGGAGGGCAATCTTCTTTCCTCATGTGCTCAGTCATTCAATGCATAGAGAGAATTTCTCCACTGGATGTAGGCAGGGAAGAACTATTATTGCAGTCAATTATTTGTAAGAAATGAATACAAGTGTCCTGCTTTGCCTTTCTATATGCCAAGTGGGCTCAGCTATTCATTGAGAGAATTAGGAGTATATCAAATGAGTTCTATAGAAGTGAACACGTTGGTGATTTCATCACTAGCAGTGTGGGATGGTCTATTCATTCCTGGGAGGTGTTTCCCAAACCAAAGTAAACAATGTCTGTAGACAAGTATCCAAAATGGCTGTACTGGTTTTATGGCCTCTTGGCGGCTATTCTCAACTCATACTTTCAGATTATCCCCGGCTTGGAAGAAAAAGGTTCCCCTTCCCTCTCCTCATATCTGCTTTAGAATGACTGATTGGAAAAGAATACAATAAAATGCCAGATTTCAGAGGCCAAGTTGAACTTCTTCTGTTTACATTTTTAAAACATTCTGAATTGCTTTGACTCCTTTCTAAGGGACAGCCCATGCTGTTTGTCCTCAGGCCTTGGCTACACTGGCAATTCACAGCGCTGCACTTGCTGCGCTCAGGGGTGTGAACCCCCCCCCTCCCCCCCCGAGCGCAGCGAGTGCAGCGCTGTAAAGCGCCAGTGTAATCAGCGCCTGCAGCGCTGCACGCTCGCTCGCAGTGCTGCAAGCTACTCCCCTCGGAGAGGTGGAGTACTTGCAGCGCTGGCGGCGCGACTACACTCGCACTTCACAGCGCTGCCGTGGCAGCGCTGTCAATCCGCAAGTGTAGCCAAGGCCTCAGTCTCCAATTTGTTATGGCTCTTGTTTAGGATTCCCCTGCGAGAAAGTTGAAAGTGATGAACATACTGTACTGCAAGTTGTTTATGTATCACAGTAACACCTACAAGCCCCAGCTGCAGTTGAGGCTTTGTTCTGCAAAGTGTTTTATAAACATACGGTCAGATTCTAATAATTAACTTCAATGGAACTACATGTGAAGAAAGGGACTACGCCTAGTAAGAGATTGTTCCTTCCTCATACTGCTTACAATCTAAATAGAGATATACAAAGGGTGTGAGAAAGGTACAACATATCAGCAGAGAGCTCCAAACAACTGACTTGAATACCCTCCAGGGAAATCCATTGTCTCCTCTTCGCAAGCAAGGGGCTTAATATACAGGAATGGAGGTTGTTCATAACTCTGAAATGTTCATAACTCTGAACAAAATGTTATGGTTGTTCTTTCAAAAGTTTACAACTGAATTTGACTTAATACAGCTTTGAAACTTTACTATGCAGAAGAAAAATGATGCTCTCTTTATTTTTGTAGTCTGGTCAGTTTGTAACTCTGGTGTTCCTAACTCTGAGGTTCTACAGTATGTGACTTTTCCACATCCCATTGTAGTTGTTGAGAACTGTTTATGCAGTAAATCCGGGGTCGGCAACCTATGGCATGCTTGCCATAGGCACGCGGCGGGTTGAGACGCTCAGCCCGCTGCCGTTCTGGGGTTTCTGCCACCGGCTCCTGCCAGCCAGGGTCCCGCTGCCGGCCCCACTCAGTGCTCTTGCTGGCCTGGGTGAAGGAACCCCAGGCTGGCAACAGGCTGAGACCCTGGCTGGCAGGAGCTGGCAGCTGGAACCCCAGAGCAGCGGCGGGCTGAGCTGCTCAGTCGCTGCTCTGGGGTTCCGGCTGCTGACCCCTTGCCAGCTGGGGTCCCCGCCACAGCCCCACTCACCTTGCTTCTGGTTGGAGTTCCAGCGCAGGCCCCCTGCCAGACAGGGTCCAGGCCTCTGCCCTGCTCAGCCCTACTAGCTGCCAGCTCCACTCACCTCAGCTGCCAATCTGGGGTTCCAGCCTCTGACCTCCTGCCAGCCAGTTAACAACTGATCACTCAGAAGCCTGTGTGCAGCTTAAAGTATCCAAATACGTGCCAGACATTGGAAAACTCAGCAAGGAAAAGCAAGGGCAAAGATCACACTAAACTGATAAGATCTGCATTTTAATGTAATTTTAAATAAAGCTTCTGAAACATTTCGAAAACCTTGTTTACTTTACATATAACAGTAGTTTGGCTATATATATAGATACATATATGACATAGAGAGACCTTCTAAAAAACATTAAAATGTATTTCTGGCATGTAAAGCCTTAAATTAGAGTGTGTAAATGAAGACTCGGCACACCACTTCTGAAAGGTTGCCGACCTCTGCAGTAAATGAACAGCTATGAAGTGAGAATCTCTCTGAATCTGGGCTAAGCTTGGCCCTTTGTGTCTGAACCTGAAAATGCTGTGCTGAGTATTCCCTGGAAAAATGCTGAACAGCAGTCAGAAAGAGTGACTAGAGAGCTCCCTGGAAACTGGTAACAGGGGCTGCTTGTAAAAATTTCTTGTTTTCCTTTCTGTACTAAGCAAAGGAAAACCATTCTATTAAGAAAATTCAAGGCAGTAATTTTGATTCTTCAGCAAAGTAGCAGCATTTCCTCTGCATGTGAAGGATTTGCTACAGGCGGATCATGAAAACAGTACCAAATGGGATGCTGTAATCACCAGCATGGACTTCACTCAAACAAAGCACTGCTGCTGGGAAATGGGATAGATATGATGAGCTGTGATTATGGTGATTACTGCCGCAAATTGGGTATGAACTGTGCACACAGCTAATCTATACTAAGGCATCCTATTATTGTGTCACCTCTGTCCGTCTCCTTGCCTCCCTGTCCATTTACTTCTCTTTATTTGGTCTTGTGTTTTACACTGTAAGCTATTTGGGACAGGGACTGTAATACTCTGTGTTTATGCAATACCTAGCACAATGTGGCCACGATCTTGCTGAGACCCCTAGTTGTTAGAGTAAATTGTTAAATGGCACTGCAGATTCACATACCCACCAGCCTAAGTGCACATCTTCTAAACCTAAATTACATATACAATAAAATTGGCAGGGGGGCGGAATAATACATTCAATCTACTTCATGATAGACATATTCCATGCCTATTAAGAAGAATCCAAACTTGGATGGGAGTTTTAAAGTACTTATACAGCAGATGGTGCACAAAGCAACAAAACATGACTCAGCTCCAACAGTTAAAGACTGGAAAATTAATTGTATATAACTGCTTTTGTGCTTGAAGCAATGTTAGGTGTATACAGAAGCTGTATCTTTCTTTTCTTTGGGTCACCATCAGCTGCCAAGGAGTAGCACTTACAGAAGAAACCCTTTGCACATGAGGTCAGCTGTTGAATGATCCCAGTCAATTTATTTCTACAGCTGGCTCCCTGTGTACAAGACTGTTGGGCTTGAGTGGGACACAGAATGTGGGTTCAGCTCCATTCCTACACCAAGTGCAATACAGGGAATTGGGAAATCTGACCCAGAGATTCCAGACAGGTGGCAAAATTTGACAGTGCGGGAGTCCCACAGTTCTCCAAATTTGCTTATGTGGGAATATATTATTTTCCTGATTAAAAAAATGAAGTTAATTTGATTAGTTTAGGTTTCCCCCTTACCCCCCACTCCCAAATGGCAGAGAGAAACTAAGGCCAAGCCTACACTAGAAGCTTTTGCTGGTATAGTAATGTTGGTTAGGGGTGTGACTTTTGTAAATGACACCAGCAAAACCCTTATTGTAGACAGTTATACTAGCAAGAGAACGCTTTATTTTGTTCAGAGAACTGTTATAAACTATACGAGCAGCATCGACATTAGCTATACTGGCAAATCCATTACAGTGTAGGCAAGGCCTTTAGGGGGCAGCGTGGGAAAATCAACTGACAGGAAAATTCAGTTCCTCTTTTTGCAGGTACATGCAGGTGAATGGGGGGTGCTCTGCGACTGTGGGTTCTATTTTCAGTTCCTCATATGCTCATGCCTCTGGACAGAGTTCCTCTGGGCAGCATCCACTTACTCCTTAGATATCTTTGAGGACTGATGGGTGCTGTCCAGGTTTCTCTGTTCAGTGCCCCCTCATTTTTAACATTTGACCTCACTCCTGTTCTCTCCTTAGTTGTCCCATATACTCAGTTGTGGTCTGGGCTTAGTAATTCCTCCCCATTAGTGAGGGGATGGGCCTTTATTTTTGGGCAGGCCTAGACATGCCTCTCTCAGTCCTGCAAATAGTACATGCAAGTGGAGAATTGGGGACTGAATGGTATTCTAGCTGGCAGGTAGTATAATTTGTGAATGCTGTGATTCTGTCTACACTATGTCTTCAAACTGCTAGATGAGTCAAGCTTTCACTGTATTTGGAAACTGAACATTGTTGCTCAATTCCCCCATGTGGTTCTATAATGCAGATGAACTCTTTAAAAAAAAAAACACACACACACCTTCCTTTAATAATTTTCTGTGGATTTCGGAAGCTTTATTACCGAAGCAAACAGGTCACTCTTAAAATGTAAGCGTCTAAATATGCTGCTAACTTTTTCTTGGTTCAGTTCTTTTGAATGGGTTGAAAGACAATAGTGCTAATATATAAAAAAGTAATTATGGCTGGTGGATCAACTCCATTAGTGATGCAGAAGAGAGTAGGCTGACCACCATCAAGCGACAATAGAATCCAACTAGCACCTCTTTTGCGCACAAGGTACAATGCAGTAAATTAAATATTTTCTTCTACAACTAATTGGCACACCCATCCACACAAAGAAGCTCATTGTATGACTTGACAATGAAACAGATGCAGGCAAATAGGATACATTGGCCACTTGAATTTCAGCTCTTTTTAAAATTAATTAGAATGCTTGTACCCATGTTAGCTTTTAAAGAAAAGGTGAATAATCCCCTTGTCATGCATTGCAACCTTTAGGAGGCATATTTGGTTCCAGAAGCCTGTGTTATGGGCTGGCATTTTTAAAGGAGCCTGAGAGTTAGATGGCATATGCTATTGAAAGCCAAATGGGAGTTGGGCACCAAGCATCTTCAGGCTTCTTGAAAATCCCAGTCTTTGCTGTTCAGAGAGCCTATAATAAATACAATTTTGTAATTATACTGCAGAGACTTAAGATGAGTTTTGAACTCTGTCTCTGATGCCCCACTGGCAGTTGTGTGAACTCAGCATCGACTTCACTGGGAGTCCAGAGTGCTCAACTTCTCTGAAAAATCAGGACACTAATTCATATGCCTAAATATGGACATGGGTGCCAGATCCTCACTTGGTGTAAATTGGCATCATTGAAGTCAATGGAAGTGATTTGTCCTGGTCACAGTTTGAAGACCTCGGCCATACGTAGCAAAACCCCAAACAGGTTTATTTAGCTATTACCCCATCAGACAAGGCATCACCTGCCAGTCTTACCTCACAGCAAGAAGCAAGGCACTGGCAGCAAATAGTGGTCTCACAGCAGGCCTACCTTTCCTCAGGGAGACTTGAGCAGGTAGCAGCCGTTCAAGGACATCAAGTGGAGTCCCACATTCCCTCAGGGAAGATCTAGCAGGCAGCAGAAGCTAAAGCACTTCCTAGCTCCAGTCAGCCATCTCCTCGCCATCTCATGGAGCTCCCACCTGAGCACTGCTTTCCCCTTTAACCTCCCCCTCCAAGCCTGACACCTACTGCAGGTGCAGCAGGGTGGGCAGACTGATACCACAGCACCCCATTAACCCATTCCTGGCCAGTGTGAAGTTTGTTTACCCCATCACAGGATGTATGCTAATTTGCACCAGGTGAGAATCTGGCCTAAGGTGCCAAACCTTGGACACCCCAGTTGGAAAATGCTGGCCTCTGTCTTTGAGGTTTTAGGAGTAAGGATGTTGGCAGGAATGGGAGACACCAGAGAACAAGCAAACACATGATTTTAAAACAAAAATTACAGTTGATCAGCAATGAGGAGCAGAAAGTTTTTGTGATGTTACTGTCCTAAATATCCCTGAGATTATAAAGGAAACTTGAAAACAAGACAATGTAACAACTAGCAAGTTATTGGTAAAGGAAGAAAAAGAAAGGCAGAAAACACTCTCCCAGGTCTATTCCTTCCTCTCCCCAGTTCACCATCTTACTCTTTCACCATTCCCTCCGTCTGTAATATGATGTCTGACTTGTATCTGAGTGCTAGATTTACCTCTCAGTTACACATGTGGAATAAGTTCAAAGATAGTGAAGTTACTCTGTGCTTACTTACCCCAATGTAAATTCTGAATTTGTCCCCAAGATTGTATGCTCTTTTGGGCAAGGGTCTTATGTATTTGTAAAGCACTGTGCAGTATGAGATTACACAAATAATTATAATAATGCCTCAAGATCATCTGCTGAATGCTGTGTTCTATGGTCAACTTAAGAACCACCTGAGATGCAGAGGAAGGCCAAAGCTCTGATACAAGAACATGGTCAAGCAAGACCTCAAGAAATTCAGCATTCCCACCGACAACCAGGAAAATCCTGCCCGCAATCACTCAGTTTGGAGAAGCCAGGTTAAGGCTGGTGCAGTCACTGTGGAGAGCCATCAGAGAGCCCAGGCTGAGGCCCACAGGTGAACCAGGAAGCAGAGTGTGCTTCAGCCTCCATCTGGCAAGTGGCCCTGTAGCCACTGTGGGAAGGTTTGCCACTCGCTCATTGGGCTCCTTTTCCATACCATGGCCAAGCACCACTGGTGGATCAACTTTGTTGCATCTCCTGTCATCTGTCAAGATGCTGGACAGGCAATAATAATATTTTAGATGATATTGTTTATCATCTTATGCCAAAAGGATAAAATTCTCAGGATATCGGTGACAAACCTGAAGGTCAGAGAGAATCTAAGAGTCAGGTGGCTGATAAAATAAAAATTAAGTTGTGTAGACAGTAGGATGTCTGGAGTTGCTGTTAGAGAACTGTTATGAAACTAACTGCTAAAGAAAAAGGATCGTATCCACTGAAAATTGCCTTTTTCCTAAAGGAGAAGGAATGAGATTCACTCATTTGAAATCCAATACATTGGAATGTAAGCATTCAATGAAATTCAGTTAGCCAGTGTATGAAATCTAAGCATGACTCTTGATATAGAATTGCAGATGGACATTCAGGATAACTAGAACAAACATTTAAATTCACTTGCCCTTATTCTGTGCAAAAGGGCCCTGATTCAACAGTCCATTCCTACTCAGCAAAGCACATTCCTAACCTCAGGCACTTAAGCCAGAGTTTAGACACATGCTGAGGTGTTTGCTTAGAATCATAGACTATCAGGGTTGGAAGGGACCTCAGGAGGTCATCTAGTCCAACCCCCTGCTCAAAGCAGGACCAATCCCCAGACAGATTTTTGCTCAGATACCTAAGTGGCCCCCCTCAAGGATTGAACTCATAACCCTGGGTTTAGTAGGCCAATGCTCAAACCACTGAGCTATCCCTCCCCCCAAAAAATATCAATTATGGAGATATACCTATCTCATAGAGCTGGAAGGGACCCTGAAAGGTCATTGAGTCCAGCCCCCTGCCTTCACTAGCAGGACCAATTTTGCCCTGATCCCTAAGTGGCCCTATCAAGGATTGAACTCACAACCCTAGGTTTAGCAGGCTAATGCTCAAACCACTGAACTATCCCTCACAAGGTTAGACTGAAGCATGTACTTAAATGGTTGGCTGAGTGGGGCCCATTGTAGGCAAAGGGAATTTTGCCTAAAGATAGTATATAGGCCTCTGTTAGGGAATGCTCCATTCACCACTAGGATGGCACCTCCTCCTGGTCATTCTGCAGACTAGCTCACACAGTCAACATCACTTCCTATGATTCCATACCATCCACACCATCTCTTTGCCTCTGTCGATCTCCAGCCCCCCTCTTGCTCCACAAGCTGCTGCTGACTCTTCATGACTCAGCCCTCCAGCCAGGTCACTGTACTTTCCAGGGTACTAAAGTCTTCCTTTAGCAATCTTGGACAATCTTCCCATTCCCTGACACATACTGCTTCTCCCTCAGTGGCTGGAAGGGGAACCCAGTCCCACCCTCTACTCTGGGTTCTGGCTCAGGGACCCTCTAAGCCAGCAGTCAAGGTCTGTTCCCCCTGAACCTTACTGCCTTTTCCTTATCATCTAGCACTCCCCCCCAGTTTGCCAGGTTCATAACTCTCTCTCCTCCCAGTAAGCAACTGCAAGCTATTAGTCTCTGCAACCTCTGAAATCTTCTCCCTTTCCCTAGGGAGTGACTGCAGTCTATTACCCAGCTACCCCCTCTGCTACCAGTTTCCTGTCTGTATAATCCTAGCCCAGTTCGTTCGTTCCTTCTCAGCTGGGCTCCCTCAGTCAGTCAGGGGAGTACTTAGCCACCTAATTCCCCTCAACTGTGGCTTGTTGGGTTTATTAGACCTCTTCTGGGCAACTGGAGTGTAAACACCCTATCACACCCTCTGAGAGTGCAGCCTTTGACCCAGTTACTATACTGAGGCCAAATTTTTTAAGAATTAGCCACTGATTTGGATTTTGGGGTGGGTGCTCAACCAGATACAGCTTGAGGCTGATTTTCAGAGATGCTAAACACCAGTAGCTCCCATTGACTTCAGCTGGAGTTATGGATGCTCAGCCTCACTGCAAATCAGACCCCAGGTGTCTGAAATTGGGCTCCCAAAACCTGAACAATCCAAAATCAATGGATACTTTGGAAAACTTTTCACTGTAGTGTCTTCATGAAAGATCCAAGATCAAGCACTTACTGTACCTAACGAAATACATAGCCCTTGTCATTCAAATATTTCTTTTTAAAACAATTTAACCCTCTCCACCCTAAAGGCTCCCAAAGAGTTTACTACTAATTTAGAAATATCAATAGTTTGTTATGAATAAGAGTCAATTTTCTACCAGGGCAGATATATAGCAGTATGTAAATCAGCTATTTATCACATTAACAGTTCAAAAAAAACCAAGTGTCCACATATTGTTAATATTAAGGCCTGACACGAAATCAGGAAAAGCAAGGAAACAAACTCGGCCTTTATCACACTGTTGCTCCTTCTGTATGATCCTCTCCCATTCCTGTTCTTTCCAAATAGTGCCATGCTCTGCCATCAATGTAAATGTCCTTATCATATAAATATGTATTTAAGTTTTCTTCTAATGGCATCTTCTTTACGGCTAATCAACTGCAATGGCCTGAGAGGAGTTGATGGAATTTAATGGTTAAATATTGTCACAGGGTGACTGGCCCCTTTAATAGGAGTCAGGGTCCACTCTGCCCATGACAAACACATTTTTAACGGAAAGTCTATTTTTTTTACATCTTTAAGTATTTTTGAAAAACATCTTTCAGGCATGCTGTATCAGTTTAAAAGCCAAATCACTGAAATAATAGAGATAAATTAATAGCTACAGCTTTTAAAAATCTGTTTTTAATATTTTTGTTTATAACTATGAGCCACAGGATATTTGACTGAGATATTGATT
Source organism: Chrysemys picta bellii (assembly GCF_011386835.1). NCBI lineage: Eukaryota > Metazoa > Chordata > Testudines > Emydidae > Chrysemys > Chrysemys picta. Next base: position 60,505,652 of record NC_088796.1, read on the forward strand.
GACCATGCCCTTTGCTTCCTGGATGTTTGCAGTGCCATGCACTATAGCCTACTTGGTCTTAAAATGTAGGACTACTGAACTAATTCACTACATTTAATGGAGCTGACATATGGCTTGATTTTTAGTCTAACCTTTATTGTTTTATTTCACAGGGGCACTTTGCAAATCACCATAAGCAAAACTGCAGGCCTTTAGTTCTAAGTGCATTTCCTTATCAGAACACATGGCATGGCATTATATTGCATACTAATGATTTGGAGCACTGACTGATAACATACATGCATAGTTAAATAAAATGTTACAACATGAAATAACAGCAAATCCATTTATTCTTGGTGAAGAATGTCACAACAGGAAAAAGATTTACTCTCAGCTACATGCGGTCATAGAGATCTAAATAGCTGAAATAGTATAACCATTAAGAGCTATTTTCCTGATAACTATTTATTCCTTTGTACACCATCTTTCTATTTTTCTCTGTTATATTAATGGGACTTGACAGTACTTGGCTTAAATTTTTACATTAGGTATTTGTTGTGTTTGAAGCAAAACTTCCATCCTTTATTGCTTCACATTTTCTCATAAATTGTGACAATACAAAAAACGATATTTTTAATGGATGCCTGTCATTAGGCTCACAAAGCGTTTGCTTAAATAATTTATATTTATGCCTAATGGGATGGAAGCTTGAGTCTTTTCAATCTGTGAACTGAACCGTTAATGGTTGAGGAGTTGATTCAAGGGAAAATATACATTTTCCATGGTTGGAGCTCTCTAGAATGCCATTTATTTGAATGAGTAGCTGGTGAGTTCTCATTTTGTGAGGCTGGGTATATCCACAGGTCTTGGGATAAAATGGGAATTATAAAAGGACACATTTGATTGTATAGCAAGGTTTTAGCTATGCAAGTATGTTGTAGGTAAGGTAAGGTAAGGACATAGTTGATTTAGTCTCCCCCAATCATAATAATGCTTTCGAAATTATTGGAAAAGATTTTCCTACAATTTTTTCATTCAAATTTATTTTCAAAGCTGAGCACAGCAGACTTCAGGAGCCTTCTGGTTAGGAGCCTATTGCTTCCTAAAGTCTGTAATGTTTGAAAATTGGCACTGGGAGATTTTAGTTTGCTGTTCCAACAGAAATCTGAGTTGTAATGATTCACCAGCTGCCTCCTTCTATTCCTAGTCACACAGAAATGAACACTCAAATATCCTTTCTGTAAGCCTACCATCTGTATATAAGGTGACAAATAGTAGAACTTTAACCCTTTCCACCTAGCTTAAATTTAGAAAGCTAAGATTTAAAGGCTTCATTTTCCCCTGTACACGAGAACTACTGATGCAGTAGTGACTGGATGAGGGGAACATTATGGAGTCAGTTACATCTTCCTGACCCTGAGATGGTTTGGTGCTAACATCAGAACAGCATGGGGTGTGCGCTAAATTGAATAACTAGTATATGGTCCCTAATGAGCCGTATATCAATGGAAGATTGATATAGCAGAATTGCCCTCCACCAGGTCTCTGTCCAGCCCCTGGCTCCCCTGCCCTGCCCTTCCTTGCCATGACTTTACATCTCCATCAGACTTACACCAGCCAAGAGTTCCCCTTTTCAAAGGAAATTCTCCATGGACAATTTACCGTGAGACTGCATAAGGGCCTGATGCTCCCTTGACTGGTACCTTGGGTTGTTATTTACCACCTTTGCAAAACAGATGTTAAATGTTGCTATTCTGATGCAAGGCAGTGGAAAAATCAAGATTTCTATGCTCATGTGTCACTTCATTATAAAGCTGGTACATGTGTGACACGTGCTTCTGTTAGTGATCGCAGGCAGACTGAGTGCTTTTATATTTCAGAGCCACAGGGACTGATTCTGCTGTCACTGAAGTCAATGGCAAAACTCCCATTGACTTGAATGGTGAAAGATTAGCCCCACAATATCATCTTCTGCATTGCCAGAGAAATCCTTTGTAAATTCTCTGTATACAACAAAATATACATCATCTTCTCTCCCCCTCCACCCCTGTCTCAGGGATGAGGCCACTCATCCTTTGTAAATCTAATTACATTTCATATTTCCCAGCTAAATGAATCCATAACCTGCCTTTGTCTTTTCTTTAAAAATGTTAAGACCACACACTCTGGGCTCTGCTAACATACTGTATTATGCTATTATTAGACAAATGTAATTTTAACATCACATCACATACATGTTGCAGCTGTAGTTGAACATGCCTTTTAAAAATACTTTATTGGATGAAATTGTCTCTTTCTTAAGAAAAATCTGGTGCTTTAATATATTTTATTATGCCTTTTAAAATTCTGTCTGTTTGATAAAAGCTTTGATATATTATAAATACCTGTAAAGAAAATATAATTTAAAATTCTGAGAGAAAACATTTTAGTCTTTTTTTTTCTTTTACATTTTCACAAAACCCACACAGGCACCAAGAAAAGACTAACAATAAAAATAATTTACGTCTGTACAATATACTCTGGGTTGGAAAGATTCAAGAGACAGATTTTCAGCAGGTTAGTTTTAAAGCTGGTCTCTGATGAAACTTTGGCTACAGCATGGGGGACTGGGCTTAAAGCAAAGGAAGAGTCATGTATATTCCACATGGTTAACATGAGCACTGCATTCACAGACTGGCCATTGTTGCTGCTGCTGCTACCAAAGGTGAGCAGTAATCATTTTCACCTACAGCGAGGACTAGCTGTTACTGCTGTTCATTGAAGAAAGCAGCCTCTAAGAATCTTGACACAACAATAGAGCTGGATTGATACAACAAGAGCTAGGTGAAATTTTGCAGCTGAAATTTTGTCTGGCAAAAATGCAGATTTGGTGACACCAAAACATTTAGCAAATTTGTGTGTGTTTTATCTTAACTGTTCATATATAAAAAAAATAAAATTTCTGAAAATGTTAAAATATTTTCTTTGGACATTTTTTAAATGAAACATTTTGATTTTTGATTTGAAGCGCCTTTTTAGTTATTTACTTGTTCCCATAATATAAGAACTAGAGGCCACCAAATGAATGTGCCCAAATTAATGGGCAGCAGGTTTAAAACAAATAAAAGGAAGTTCTTCTTCACACATTGCACAGTCAACCTGTGGAACTCCTTGCCTGAGGAGGTTGTGAAGGCTAGGACTATAACAGGGTTTAAAAGAGAACTAGATAAATTCATGGAGGTTAAGTCCATTACTGGCAATTGGCCAGGATGGGTAAGGAATGGTGTCTCTAGCCTCCGTTTGTCAAAAGGTGGAGATGAATGGCAGGAGAGAGATCACTTGATCATTACCTGTTAGGTTCACTCCCTCTGGGGCACCTGGCATTGGTCACTGTCGGTAGACAGGATACTGGGCTGGATGGACCTTTGGTCTGACCCAGTATGGCCGTTCTTATGTTATGTTATTTTTTATTTGAAACTTCCTTCACTTTTATTTTAAAAAACAACAAAAATACTTGAAATTGAAATGAAGCATTTCCTTTTCAGTCAAACAAAATGTCTGACCCAAAACAATTTTTTCTACTTTTGGATTTAATGAAAATTCTGAAAGATTTTGGTTTGAGGCCATCCGGAAAATAAAATTAAAACATTTTTGGAATTGCCAATGCACCAGAAAATCAGTTATTCATTCAGCTGTACACACATCTTAGCAGTGTTGTGTTCTTGACAGGGTAGCTCCCAGTTCTGAAAATTAAAACGTGGGTGGAAATTATCCTGCACTTCCCGCTGCCCAGTGCTACCTCTCAAATTAGTCAAGGTAAGTTGTCTCTGAACTGCCTGTCTATCTAAATGCTAGTAGAATTAAGGAATATCATGAGAATGCTTTTTGTTTTGGACCATTTCAACATTTTGACCGCTTTCCATGCTAAAGAAAATGTTGCAAATTAGCACAGAGAGAAGAGGAGATTTAGTAACAAGAGACAGATCAAACAGGAAGTTACAACCTTGAAAAGTGGGTAGAATATGATTCTCCTCTCACTCATGCTGGTGTAAATCAGGAGAAATTCCTTACATCAATTGAGTTGCATTAGTGTAAAGCTGGCTTCATGCAGAATTAGGCCCTAGAACTGTATGCTACTGTTGGAATGAATGAGAAATCAGAGATTTTCAAAGTTGTTATAAAAGAAATCCTGTTATTTTTTATTGGTTAATTTAACAGTCGTTACTATGAGAGTAACCAGGTTTTGTTTTAAACAACAGAATTTCACAACAGCTTTGAAAGTCTGTGTCCAATCTGATGAAGTATTAGCAAAATGTTAAGCTCCTAGTTTGAGAGATACCAGCATCATTTATGAAATGGAGATACTGGAACAGTGCCAATTTTTTTAAAAGCTGTTTGGAAAAGATAGATAGATAGATAGATAAGATGTAAAATATAGTCAATATCTATTCAGGTATCTTTGGCATTGTAGAGAAACATTGCATTTTCCATTTCACTTACAGTCTTTGTATTACCCTGCCCAGGGTTCCCTCAATTTTTTAACTGGGTATTCAGCTCTACGCTATTTTTTGACTCTGAGCAACAAAACATATGCCCATCCAGGGCACTGGAACAATTTGTATAGTGGAGGTGCTGCAAGCCTTTGAACAAAACTGTAAACTCTGTATATGATGGAAGCCGCTTCAAGCGAGGGGTGCTACCACACCCCTAGCACTCCTAGTTCCAGCACCCCTGGACCGATCTTGATTTCAATTAAAATAAATGTATGAAACATTGCTACTCTGACATCCACCATCCCTCAGCCATTTTGTCCCAGAATTTGTCTTCCTACGTTAGATAAGGTGATCTGACCCCTCCACTCAGCCAGTCCCACCAGTTTGAATCAGATCTTCTGGATGCAGCACTTTACTTGACAAGAGTTGCTGGGACCATTCTGAGGGACTTCTTTCCATCTCCCTCTCTCTCCTCTCTTTTCTTTTCTGACTCTGACCTTTCATTTTTCTCTTCCTTGTCTTTGACTGCTGCCTCCTCTTTACTCACATTCCATTTCATCCTTTTTTCCCCCTCTTCTCTATTCTTTCCCTCCTTTTTCAGGCCCATACAATTTCTTCCTATTTTGTTTTTTTTCTCTCTCTCCATTTACCCCTCCCCCCTCTGAAAGATTTAAGAAATGCTGCCGTCAGCCATTGGCATGTCCACATCCAGTCTCGCTGTGTTCTCTGTGGATAGAGGTCCTCTCCCTAGGCCACAGTGAGATTAGGGAGAAGACAAGCCAGTCACAGGCTTTTGTGCAATATTTCCAACACTGTAGTTACTGATTCTGAGCTCTTTTACACCAGTATGACTCTGGATTAGTGTAAATCAGGAGTAACTCCCTGGTGTGTGATCAGAATCAAGTCCAATACTTTCTGCCAGCCATGGACCATAAAGAATAGTTAATCTGATTTCTCTTGATTTATAACTGTCTGCAAAGCTCAAACCCATTGCAAGCTTCCTCTCTGCTCTAGAATCTGCACAGAGGCAGAATTTGCAGCCAGCATTAAGTCTTGTGAGAATACCAGGTGTGAGAAGGACTGATATGCTCACTACAGGGAAGATGGTATTTCCCCATTCCTTGGCAGCTCGCAAAACACTGGCAGTTCTGTTCAAAAGCACTGCCTGCTAAAGGAATCAAGTGGAAAACAATAGGGAAAGGAAAAAGAGTTTGAAGTGGAGCTGTAGTATTTTCAGAGGAATATAGTTGCATTTCATGCCAGAGGGAAGAAACTACCTCTTTTGGTGATAATGAAGACAAGATTTGAATAGAGCAGTGGTTCTCAAACTGTGGGTTGGGACCCCATTTTCATGGGGTCACCAGGGCTGGTGTTAGATTTGCTGGGACTTGAGGCTGAAGTCGAAGCCTGAGGGCTTCAGCCCTGGGTGGTGGGGCTTAGGTTATAGGCTTCCTGCCTGGGGATGAAGTCCTTGGCCTTTGCTCCTGCCCCCCACCTGGGGCAGTGGGGCTCGGGCTTTGGCTTTCCCCACCCCCCACCCGCTTGGGGCAGCGGGGCTCGGATGGGCTCAGGCTTTGGTCCCCCGTCCTGGGGTCATGTAGTAATTTTTGTTGTCAAAAGGGGGTTGTGGGGCAATGAAGTTTGAGAAGCCCTGGAACAGAGCGATCACTGATGCCCTTCAGCTTAGTGCCTCGCCACTAACAAATTACACTTCCTATCTGTTTCCCACCGCTTGACATCCTGGTTAAGTATGAAGCAATCAAAGTAGTAATCACATGAGTAAAGTGTAGAATATACTTCAGAAAAGGGCAGTGGGGGGTGGGGAGCATGAATATTTCCAACTCAGTGCCATACCCTATATTTTAGTTGTCTTCATTCAGAATATCAACCAAGGCTTGCAGCAGTCTATCATCTCTATGTTTGTATGGTTTGGCATTGTAAAAAAGGTCAACATAGTCACTGTACAGAGTGTCCTCAGAGTCTTTTAACTGAGAGGGTTTGTTTAATTTTTCAAGGGCTTGATAGAAGTGTTCGTATGGAATATTTAACTTTTCATTTGGAGTCTTCTTTGGTGCTCGATTCTGGGCCATGTGCCGGCTAAAAGCACTTTGCAATAGACGAAGCATTGCCTCTGATGGGATTTTGTCTCCCATTTTATCAGTGCTACTGCTGGTACCTTCGGTGACCTTGGGTTTTGCACTCAGGTTCTCTTGCGTGGTATGATCCTAAAATACAGAACAGTATCAAAAGGGTTAGGTATCAGTGAAATGCTGACTGAAGTAGGCCTTGTTATTAATAGGGATTTGTGTGTATGAATAAATGCTACTTTGATCATTTAGGAACCATTGGCACCAGGAAAGGGATTGCAAATATCTTGTGCAAAATGTTTAATATCCCAAATAAGTAACAGATCATAAAAGTGTTAATTTGGATTCTACTAGCTGGTTACCTATTCTGTGTACCTAGCTACCATCCAACGTTATATAGTTATCCCTGCAGATCTTAAAAGGTGAATACAGTTGGATTGGGTACGAACTTGGAAAGAACACCTCTCAGGAGGTAGTGCATGAAGTGGTAACTCAGTAGGTGGCATTTTCCCCCTCTCAAACAGGACTAAACCAATACCCCAAAATAGTGAATAAATTTCTGCTGGGGGTATTGTTTCAGATGAGACATGAAAATGATGTCCAGATACATTCTGCCCAGCAACTTCCCCTGCAGTGTCAGTTGACTACAGTTTTACTTCTCTTCCCGTTATACACTGTTGTGGACTATTGCTGTGCACACAACTACTTCAGACTGATGAATTGATATCTATATATCCTATGGATATACCTACCTACCTATTAGGGGTGATGTTAGACTATGTAGTTAATGCCTGTGAAGTGCTCTGAAAACTTTCAGATAAGCAGCTATTTTAAAAGTGTAAAGTATTATAATCATATGTATCTGGCACCAAGTCCCAGACACAGAGGCTTGAAACATGATTTTTTATAAATAATTAGCAGTTCACCTCCAAGCAAAGAAAGAGGAGAAAAAGGAACTGAAGGCAACAGCTCTAGTTACCAGAAAAACATTCAGGATCAGAGGTTCCCTAAACTACATAGAACCATTTGTAGGTGCTTCATTCCAAAACTCACAGCAGGCACAAGAGCTGGCATGCTCTTTTAGGGCCTGATCCTACTCCCACTGGAATCATTATAAGTGAGTAGACCCTAAAATGCAGCTTGATTGTGGGAGGGATCTCCCCACATTATTCAGCTTCTTTACAGACTGAGTGGATAGTTCGTTTTGAGAACTGATAACATAAAATGATCACTAGGTCCCTCGGGTCATGTATCAAACCACAAGATAAATGAAATAGTCCATTGTTGGTACAGATCACATCACAATACTCACACAGCTCACAAATGAACAAGGGCTGGGTGAAATTAATAGAGAGATAGGCACATTCATAAAAGCAAAACCACCATTTTTTCTAAATTGTTTTAAGAATTAAAAGTAAAATATGTAGGAAACACCACAAAGTGACTGATACCTCTACAAAGTCTGCCATCTTCTCCACTCCTCTTCTGTCATTTTGCACAGCATTGTAGGAGGTGTATACACGAGGCTGCTTCATGTGTTCAGGTTGGGTAGAAGTGCCATGCAAAATCAATTTCCAGTTCACAATTCTTCCTTCATTCTGCATTCTCCTAGACTAAAGGACAAGCATGAGTATTGTATTAGCATAGACTCAGGGGATGAGAGAGAAGAAGAGAGAGGACAGCTGATGTCAACAAAGACAGGAGTCACACGACTGGTTTATAGTACTTTTTAAATGTAAATGTAGATGCTGATTTACAACCACTGAAATATACCGCCGATATGATACATAATGTAGGATGCATAGCAGAAGGTGAGAATGAGTCCAGTGATTCTAAACTATCCCAAATATGCCAAAAATACACATATGTTTTTAATAAGTATCATTATCATTAGTTCAGTCATTACAGGTGGAAATATAGTACAGAATGTCAAAAATTACTAAACCAGATATTTCATATTGTTAGTATTTGTTCTCTGAGCCACTGGACAGCGATTTCTGCACTGTGAGCAATAGATTTTTAATAATGTTGTACAGTAGTAACACTGCTCACTACTGCAAGCAATAGGGTTTGGGACCAATGAGTAATACAGTCATTTTAAAATCTGATAAAGGAAAAGTCAAGTATGGAATTTTCTGGAACATGTTTTCAACAAATATCATCTTCAGAGTTCTTGCTCAATTGTCTACCTGAACTAAGACAGCTGCTGAAGAGCCACCTATTCTAATAAAACCCTACATTACTAGCCTTGAGATTTAAAGACTATGAACACTATTTAAAATTAGCAGTAAATCTAAGTGAGGATCTCATTGGGTAGCTATAAATTACAAGTGGGGTCAGTAACAAGTGTGAAAAACTGTTTCTGGAATAACAAAAAGTGCCAGAAGCTGAAAAAATGATGCATTGTTTTTCAGGGAGAAGGTGGGGTTTGTATGAGAGTTCAGGTATCTCATATTTGAAGATGGAATATGACTATCCTCTAACTAAAAACAAAATGCTCTTCTTATATACATTCCAAGAAATATTATGCCTTGTTACAATGATTAGGGCACTTCTAACTACGGGATTATCTGACAAGCCTACAAATCCTACAGGTAGTATTAACACTACTCCAGAGCTCCCTGTGGAGAATAATGTTTGTTTCTGCTGCCTTCTCCACCTGCTATGTTCTTGGCATTACTCTACTGCTTACAAGTTCCTCTCATTCCACAATTTATTTCTCTAAATGGCGATCCTCCAATTAAAGATGTCCCACAGAGAAAAACAGAATCAGTGTTCCTTTTCCAGGACTAAGGTCTAAAGGATAGATCCTGAAAGGTGCTGAGCACCTTCAACTCCCACTGATTTCTTTAGAGACCAAGGGGGCTGGATACTCTCATATGTCTCATAGGAAGCACTCAGCACCTGATAGGATCTGCCCTTAGTGACAAGCTTATTACCAAACTACTTCAGTGAAATTCTTGAGAGGTGAGTGAGCTTGTATGGATTGCTCTCCCTTTGAAGAGAATGATTTCTCAGTCATCTACCAAGCAGCTTTCTCCCCAAACCTCTCACTGTTGTAATGTAATCCATATTCCCATATGGTTTAGTAAACATTTATTATATATCTCTAGATTTCTTGGCTATAATCCTTGTGGACTATTCATTACTTTGAGAAAGAATATAGGGGAAGACATACATCAGAATTGCTCTCTGAGGTCACCAGGAATTAATAGACTCACAAGCTTTTGAGTCAATGAAAATTATGTGCATATACCAAGAAGAGACTAGACCTCTGCTTGTGCTTTACTCCCCAGGAAATTAATTTGCAAGTAATCCATTACATATTCCATTTCAAAACCACACAAAAATTGCATTAAATGGTTATTCTTCAGCCATATGAGGAGTAGGTACAGCATGATAAATTATTAAAAGCTAAATTCTGCTGATAGTTGCACTTCCATGAAGTTACCCTGGTTTTACACAGTTGAATTTGGCCCTATCTTTTGAATTTCTATCTCTTTAGCCTGTCCTTTTCCACTTTTATCCAGGTGCATGTTTTGTTTTGTTTTTAAATAAATTAGTTTTTCACTGAACAAACTCCACCTGTTCTCCATCCTGCATGATGTTAGTGATCCACTGGTCTATGTCCCCAACTCATCTACTTGGCTAATTAGCACGCACACATACTTACCACATCAGTAATTCTCAAAGTCCAAGTGCCTTTTGGATTCTCTCCCCATGTGTGAACAGACATGAAGTCCCAGTTTTTAAAGCCATTGGGAGACTTATCTCTCTCTCTTTCAGCCAGTAAGACAGTGTTGGTGCCTGTATTAGTGCAACAAACAAACATTAATGGAGTTAGCGAGCATCCATTGATTTTGTTGAACTACAGCTCCTGTAAATCCTCCCCTTGTGTCTGCTCTTCATTCATCACCTTTTAGAGATTTTTGCCTATCATCAAGAACTGCCTACCTTGTTAAACAATACCCATGCTTGCTTTAAGACTGAATAGACCATTTGACTGTTGATCCAAGGCTCTCTTATTTTTCATACTATCAAACCACCAATTGCACTCTACTATCACCTGGAGCAGTTACACTTGCTTTTGGTTTAATTATGGGATGGGACAATGTTACTTCTGGATATTAGCTGTTAAACCGATTTCAAAGCAGGATTACTACGGAGGGTTGCAGTTAATCTAGGAGATGTAATGGAGTATCAGAATCACACCAGCAAGGATCTCATACCCTAACAGACAATAACATACACCCACAAGGGAACAGCTTGCAGGAATTAGGAAGTGAATGTCATGCTTTCCTACCTTATGAAGTCATTCAGTAATAAAAAACAGAACTGGGGAAAACTTTCCCCACTTTAACCTCTGCGGGTCAAATTCTGCTCACAAAGTTTACATGGGGGTAAATGACAGCAAAATTTATCATGTGTTTTCAATGAGTGTGGGGTGTATCTTAGGCCATGTCTACACTATGGGCACTACAGCAGCACAGCTGTGGTACCACAGCCATACTGCTGTAGCGCTGAAGTGTAGGCACCTCCTACAATGACAGAAGGGAGTTTTCATCAATGTAGTTAATCCACCTTTCCAAATGGCGGTAGCTAGGTTGACAGATGAATTCTTCTGTTGTCCTAGCCATGTCTAGCCCAGGAGTTAGGTTGGCGGAATGCATTTTTCACATCCCTGAGCGCTGTAGATTTATTGACCTAACTTTTAAGTGTAGACCAGCCTCATACTCAGGCCAAGTCTACAGTATGGGGATATTAGTGACACATCTATGGTGCCGTAGCTATGCTGGCGTAACCCATAGTGCAGGCACAGCCTGCAGTGATGAAAGGGGGTTCTCTATTGCTGTAGGAACACTACTTCCCTGATCGATGGTTGGTAGGTTGAACGGAAGCATCTTCCATCAACCTAGCTGAATCTGCACCAGGGATTAGGTTGGTGTAGACTGTAGCTATGCCATGCAAGGGGTGGTTTTTTCATACCCTTGAGCAAAGTAGCTATGTGGACCTACATTTTATGTATAGGCCAGGCCCGGGTTACATTGTAACACCATGGTGATGAGCTCTAACGAGGGAAAGGCATTTTCACCATAGTACTGGCCTGAGTAAAAGCCACTACTTGTGTCTTGCTTGCAACACTCCTGCTAATACATCCCAGAATGATGTTCGCTTTTTTGCAACAGTGTTACACTGTTGACTCATATTTAGCTTTTTATCCAGTATGACCCTCAGATCTCTTTCTGCAGTACTCCATCCTAGGCAGTGTGCAACTGATTGTTCCTTCCTAAGTGGAGTATTTTCCATTTGTCCTTATTGAATTTCATCCTATTTACTTTAGACCATTTCTCCAGTTTATCCAGATAATTTTGGATTTTAATCCTGTCCTCCAAAGTACTTGCAACCCCTCCCAGTTTGGTATCTTCTAAAAACTTTATAAGTGTATTCTCTATGCCATTTATCTAAATCATTGATGAAGAACTGAACGAAACCAGACCCAGAACAGATCCCGCGGGACCCCACTTGATATGCCCTTCCAGGTTGACTATGAAGATAACTATTCTCTAGGAATGTTTTTCCAACCTGTTATGCATCCACCTTATAATAGCTCCATCTAGGTTGTATTTCCCTAGTTTCTATTTATCTATTCCCAGACAAAATCTAAACTAAGATGGAGTCAATGCTGAGAGGATGGCTCAGTAATTTAGAGTAAAATACATTTCAGGGATGTTGCAATTATCCCTAAAACAGACATTGTAAACCCAGGAAATTCAGAGTTAAGGTTATACTTGAAAGAAATCCAAACGAGTTAAGGGTGCAAATGCACAACCCAAAGAACCCTAACTCTGCCTTCTAGTGACACAGTGCCATAAGTACATGTTTAGGATTAATGCAATTTAGTGTTTGTGGTCCCATATTAGATAACACTGATCTCAAAGACCATATTAAATTGCTACTCCTCAACCCTGTGACAATACAGGGTGAAGTTAAGATTACTTGTTTTATATTTTAATGCAACCATCACTGTAATATCTAGGTGCCTGATACAAACATAATGCCCCCATTCAGGTGATTCAGTTGCTTACCCCCATCCCAGAGCTCCGTTGACTCACTGAGTCATTGTCTGGCCCCTACAAAGCATAAACTACAAGCTGGTGTCCTACAGAAACCCCCAATATGGGCTACACACCCTCAGCACTGGAACACTATACCCAGAAGTCTTGTCTCTGGAATATGGGATATCAGAAAATGATGCCTCAAAACTAACCAATCACTGTTTCCAACCTTGCAATATCATTTTCATTTATGGTTGCTACCTCTGAGGTACAAAAAATAGGACATCTGGAGTGATTCTGAGCCTGTAAAAGTGAAGAGCTGGCAGTGTCTACTGAGCATCCTTACAGAATTCTCAGGACAGCTACCTCACAAAAGGAACAATCCTCAGAAAACCTGGATGGGTGGCAAACCTATTTTAGTATCATTTTCAGTTTTCATTTTGAGGTCTTTGCTTTCAAGAATAACTTAAAAGACACGGAGGTAGATAGTGAGGCATAGGCAGCCAAATCCCTGCCTTCACCACGTGCTTCATCCAAGAGTGGCATTGAGGATCTGGGCCTTTAAGGGCTGAGCTTCCCAGACAGAGTCTGGGCAAGGTACTTTGAAGCTCCTGCTGTTGTGCACAGCCAGTTGGAACTGAACATAGAATAAAGCAGAGATTTTGCAAGCACCTGAAGCACTGAGAGATCACTGAGCACCACACCAAGCATGCACCTTTTTGGAAGTAATTACTTTTCCTAGAATGTATTCAGCCATTTCTAACACAGGGAGATTCAGTGATTTTTATATAAAGATTAATAAGATCAATGTCTTACACTGCAACAGCAGAAACTAATTATTTCTTTGAACACATTTGTTTGCCTCCTGTACCTGATGGGGAAGTGAGGGTGACGTGAAGATCACCTCTGCGGGAATATTCAATTGTTGCTTCAAACTGCACGTGCTCCAGAGATGTAACAGAATTTTCTTGCCCTTCACAAGCTTTTGTGGGAATTTCAATAGTTACTTCTCCATTTGCTCTTAATAACCTAGCAAAGATACAGGGATTATTTGGTTACCTACTAGCTTATTACACAAAGTCCAATGGATGCATTTTACACCTGTATCATGAACGATCAGACTGTGGGAAGATGTACTGCACTCCTTACTCATCCCAAACTGCCAGTGGGATCTCCGGGAGCTCTGGGTGCACACGAAATACAGAAATCAGCTAAACTGTTTAAACTGACTGGGCCTGATTTCTTCCACACACTACGGAAGCAAGCAAGCTGGATAATCAATATGTTCTTTCAAGGCTTAATGTCTACATTGCTCTCCAAGAGACTCCTAAAAGACACTCTCTTTAAAATTACAGCATCACATGAGTGTATCAGATGTACATGTTGTTTGCCTCAGTAAAATCACCAGCAGGAATATTATTATATAGTTAAAATGGCTGGAAAAAGCTGCAGCGGCTGTAGCCCTCTGAATCACTCCTAGAATAGAGCCTACACCTTCCCAACATTTTCAAAGCATTGTGCATGGTTTTCTCTGTACAATTCTCATTAACTTTAATGAGAATTTGGTGCTTGAATCCCTCACTACACAATGCATTAAAAATGCAGGAGCTAGCGAGCTTTGTTTTTGTAATGTAACATAAAAGGATTGCAGTAATGATACCTAACTAATAAGTTTCATGTACGTCAGCTCTCTGTATTAAATTCAAAACACCAAGGAAAACAGATCAGATTGGAAAAAAAAGGCAAGAGAGTTAAAAAAAAGCACTATAATAAAAATAACATAAATAAACAGGTTACCAAGACGTGAAACACCACATAGTTGTAATATATTTGTACTTGGTGCACTTAGATGATGTCATTTAAAGATTTGTTATAACTATCTTTATTCCAGACAGCAAAGCCATAAATTAACATGTGAAAACCAAAAAGAAGAGAGTCTAAAGGTCCTTATTGATTAAACAAGTTAATTATTGAGAGAGTCATTGTGGCTTGCCAGTATTAATACTGAGTCTATGTGCAATATATAGGAAATATTTGTAGGTATAATATATGAGGTTTTATCAGAATGCATTTGGGATGGTTGTGTACATAGGAATGGCAGGATGTGTGAGTTATGCAGATCATCCCACGAGTGCTGCTGATACAACCTTTACATCACACTGTCATGTATGGGATATATGTCACATACGTTACAGAAAAAAATATTTTAAGAACAATTTAGAAAAAAACAAGTAAACTATATCAGGGCTATTTCTTGTATTTCTTCATCTTAACTGGTTGGATTTAGCATAACAGTGCTAATAGTTCTGCAGTGTCATCCATCCAGATGACGGTTACACATGCAGACAGAATCTTCATTCTGTATTGAATCACGGATCTTAGTATTTTGCAGCAGTCTTACAGTGAACTACATGAAACAAAGAGATGGGGCATTACTCACCCATCCCCTGGATTTGTGAGAAATAGAGCAAGGCAAAACCAAAGAAACTGAAATTAAATATCTCAATCTCATTTATACCTATTGGACAAATTTGTGCAAGATACTACCTTCTTGCCTTAGATTAGAGAGCGATAAATTGATATGAGGTATTAATTTCAATGCAAATTCTTACCTAGGTTCAAAGCTGTTGTCCTTGACTATACACTCTTTCTTTTCAGGTACTCCTTTCCAGGTTTTAGGATCAACTAAATCCACCAGTGCCTTGGCATTAAGTAATCCAAATCCAAATCTGCTATTCACCATCAACCCTGCTCCATTCTTCTTCCATCCAGGGTTGTTGGCCAGTGGATCATATTCTGAAGTCCAGACTACCAAATGCTGCATATCCCTCCAGGTTAGATTAGGGCTGTTTAAAAAAGTCTGGTTAATTCCTACAAAACTGTCAGTCAGCTTTCTCTAATAGTATAATTTTACTCTACACACACAAAGATGTTGAAAAAGCAAAATCTTTTTCTGTTAGGTGCTTATATGCACCCCTGCCTCATTACTGTAGTATCTGAGAGCCTCACACACAATGTATTTACCCCAACAAAACTCCAAGATATGGAAGTACTATTATGGCCATTATACTGATGGGGAACTGAGGCAAAGAGAGACTAAGGGACAGATTTTAAAACATATTTAGGTACCTGAGTACTTTTAAAAATCTGGCCCTACATGACCTGCCTAAGATAAGCCTCTGGTGAACCCAGGACTTCCAAGTGCCCTAAACATTGGACCATCCCTTCCTCCCTCACAGTGCATTTCTTCTCTGAAAAAGGATTTTGTGAAAATGCTGTTGTGAGGTTCCATGATTTTTCGAAGACATTTTTTTCTAACTACCAGACCTGCAAATTCAGCATTGTTCTCTGAGCCCCGATCTATACTACGAAATTACTTCGGTATAACTACATCACTCAAGGGCGTGAATAATTCACACCCCCTGTACAACATAGTTATACCACCCTAAGCACTGGTGTAGACAGTGCTATGTTAGCGGGAGAGCTTTTCCAGCCAACATAAATACCGCCTCTTGTGGAGGTGGACTTATTAAGACAATGGGAGAGCTAAACTCCCATCCGTTTAGAGTGTCTTCACCGGAAGCGCTGCAGCTGCATCGGTGCAGACACACCACTGTAAATTTGTTGTGTAGACCTGCCTAGAGAATCAGTCTTGGATACTTTCCATTTCATGCATCATCACTAGCACTAAGGGTTCTGCAGACTGAATTAGCACCTCATTTAAACCTGGACAACCCTATTGTCTTCAGATTAGGTGCTCACTGACACATGTGCAATCCCATTGCCTTCACAGGTTTCGTTCACAGGTAACTGACTGGAACTTAAACTATGTGTACACTGCCTTGAAGTTCAGACTAAGGGGGTGTGAATGGCAGTGTGTACCAAAGTGCTGCATTGTAACTCCCTGTGATGGGGCGGCTGCCCCACACTGGCAGAAAAGGGGTTAAAGGCAGCCCTAAGGAGGCTGCGCCAGAGGCAGTCAATCAGAGAAGGGCTGAAAGGAGCAACCAATCAGGGCCGAGCAGGCCCATATAAAAAGGGAGCTGCAGGACAGAGGAGGGCAGTTCTCTGCTGGGAGCCCAGGGAAGAAGGACTGTGTCTCTGGAGGGCTGAGAGAACTGCCAGCACCCTGGACAGAGCAGTGCTGCTAGCAGGAACCAGGAGAGTGAGAGACAGCTCCTGGATGGCTGCTGAGATTTGCAGGCAGAGGACCTGAGACAAGGGCAAAGAGGATGCTGGGGCCATGAGGAAATGACCAGACAATTCACTGCAGTAGCCACTAGGGGAAGTGGCTGAACAGTGGACTGCAGGTCCCCCAGAAGGCTGGAGGGCTGTGTCACTGAAGAGGATGTTGTGGTCCTTCAAGAGACATGCTCCCTAGAGCAGGAGCGATGGCGGCAAGGCACTACCCGAAGACGGCACACTAACACATAGAGATAATTCCCAAGACAGCCAACAGGAGGTGCCAGAGTGGTAAGTGCACCGTGTTACACTCCCCCTGTGTGATGACATGGTCATGAACTAAAAGATTCTTAGTTCTCATTAATCTACTCCTCTTTGAAGAAGGTGATGGCAATGCGAACTAGGAACTTTTTAGTTTGTGCCTGCAGCTTCCACATGGGGGAGTTATCACACCGCACTTTAGTGCGCAAGGCTATTCAGACCTCCACAGTCCAAACTGCAGGGCAGTGTAGATAAGCCCTAAGTAAACAGACTGTTGCTGATGCCCAGAATGAAACAGAATTCCCAGACTCACCCTATCTCATCTATGTTGATCTGCCTGGCTAGCAGGGGTTAAAAGGACTACTAACTTATTTTTATCATTAAAGTTAGTAGGCCTAACTCTGACAGGAAGCGGATCAGTTGAGTGAGATGGTGCCAGTTTTGCACAGTCACAGTATGAGAAGACTACAGAAGTAGAGTTTAGGAAGTCTTACTTTGCTTCAAGAGCTAGAGCAAAAATCCCTGCTGCCAATGGAGCAGATGCAGAGGTCCCAGTGTGAGTCTCGGTACATTCGTTGTGAAGATCAGCACTTGTCTGAAAGAAAACGTGACTAAAATTAACATGAAAAAGCTGAATAAGCATTATTGTTTATATGTTTGGATACATAGTTATGCATCCTTTATTCAGTGCACCTTAATTCACCGTAGAAAAACTTCCCCCCAGTGAACAAAATAATGGACGCTTAAATCTGATGATAATTCAATCTACTCCTCCTCCTACTAGATCTATTTCAACTATAATTTTTGTATCAAAATGCCTTGTATTGGAACAAAGTACTCCCACATTTAATATCTTGCCTTATTCTGGGATTTGAGAGATATAAAAATAAGTGATTCAGACTCATCTGTGAATCATAAAACCCCATCATTGTGTTTGGTCTAGAACATTTAAAATTACTGCTTGCTTAAAAATTACTCACAGCCTTAGTAGTAGCGTTCTGCTTTCTCTTCAGCAGAAGCACTATAATTTGTAAATGAAACATGCATTTTATTTGAAAATGAAGTACCTAATTCCTCTGCCCATGTGCCTGCAATATATGAAAGTGGATATGCTGAGAGCTTTACATCTCAGCTACAGAGAAGCCACTTTGGAAGGGCATTCTTTTGACCTACTGAAATGAAAATTTATTTTAACCTCCACCTATGCAGTACACTGTAAGATTATCATCAACCAGATCAGAGCTGTTGTAGTTACTTAAATTCAACTTTATCACATGTAATCTCTTTACGGCAGGGACTATATATACACACATTTTCATATATATACACAGGTGCTGCATATTAGATAGATAGCACCTAACACAATGGGATCCTGAGCCTTGACTGAAGCTTCTGTGTTACCACAATAAAAAAAAATGAAGGCGATATAGAGCCGAATTCTGCCTCCTGCTGAGCGTCATTTGCAAGGTGCTGAGCAGTTCTGCTCCTACTGTAGTCAGTGGGAGTGGAGAGTGCTCAGAGCCACACCAAAAGGGTTGAACATCTAGCACAAACAATCTCAGAGTCTGGAAAATTAGAGTTGGTTGGAAAACCGAATTTTTTACTCCCCACAAGAAATTTTGAACAAAATCTTTTTTCTTTTACTGAACAAAGTTTCACACTGCTTCAAAACGATCATTTTTGTTCCAAATTGACATCCTGACTTTAAAACAAAAACCTGAGTTCTTTACTTACATTTCAATAATTAAAAAAAGAGACCCAATGCCGTAGGTACTCTAACTCATCATTAAATATCAACAGCATTACAATAATTTCAACTTAACCAGCCAGACACCTATAAAACTCCTTTCCAACCCTTTTATGGTGCTAGGAAACAAACCCTCAGGCCTTTTAGAAAACCCTCACCAACAGATGTCTTTTTCAATGTCCCTTGAAGGTCATTAAATTCAGGCTATTTCAGACAAAGGACGAGGCAGGGAGAAAGTTTCAGAGTCCTGGAGTCCTCACAGAGAATGCCCTGCCAGCTGCCTCCTATCTTGGATAATGAGGGGGATACAGCTGAGGCACCCCTGCTGACTCAACTGCGCCATGAAATGACATTTTAAGTTGGAGCAAAATGAACATTTTCCTTTCATTTTGAAGTGTCAATTAGAAGTAAAAATTTTCATTTTGAAATTGCTCCCAGGAAAACCAAAATTTCCCATCAGACTTGACATTTTCCCACTGGAAATTTAGATTTTGACTAAGCTATATTTTGGGGTAGAACATTTTTCAACTCAAAAAATTTCAACCATTCTAATGTTGATGATAGGCACTTAGGCCAACTGACTGTTAATCACAGGCAGTGGACATTCTTAGAGATTTCCTAACACCTGGAGATTTCATATCATGAGAGGAAGATGCAAAAAAAAATAATTGTTGAATCTAAGGCTAGATTTAAATTCCTGTTCTGGTCTCAAAGGACACATATCTGAAAATACAATGATCCTCTTACTTGCAAGGAATGTAATATTCTGAAGCACATTTATGTTTGTGTTAAAAGGTCAAGGTTCCAACTAGAAATGGACTTGAATTATGATAAGCAGATCTGAACCTGAACTTCCCCAATTTTCAGGCCTTCAGGTCTAGTGTTTGGATCTGTCTATATTCTTAACATGTAATCACCCCTGATGTCACATGTTTGAATTCTGAAGAGCATACATTCTTCCAACTAAGGTCAACATGAATTTACACTTGGGAATTTTCCTTCTGTTTTCTGATGGTATGAACCTTCCATAGTTTTGTATTTTTATGATTCACCAGCTTTGAGTCAGAACCCACCCACTTTTTTAGACTCTCCCAACACAAGGATAGATGAGATGTGGTTCTGAATATCTTCCCTTTTGCAGGATATCATATCAAACCTCTATCACATTTAAATAGCGTATCTTTTCAGAGATCAACTGTAATGAAATGATGGTACTATGTAATTATTGCTTTAAAATTAAGGGATGTTAAAGGGTTGCAACCAGGTTCCAGCATGACAGTATTAGGCATATAAAGCATAAGTAAATGAAGCACTTAAAAATCAGGCCTCTAAAAGCTGTTTCTGTTTTGTTGCTTTCATATATAAAACAATTCTACATGTGTTCCTCAAGCATGTTTATTAAATCTGGTAAAAACAACCTACAATTCTCTGGTCAGTATAATCCCCACTGCTGTATGCTGTGGCCAGTGTCGAGGAACACTTCTCTGCATACCAGGGAGAAAGACCTTGTTGAGAAGCACTGCTTATGGATATAGTGTAGATACTATCTGTGTAACCATCACAGTCACAGTTATCACCCTGACGACCACCATTCCCAGAAGCCCATACAAAAATGGAACCTTTTCCATTTCGGCCCTAGGGAAAAGAAAGGAATGATTATCATAAGGAAGAAAGTCTACAGTCTCTTTAGTACATTCACACCAAAAATCCACATAATTAAATGATCTGCAGACGATAAAGAATAATTATTCATATAAATCATAAAAAGTTAGAGGTAGAAAAAACCTATTATATGTTCCAGTCTATCTCCCTGCCAGTGAGGGATTGCTCTCTATAGTACATCATCTTGTGATTGGTCCAGTCTAGTTTTAAATGTCACAATTAATCGGGCATCTACCACGTCCACTGGAAATACGTTTTGGATGCAAATCAGGAGACTGGGATCAATAATGTGGTTTTTCCTATGAACACTTTTGGTACTGAGTATGTTTACAAAAAGCAGAAATATTTTTTTCAATAAATGGAACTTCATTATGAGTTAATTTCATTTGCATTTGTTGTGATCATAGTAATATTGGTAAGCAGTATGTCTGATGTGTGAGATGACATTTCCATCCAACTCCCTTTTTAATTATGCCCTTTACAGTTTGGCATTTACTTGATGAAAAACTGCAAACCCATAAGCTCATTTTATTGGAGAGTCTACTCATCACTCCTAAATCTGTGGGCTTCCAGTCATCAATCTCAGAGCACAATTGCCCCCACTTCCTATTCCAGTTTCTAATGTATAATAAATTAGTTGCAGCTATAAAGATGCTGACAGCTAGGGATGTGGAGAGCTGGAGCAGCATGAAAAATGCCACACTTTTCCTAGTTCAAACCAGTATTTGCCATTACATCTTAAACTCTTGTAGACTTTAAGTGGAAAGTATCTGCTAATGTGCAGAGCAGAAGCTTACATTTTTAATTCAGTATTAATTTATGTACATTCATTATAGAGATCAACTAGAAAAGCAGATCATCAATTAATCCCCTCTAATCAATGTTGACGTAGCTGGTTCAGGGGCCAAGTGGCAATTGCAGCAATCTCAAAATAAAAAATAAAAATAGAAAAACAAGCTACACTCTTCCTATTAGAGTTGTCAGGGTGGCTCCATTGGAAATCACAATAAATGAAATAACTTATTTTAGTAACTATGACCCCAATCCAGCAACACACTTAAACACATGAGACACTCTATTGACTTCAGCAGGAATACTCATGGGGCTACTCATGTACTTACGGTTAAACATGTGCTTAAGTGCTTTGCTGGATCCGGATCTAGGGGGCCAGTCCTGAAGCTAGCTGAACACTGTCATCTCTGACTTCAATGGGAGTTGAGGGCACTCAGTACCTTGTAGGATGGGTCCCCAATGGGTTAGTTTGGTACAAAATAAACTGAAAAAATGCTGTCCTCTTCACCAAGCAAATTTCCTGATTTCCCAAGTCCAGGCCTATTATTTCAGGGGCATTAGTTCCTTACTCTTTCCAATGCCCTTTCAGTCCATCTTCCCTTTCCACTCCCTGAGACTCAGTTTTCCTCTCTCCCTTTTCAGACTCCATTCCTCTCCCTCCCCATCTCTATCTCTCCCTTACCAACACCTTTATCATTGGTTAGAATTTCCCTCAGTTGTCAGGCTCCCCCTTCTTCTGTCCCTCTTTCTGCTGTTCTTGACCTTTCCCTTTTCTCCAGACACCTCTTCTACAACTCCACGAGCTCTGCTTCAGGCTCTTTCTCTTCTCCATTTATCTCTCTGCTGCATCTCCCTGTCAACACTATCGCTAGACCATCTTTAGATGTCTCGATATCTTCTCCTGGCTAACAGGTGGGGACAGTGTTCATGTGTCTGTTTCTGTGTGTGTACCCAGCACTCTCATTCAACACACAACTTGTCTCCTAACCAGATCTATAGGAATAACATAAAAGAGAATTTAAAAGCTGCTGCTTTCAGTATTCTCCAGCATGCATTCCTACCATCTTCATTTTAATTGGATTAGGTTATGCATAAAGCAATTAACATAGTGCAAGTAACAGAATAACACAACCCATCCACACAGTGCTAAAACACATCACCATTTTACAAAATGAAATATTCGTGAAGCGAACACTTTGTATTAAATTTTTATAGGAGCCTCTGTGCAGAAATCCAATTACTATTCAGAGCAAAACATGCAGACAGAAAGGAGGTGGGGGAAGGGAGGCACAAAAGCAGCAAAAGGAAGGATGAAGAAGGAAAGCTAGTCTGCAGAGAATAACCTCTTGAAAGCAGAACACTGTAAGAATGCTTTCATAAGTCAGGTCCCAGCTGGGAAATTTTGCTGAACCTTTATATTAACATCCTTCTAAAGAATGATTCAGTTTCTCAAATCTGTTTGAATGAGCAGAATGCTTTAGCAAGAAATAGACAAAGAACAGACCATTTTCTCACCCCTAAGAACCATTTTAAACTACGGTCTTTACCTGCAAGTTGGGCTGTATTTCAACATAACTACCTGTTAGCTTACCTGTTTGATCCCATATTCAAAAGCCTTCTGTGCTAGCCTGCCAGGTCCCTCTACAGTTTTACCATCATCATTAGGGCCCCAGCTTGCACTGTAAATATCCACATGTTCTGGGTTGAAACCAATTGAACTGGCTTCAATGGCATCAGTGACTATTCCATCCAGCATTCTTATACCTTAAAATAAAAAAATAGGAAGAATGAATCCATTTAATGTTTCCTTTACATTATCATTAACTGCTCGTACAGCACCTAACACAATGGGGTCCTGGTCCAAGATTATAATATCAATGTAAAACATTTCATGTATGTATCATCCTTCCTTTGAGGAATTCAGGGCATTTTACAAATATTAAAAGTGACCTTATAAAAATTGGACTGTGCCCCACTATTTCTCTCCCATTTTTTTCTTTTTATAGTGTACAGAGAAGGACTGTGAGAGTTCCCCCTCCTCCAGTTTGTTTTTTACCCTTGAAATATAAAAAAGGGCAAATCTGGTCTACAGTGTTGTTGTTTTTTTCTTGAGAACCTCCTGAATGTCTCATAGAAGGTGTATTGTATGCTCTTATTTTAAGGTCTGTCTGTCTGTCTCTGTCTCTCTCTCGTCTTTTAACAAAGATTTCTTATTCCCGGAAGTTAAATAGGTGTTATCAAAAACAGAGTTTTTAAAAGTCTTTTGTCTTTAAAAACTTTGAGTTTAAAAGTTTTGTTTAAAATGAAGAATTTTAAACACTCTGACTAAAAAATCCCTTCCCCTCTCAATTACCAAGCTTGTCTTTTATGCTAGCTATCCAATCCTTAATACACAAAGAAATATTGCAGAAATTTCCCAGCATTGCTAATACTAGTTAATTTTTACCATTGTGAGCAATGTGGGAAGCCCCAGTGATAGCCAGCCATTAACATTTTTATTAGAACCATGTCATCTAATCTTGCTCAGAGCAGGGCTAATCTCCAGGATGCCCTAAATTCCAATGGCAGCCAGTGGCTCATCTGCACTAGAGCTCCCAACATTGCTAACACTGTTCGTTATGTTAGAAATGGTGGGGAACTTTTGCAAAATTCCAGCAGTGGTGCAGCAATGGTAGCAACAGTACAACCGCTAACGTCATGAGGATTCGGAACAGGTTTTCATGGCACAATAATAAAAATGTTTGGGCTCTGTCTATGCTAGCAATTTAGTACCAGAGAAGCTATATCATTGCTGGCAGTTGCTGAACTATTGATTATAATTCTTCTAGTGTAGAAATTCTCATACATTTTCCAAAGAAGGACAGACAAGATCTGAATTTCTAATGGGAGGGGGAGAAAAACCACCAAACCTCAGGCTTTGATTCCTTCTTTTGCATTATTAAGAAGCAAAAAAAGGGAACTGACTGCAGGATTAGGGCCCGAGATTGTAATATGCAATGAAATACTTAGAACACAGGAGCTAGTATAGACACTGTGAGAGCACCAATAGAGGTAAAGGCAGCTGTACAGATCAGTAATATAATACAAGAACAAACAATTATATCATCAGCACACTAGCGAAAAACAATTCAAGCAAAACTGCTGTTTCAGTTCAATTCTCTGTGAAAATTCTGTTTGTTTTCTAAATAAACTCAGGGATATGATTATTGTAATGGTTTTTCATTAAATTAGTTTTCATCAGTAAGCAGAGTCATATTTGTCCATACATTTGTCTTTCCCTTTTCTTCTACATGCTTGTTTCCCATCATCAGCCTCATGAATTCAAAAGCAAAAGGAATTTCAGACAGATACATGTAGCTGCCTGACAGACGGCTATTTTTAGCATCACGTTCACTGTTTTGGAACTCTCAGCCCAGTCCTTCATAAAATATAACTTCTTAATCATTTGATTTCCATGCAGCATCAGAAGAAACAGTGCTATGGTGACGTATGTGTAAATAAATAAATTCCAGTTACTATATGGTGTATGGGATAAACATTTCTTTTTTCTACAGAAAATAAAGGAGGGAAGTGCATGTAAACACTAAATGAAATTGAAATGTAACCTTTAAAACTGATACAAGGAAATATTTTTCAAATAATGCACAATAAGCCTGTGGAACACATTGCCACATGATTTTAATGAGCGCAAGAATTTAATAGGATTCAAAACAGGATTGGACATTTATATAGATAATGAGAACATCCAGAGTTATGATGTTAAATATTTGAAAAATAAACAAGAGCATTCCTTCCTGGAGATGTGTACCAGTAAAAACCTGTATCTCCATTTGCAAATCATATAATAAAGCATGCAAACAGGTGTGAAGTAACCTTCTTTGTATATGCAAGTGCTTGGAAATGTGGGTACAGTGAGTGTTCAACATTTTTGCAGTTTCATCCCTTCACCCTGCTTTAAATATTTGATCCTTGGTGTCTTCATCTTCTGAATGAGATCTTTTATTTAAACAGTGTGTGAAAGCATAAAGCAGAATGGCAAAGGCGGACAGGAAAATGACATCTGTGACAGCTCTAAACCCCTCTGAGAAAACAGGACTCAAACGGTGAGAACAGTAATCACAGTTGTCAATCCCAGTTCAGCTGTCCCATTTGAGTCAAGGAAAAAATTGTGAAATTGAAAAACTATAAATGTACAACTCTATTTTCTTTTGTGCTAAATAACCACTAGCAACTGATATTTTGATCATGTCTATTTCACAGATCTGTAATGAACTAGACTTTCAGACACCATTCTATTGACTAACCAATAAACAAGCCTTTACCATTCTCCTGACTAACAGATAAACAAGCCTTTACCTGTTTTCAAAATTAACATGTAATTGAAATGGAGAAACAAGCAATTTAAATGGAAACCACAGCAATATGAATACCTTGACTGACACCACCTTTCTATATAACTGTGTAGACAGGAACAAAACACTCTAAATAAGAGTGGATAGGAAATTGGATTTTCTTTCTTTCACTCTGCAGGTTCTATTTATTTTTGTTCAAAATGAAATACCAGTCCACCATTCCTTTATTTAAAAATATAGCCCTCTATTTAGTTGCAACCAATAATCATATTATGGATCAAACCCTGAGAAACTGATGGTTGCTCTGGATTTGAGACAATATACATGTAGCAACTTACACTATTTCTGGTATGAAACCAAATACCGCAAGGTGCTGAATGCCTCTTGAGACACGCTGAGCACACTCAGCTC